>NW_020884945.1:306373-414596 GCF_003945725.1 Corapipo altera | reverse complement strand
GTGTCCTCATGGGATGGAGGGCTCTGCGTGCCCCTGTGGGATTGAGGGCAGGGTGTGTCCCTATGGGACGGAGGGCATTGTGTGTCTCTATGGGATTGAGGGTGCTGTGTGTCCTTATGGGATCAAGGGCACTGTGTGTCTCCATGAGATAGAGGGCAGCGTGTGTCCCTATGGGATGGAGGGCAATGTGTGTCCCCAGGGAGAGTACTGTGTGTCCTTATGGGATGATGGGCAGCACATGTCTCTATGGGATGGAGGGCAGTCTGTGTCCCTATGGGATAGAGGGCAGCGTGTACCTCTATGGGATGGAGGGCACTGTGTGTTCCCATGGGAGGGTAGATGCATATGTGTTCCTATGGGATTGAGGGCAGTGTGTGTCCCTGTGTTTATGACGAGGCTCAGTTCCTTGGCAGCATGTCTTTCAACACATTTATTTTTTTCAAAATGAATAATGCATCAAATGAGGGTTTTCACTGCCTGTTTCGGCGTCATGGAGGGACGTCCTGGTGTTCTCTGTACAGCAAACTGGCTCTGGGTGAGGTTGGATTGTTAGGTGTGAAGTGCACATATACGTGTATCCACGGCAATAACATCAAAGGGAAGCATGGGAGGGGGAACCCAGAACTGTAATTTATTCCTTGGTAACATGGGGACGTGCTGCACGGGTTATTTATATTTGAAGGCTGCCCTGAGTGCTAAATGAGCCATCTTTTTAAAATAAACATGAGGGAAAATACATCCAGGCTCCTGGTGCGTTTTAAGGTGAGGCCGGGTGAGCTGCCGGCAGGTGCTGGAGGAGGTGCAGACGCCTCCTCTCTGCCATTAACACCATCGTCACTACACACACACACACACACAAGCACTGTGTGTGTCCAGGCAGACACCGAGCACGTGGCAGCTGTCCCACTGTGGCTCTCCAGTGGGACAGGATAGATGCATGGCTGCCAAGGAGCTCAGGCCACCACCACCACGGCCAGCCTTTTTCTCACCTGGTTCACTACACAGAGGGATCACAAATGCTTGTTCCCAGGAAGGTCTGACAGCAGGGGAGTTAATATGCACCCCGTCGCTTGCATTAAACCCCATCTCTGCTTTCTGGTAGCAAAAGCACAGCCCAGGCAGCTGAGGCCAAATCACAGAGCTCAGAGCTGTCCTGGGACCAGCCCTTGTCTCTGCATCTGCAGAGGGATGTGAGGTGAGTGACCAGCCAGACCAGAGCCCGACACAGCCCCATCCTCTGCCCCTCAGATGGGCAGGAAATTAAAGCCACTTTTCCAAATTCAGAGTCATATCTGGTAGCCAGGGGTGGGTTCAGGCTTTGAGTGCAGCTGGAGTGGGTGGCTGGGCACCAGCACAGATGTGCAGCCCACAGACATGGCACATCATGAGACCACTAACAACGAGCAGATGGCTGGAGGTCACAGCAAAGCCCCACTACCAAGGATTTGTGGGTGACAATCCTACTACCTGGGTGCAGATACCAGCAGCAGCTCAGCCCTGAGCTCAGAGAGCCTCAGCCTTCCTCCCACAGCAGCCCAGGTGGTGGCACCACACAGCAGTGGCCAGCTCCATAGCATGACCATGTCCCACCAGCTCCCAGCTCCAGTGACAGCCCCACTGCACAGGGTGAGCAGGGCTGGGGCGCTCGGGGTCCTGGAGCAGCTGCTGGGGTGATGCAGCAGGGATCAGCCTCACTGTCTCCTCTGCACTCTGGGAACCAGCTCGTGGGGCTGGAGCAGCTGTTGGGATGATGCAGCAGAGATTGGCCCTGGTGCCTCCTCTGCCCTCCGGGATCTGGTTGCTGCTGGCACTCACAAGCTGAGGGACTATGGTGGATGTGCACAGCTGTGGCTCCAGCTGTTGAACAGACCCAATGCCAAGGTCTAGAGTGGGCTGGGATGCACCAGATCATAGCTCAGAGATGAAAAATATTTAAGTCTCTCAAACAATTTTCCTCATGGATCACCACAGACGCCAGCCCTGCTCGCAGCCTGATGAGTGCCAGGATTAGCTGGGCCTCTGCATTAACCACCAGAGGTGTCAGAGGTGACCTTGGGCAAATATTTACAATTACTGCGGTGCTGTGTCTGTGCATGTGCTCAAAACACAGAGGGGATTGGGTTCAGATGGCACTTTAATGAGCAGCAGGACAGTGGGAGGGTAGGGCTTCTCATGCTGATGTGTTGAGCACTCCAGTGTGGGGAGATCATCTCTGTCTGCCCACAAAGGCATGTTGGAGTGGCGAGTGCTCAGCAGCCCTTCCAGGACCTGTGCACTTTGAATAAAGACCATCTTGGTTTCTGTATCACACGGCTGTGAGCGTGTTGCTGGGACTCTGGGAATTGCAGTTTTCCTGCCCAAGCCTGGTCTGTGCTCACATTCACATCACACGGACAGCAATGGAAACACTCGAGTTGTGCCGCATGCTTGGGATGCAAACTGAATAAATAACATGAGGTTATAAAGCAGGATTCCCCCTTGAAAATTTGTTCTTCCAGTGGAAAACACAGAGGAGGAAAAAATCCTTTTAAGTTCTTCAGCCCTCTTCCCGCTCTTTATGAAATGCAGGAGTGGAGATGAGCAGGGATGGATGAATGAATTCCCCCAGAATAATCTCTCCTCGATTCCTTTCTACATTTTGATGACTTCATTCCTCCAGTTCTCATTAGCACCTCCTTTATCCCCAGTTTTTCTCCAAAGGCATTCTGCTCTTGCTCCCTGCTGCTGCGCAGGGAGCGGCAGAGCAGGGATGGAAGCAGATGCTGTGCACCACCTCATGTTGAGGCCTGGAATTTCAGAGCCTGATCCCAGCTCCAGCCCTCTCCCATGGCGAGGGAGGTGAAGTCCTCACCTGCCCCAGAACTCTTCCTGCTGGATAAGCATCCACTTGTCTGACACCTCATCCTCACACAAGGAACCATTGGTATTGTCCCACCCTTCGTTAAGGCTCCACGGTCCAACACATCCCTGCTGAAGCCCCCGCAGACAGATGAGCTGCCTCACGGGCTCTGAGGGCTGATTTCCAGAGAGGAAGGTCTGTTCTCTGAAGTGCACCCCTTCTCTGCACTCAAACCAACCCTGGATGCCTCTTGATCCAGCCCAGCTCTGTCAAAGGGGGTCACAGGATTTTCTGCCACCCTGTTTGTGAGCAATCTCGTGCTCTGCCTCCTTTCTGGCGTCCCCAGGAGGGAAACTCTCACCTGAGTAAGGAGGCAGGGGTTTGACAGGTGAGAACTATCCACCCAGGCTTTCAGCCATCCCCTGCACATCTCTGTACTGCCAATGCTGTTTGCATTCCTCAAGCCAGATCTCAGCCAGCAGATTTGCTCACAAAGTCCTGTTGAACCAGCAAAAAGGATCCTGAGTCCCTTAGGTCAGGCATGCAGAGGGATCACACGCTGCTTGTGCTTTTCCCTGGCATTCTTTGGCTGTGGGTCCCAGCTCTCACTTATTAAAGTTGGAAAAATTGTGTGTGATGCTTTGCAGACCCCATGGGTCATTTTTGAACTCCAGAGGAACCACACATCTGTAATTCTGCATTCAGCACAACATCCCACACTCAAAGCCAGCTGTGGTGGCCTGAGCTGCGCCTGCACCAGTCCCTGGATGGGAAAGATGTCCCAGCCCACCCAGCCTTGCACCCGAGGGCACTGTTTTGACCCCCAAACAATCAATTCAGTAGGAAATAAACCAAGTGGGAAGTACAAGTATTGCTCCCAAGGTCACACGCTGCAGAACACGACACTGCACTCGGTGGGGGATGCACTGCAAGAAGCAGGGCAGCACTGCTGGAATGTTCCCCGTGAACTTTGTTTCAGGCTGCTGGAACTGCTGTGTGGAGCATCCAAGGGGAATGCTGGTTCTCAAGGCACAGAGATTTCTGAAGACACATCCAAAGCTGCATATGAGAATGCTCCCTTGGACATACACATCCCTGAGCTGGCACAAAGGGAAAGGGAGGCTACACCACACCTGCATTCCCCAGCTCCCAGCCAAGGACAGCTCAGGTAGGGACTGAGCTGACTTTGGGGATGCTGCAGGTAACTTCTGTGCTGTGCAGAAGAGAAACCAGCTCTCAGCAGCCAAACCAGCCTTCTCCAAGCCCAGCCTGCCACTGGCATCACCAGACCTGCCCTGACTCACCATGCTGCAGGGAGAATGCCCCCTTCCCAACTCACGGCTCACACACACTCAGAGCAGCCCTTCCATGTTTATGTGAATCTCCCACTTTCTCTGAGCCTCACACATCGACAGGTAACAGGTATTCCACTGTTACAGCTTTTTCACCCCAGTATTAGTTTACCTTAGCAATTAAAGAAAGCAAACATGCACTTAGTAAGACTTAGGTCAGGCTTATAACCAGAAAAAAAGCTATATGCTGACTCCAGAGCACTCAAAATTTCCTCAACAACCATCATCTGCACTCCAAGGACATCAAAGACTTTCCAAAAAGCAAAGATGTGCTTCCCCAGCTTATATATTCCCCCCACCCCCTCGCCTGCAGCACCCAGCAAGTGGTTCCTCCTCCCCATTCACACCTCATCAGCTAGAAGGTGAGAGAGAAAATGAGTGCTGAGCTTGAGGGAATTTAAGTAGAGACAAAGGACAGCAGATCCTCTGTTGGGATTCACAGTAGCACCTCTGGGCAGGAGCAGGTCCCGGGCAGGGAACTGGGGAGACCGGGCTGAGGTTTGTCAGGGCAGAATCCCTGTTTCGGCTGAGGGTACCATACCTGTGTGTGGGTCACATGGGGCTGTCCTGAGCCCGCTGCCCACCTGCAGAAAATAACCTGCATTCCTAAACAGCACTGGCTTTGTTATTGAGGCAGAGGAGAGAGCAAAAGGCACGTTGAGGTCATTTACTAAATTAGGTTGTGAAATTAGAGGCTGTGTGGACTCGGCCATCACCGTGGGCTGGTGTGGGTTGGCTGCCCATGGTGTCTCCCTGAAGGAGGTGCAGGCAGAGCCGCCGCCGAGGTGCAGGTGTGGGGATGAACGAGACTGCAGCAGGCGAAGCCCAGATGTTTATCTGGGCAGTGGGAATGGTGAAGCCCAGATGTTTATCTAGGCACCGGGAGCGGGCAGGCCTCCTGGGAGGCAGCCAACCTTAGGAATAGGCACTGCGTCTGTCTCGTGGCTGAAACCCGGGGAGAGAGCTGGACACAGTCCTGGGAGGGGAGTTGGTCCCTCTCCAGCAGGGAGAGAGGCCAACAGCTTTTAGGCAGATCAGAGAGTGGAGCTGGCATTGCAGCCCTGCTGTGGCAAGCCAGTCAGATGAGACCGGGGCAGGCCATGGCAGAATATAACAAAATGCAAATCAGAGCGAGAGAAGCTCATCTCAAAAATAATGTGATGTGCTGCTGTTCAGCAAGAGGGGGGTGGAGAGGCATTGATGCTGAAAGAGCTGGGAGCACAGCAGGGGAGGCTGCAGCAGGAGGTGCCAAGGACAATGACGGATGTGGCTGAGCCTGGAGGGAGAAGACCCTCCCTGTGACTATTGTTGCCACCTCATTACAGGGTGTTACCCCTCAAGTCCCCATGCCAGGTGCTTGTGAAGCCCCCCTGAACTCCAGCCCCTTCCTGCCAGCTGCCTGACCCCCCAGTGTTAGGGTGTCCTGCCCCCTTCCCAGCCAGCTGTGAGGCTCCCCAGCGCCAGGAGAGAAAATCCCTGTGGAACAGGCACCTGGCACAGCAGGTCCAACGGGATGCACTGCCTGCTGTTCTGCTCCTCCCTCAGCACGGCGTGGGGCTCCGGAGCAGAACTCCAAATGAGCTGGCTCCAAATTAAAGTGATGCTCAGGCTTAATGGAAAATGAAAGTCTGGAGGAGGAGGAGGATGAAGCCATACACGGGTGCACACATACACTGACTCTCTTGCCCCCCTCCCTTGATGACCATGGCAGCAACCCCAGTGCTGGTAGGCACCCACTGCTGTGCCCTGCAGGGAATGGACTTCTCAGAAGCTCATTTTTAAATAGTCAGTTTGAGTTAATTAAGCACAAGCGTCTGGAGGAGCTCAGAAACTCACTGGTCACTGGTGGCTACTTTTCCTGGCACCTTGCAGTGCCAGAGAGTCTTCAGATGATGGGACAAGGCTCTGACAGGAAGCTCTAGAGGGGTCATATTTAGTGGTAAATCACATGATGCAAGACAATAAGTAAATTGTTAAAGAGAAGTGGAATAATTGTTGACCGACACCATGCTTATAAAATGGATTTTGTCCACATTTCCTTTTAAGCATTACTCCAAGCCTGGCCAGTAACATTCCCAGATACACAGTCAGTGTGGTGCTGAGAGGAGATTCAAACTAGCTCTGGCTAAGTCCAGCTTTCTGTCCAGGCTCCCTGGGGTCTGTCTCCTAGGGAGAAGCATCCCCTTGAGTAATGCTGAGCCTCAGTCTGGGTAGAGGAATCCTCCTTATCTCCACCTCCATGCCAGGACAGAGCAGGACCCCCTCAGCAGAGTGAACCCAATGGGGCTCTTCCTCATCTTCTCCTCCTCCCACTGAAGCTGGACCTTGTTTCACTTCCATTTTTCCCTTCCCTTGCTGTTGTCCCGTGCCTGTTATCACAGTATTTCTCCTGCAGCTTTGATCATTCATGCTTTATTGTTGAGTTTTGTCTTTTCATTCCATTGCCAGGTACAGTGCAACTTCCCACACTCATGGCTTCTCTGGTGGCACTGTGGATGGGCTGTAGGACCAGAGGTGGAGGTCACAGAGGAGGAGAAGGAGGAGGATACCAGGGAGGCAGAAAGTATGAAGGATACCTGTGCTGCTGAAACCCCTTCTGGGCTGTTATGACACTGTCAGGATGTGCACATCCTCTGGATCACATGTCATAAGAAATGCTTGTTCCAGATACCTTTAGCATCCAGTTTTGCAGAAACCTCAGAGGACCTTGGATACCTTGGCTGAGTTTGGGGTTGATGTGCTGAACCAGATCTCTTGCCTCATGCCCAGCTCAAAGGGCTGCTACCACCCTGGGCATGGGGAGAGGAACTGGGAGGCAGTGCCAGCACTGTGCTCTAGTGCTGGAGCTGCTGCTGGGGCTGGTGAAGCAGAGGGGCACCCTACATGAGAGCTAAAACTATGCAGAGAGGCTGAAAAGCTGTCATGAGACTCCAAAATCTTATCTGCTCCCTGTAGCAGAGGCCATGGTGACCCCAGTCCAGCCCATGAAGACCTGCATGGTGAGCTGAAGCTGGATGGGAAAAGTTTCTTTCACTTAACACAAGTCTGGCAGGAGAGCAGAGCTGGGAGTCTCACCCAACCGTTCTCACAATGCACTCAGCTCATTAAGAGGGTGATTAACTACTCAAGCCATTTACAGAGGGATGTAGTAGGATCTCCACCATCAGATCTGAACACCCACCCTCCAGCTCTCACTCCGTTCCCAGTGAGATGGGACCCAAAGCTGAGCTGATCCATGTGATAAGCAGCCCAGTCATCCTGGCTGCCCCCACGCCCTCGGGATTGTCCATTCAGCTGACAAGGCAAAACAAAAATATTTTTAACTTGGATGGAGATAAAAGGTAAAAACTTCACATCTAAGAGCTCTGAAGTGTTGCTACAGAGGTGGTTTATCTTCTTGTTTTCCTGAGAGGCTCATGCTAGACCAGCCCACTGTGCAGCTATCCAAGGATCTCTGTGTCCAGCCAGCACTGAATTCCTGCAGAGCAGGGGGCTGTCTGACACTTATTTTTTTAATTTTTAAAGCTCCGGTTCCTGAGCAATGGGAGGATTTTCATAGCTCACCTTTGACTTAAAGTCAGGCAAGTTCCTTGCCTACCCAGCGACTCGCAAACAAACACAAAGAGAACATGGGTATAAGGTTTGGAGGAGATCTGATGCTTGTCTGATGAAAGCAGCATTCCCATCACTGTCCCCTCACACCGTTCCCATCCCAGTGTTTGTGGAGCTGCTTTGCTGCTCTTGGAAAAGTTGTTCTCACTCTCGCACAGCTCAGTATTGTAATTGCAGCTCTCAGGGAGCTGGTAGAAGTGTTACTTCGTAGGCACATCCATCCTGATGGCTTCTGCCTCACTGCCGAGGATAAACCACCACAAGTCAGGGCTACGAGGACTTTTGGAGAGCCCTTCTGGTTCGTGTGTTTCACTCTGTCAGTGAAGGAGCCCTCTGAAACACCCATCAGCCAGCTGAGAGCTGTATTTGGGGAGCACATGGTTCAGCAGAGTGAGGGAAAAATCTATTCCAATTAATTTTCGTACTGGGCAGAAGGCTCCGAACGGCACTGCCTGGCATCCCCTCCACCGGGCAGCCACGCTGGATCAGTCCTCACAGGTGTTGCAGTGCACTGGGTGGGTTTTTGCAACTTTATGTCCACTCACAAAGGTTTATAGGTTTGAAAAAGTATTTCCCCCAGCTCAGGAAGGAGAGGAAGCTGGCTCACTGCACGGGGTGCTGCTTTCCCAGGTGGGATGTTGCTGTTGCAAGGGGTTGGTGCCTCGTGGGTCAGGTAGAGCTCAGCACCTCCCCAGGCATTCTGTGGGGAAGCAGGAATGTGGGACCCCCTTATGTCTCCAGGGTGCTGCTGGGGGGGCTTCAGTGGTCAGGGGAGCTCTAGGGCTGCCTGTAGCCTTTACAGAACATCATCACACAGTCCCACATGCCCCCACGTCTTGCCTGTCCTGATGGGAGGCAGCAGCACAACCCAGAGGAGTCCTGAGGGACTGGGTGTGCCCTGAGCCCAGACACAGAACACAGGATGGGAAACAGACAGACAGAGGGACACCGAGGTGATAGAGCTGAGCTGATGTGTGCTTTGTCCTCAGCCTTCATCCCGTGTGTAGGGAGAGATAAGGGGAGAGATACAGCCCAGTGCTGAGGACAGCAGGGATGGAGCAGAGGAACCCTCAAGCCCCTTCCTGCATGGTGGGCATTTGCAAGGTGTGTACATGTGACAGAGCAGGCCTGGCTGAAGGTGGCATCACCTCTCTCCACGTCACTGGTGGGATCTGCACCAGCAGAAACCTCCCCAAAGGCAGCAGGGATGCACGTGGATGCCTGCAGAGCAATGCTGCACAGCCCTGGTGCTGCCTGCCCCAAGATCAGCCCTGGCTGAGTTCCCACCTGGTGCTTCTGTTATCTCTGGCTGGGATCAGATGATGCCAAGCCCTCTTTTGGGTGAGAGGAGGCTCTCCTGGCCCTGCCCCACAGTGTGAGCCGGGCTGGGAACGAGCCAGGGGGAGGGTGGAGGTGTAGCACAACAGGACAGCTCCCTGCCAGCCCCTCACCATGGAACTGGGGGCTGTGGTGCACACCAAGCCTGCTCCGGCTGGGCAGGACTGCTGCCACCAGAATCACCTGGCTGTCCCTGCTCTGGCTCTCCCTGTCTGCAGAGCACAGGTTCTCTTGCCTGTTCTTCCAAGAACTGGAACTTTCCAGAGGCCTCATAGGGCACAGAACGACCCCCCACTCCCCCAGCCAGGACATGACAACCCCACACTGCTACCAGGAGTGGTGAGGGGCCAGGAATTGTCCTTCCCACTTACTCTTTCCCGTGGCCACAGACAGATTTGAGTCCTTCCAAATTTAGTCCTTCCCTTCGTGGTGGATTTTCCAAAAATCATTCATCAAAACTTCTGCAGATAATTAGGAGTTTGTTGCTCATTTATTAGCACCAGGCTGTAATTACTCAGTATCTGGATGATTTGCTGCATAGATCATGTGGTGCTGAGTAGGTCAGATGAGTACAAGGCTCAAATTAGGATTTTAAAGTGTGTTTTCCCAGGAAAGTCTGCAATACAACCCTAAATGCTGCTGTATTGTCAACAGTGTGTCTGTGGGAAGGCAGAGGCAGACAAGGGGAATATGAGATAAACATGGGCAGGGTCACAGAGTCACAGCTCTGTTTTGTCCAGCTGTAGCAACGTGGGCACAGGGACTTTTCTCCGTGTTTTCCAGGTGTGTGATGTGATGAGTCCCCACGCATCGCTGTGACAGCTTCCCATCCCCAGCTGGTGCCTTTCCATGGCATTTCACTGTTCATTGGCTGGATGCAGCACTTGGCCAAGGCTCTGCCTCTGTGGCCCTGTGGTGACACTGTTTTCAGCCATGGTTCTGTTTACCATCCCTGGGACCAGCCCTGCAGCCAAAGCTTCTGGCCCTGGGGTCACGGTTCTGCTGTTGGGGTGTGCAGGCCATGCTCCCTGTTTTTAGGGGGAGAAGGATACCACGGTGCTGGCACTGCCCAGGACACAGGGAGCAGATCCCTTTGGCAACAGCTGCCCTTCACAGCTCTGTTTGGCTCTAAGGTTGCCATAAAGAGCCTGTCCTGCTGCCCCACACAGCAGAGGCAGAGCAGGAGCCAGCTTCCCAGCTCAGATGGGAACACTGAGGCCCCAGGAACTGTCAGGGCTTTTAGGATCTCACATGCATATGGCAGGTGACCCTCAGCTGATGCTCCTGGTAGGCACTGTTTCGTGTCCCCCATGTGTTGCTCATGGCCGGTATCGATGGGGGCAGAGCCCTGGCAGCCCTGGGCAGGACATTCCATGTCAGAGGACCATGCCTCATCATGGGGGTGGGAAATGCCACCTGCTTGGCATGCCCAAGAGGATGCTGTTGGTTTCCTGGAGTCCCTCTGTGTGGTTTTTGCTGGTCTGTCTGAGTTTGGCAGTGCAACCTGTCCCAGCACAGGAGCAATAAAGGGGCTTCCTCACACTCAGCGCATCACCTGCTGAATCCAGGGAGTTCTGGACTGCCTTTGAAGCACCAGTTCATCACTTTTTTCCACACCCAGTGGGGGAGTTGGACGTCCCACATATACCAGACCAAAGGTGGTTTGAGGGGAACCAAGGTGGGATCACAGCCTGAATCTGTGTGGAGCAAACCAGGCTGAGCTCCAGCACCTCCCAGCCCCGAAACTGGCCTCAGCCTGCAACCCACGGGAGTTTCACTCCTGGAAACCACCCTCACGGCCGTCCACAGCCACCCCAGCACCTCCAATCCCCACCACAGTCTGGTCCCTCTGTGGTGAGTCCTGTGCTTACCCTCCCCTCCCAACACCCCACTCTGGGTGTGCATGGGAAATGTGGGGCTCAGAGAGCCTCAAGCAGCCCCACACCATGAACAATGGTGGCTACACTTTGCCTCCAGACAAGCAGGTGTTGGATGTGACCTTCTGACAGGGCACAGGGAGTGATGCCAGGGGATTGAGAGCAAACCACACATCCCAGTGGAGAGTTTACTGCAGTGTCTGTGGCTCCATCAGAGCTCATCACCCTGCTCTCCACAGCATCCTCCTCCTTCTCCTGCTCCCCTCTGGGCAGAGGATGCTCTACAGTCTCTTTTCTAGAGGCAGCACTCGTGGACATGCATAGTTCCTTCACACTTCTGCGAGTGCCTGGGCAGGAGATGTGGTCCTGTTTGGATGACTTGCCTTGAGCAGTTAAAATCCTTTGGCCAAAATCCTCAACCCCTCAAAATGCTGGAGCACTGCTGTGAGATTCCCCGAGGAGACCCAGTGTGGGCAGGAACACAGAGTGATGCCTCAAGACCAGCCATGGGCAACAGGAACCTGTGTGCTCGACAGCTCAGAGCAATCAACTCAGCAGCTTGGAAAGGGGACCAGGAGAGCAGACCACCTACCACAGCTTCTCTGCCTGTGGATAACCAGGAATGTTGCCACTCCTCACTCCTGTGCTCACACTGTAGGTCACACTGTAGGTCACCACTGGATGTGCAGGGTGGAGGGGTCCCTGCTGTTGGGTGCTTCTCAAAAACACAGTGAGAAAAATGATGCAAAGACCTCTTTGGAACTACCTTTTGGAATTACCAGAAATACATGGGAAGATTATATCCTGCCCCATGGCAGCTACATGGGAGACACTCATTCTGGTTCCATCCTGATGGCATTTTGGTTCCATCTTGATGATTCCCACAGGGACAAGAGCCCTGCACATGCCCTGCACAGTCTGAAGCAGCACAGCAGGGCCAGGGACATCCCAAAAACATCTGTGGGAGTTTTATTGCTACTTAGAAATGAGCAAAGCCAGACCAACACCAAAGGTGCTGAAACACTCAGCCATGGGAGGCTTTGGGCTCCTCTGGGGTGAAATATGAGGCACTAATCACCATTGGCTCTTTCTGTGCCAGTTTTGTGAAGCCCCTGTACCTGGCAAACTGTGGGCATCTCCTGTCAGTACCACCAGCCACCCAGCGTGGGATCTCAGCTTCATGAGGGGACAAGACAGACCTAGTGTGACAAAGAAACTGCAACCAGTCTATTTTCTCTCTTTTTCATTTTTGAATACGTCTTTTATTTGTTATTGTTATTCCTGTTTCCCAGTGCCTGCTGCCTTGGAGAGGGAAACACTCCAACACTCCTCTGGGCATGTTTCACAGGGTTGGGGCATTTTGATTTCAGGTTTCCATCCAGATTTCTGGTTTTAGACAAGAACCAACAGGCTGCACAAGAACCAACAAGCTGCATGTCTGGGCCTGGCTGGTAGTGCCCAAAATGAGCAACCACAGGCTTTTACTCCTTACTCCCAGTGTTTAAACACACTGTCCTGGAGCAGGGTGCTGGAAGCAACATGACCTCCTGCCCTGAGGCGGGACACAAGGTCCATGCCACCACACAGATGATGAAGTGGTGGGCCACTTGCTTGCTAATGAACTAACTTGGGGTGCAGTGAGTGCTTTGGCACCCACATGTCTGCTCAGTGTGCCAGATGCTGTCCACTGGTACTCAGATCAATTCCGTACCCCCATCCCATGGGAGCGGTGTGGGACTGTTGGGCCTGCCCCGTACCCATGTCCCATGGTAATAAAAGGCTCTAAGATGCTCTCTGCAAGTTTTCAAACAGCTTTTGCTCTTTTAGGCAAACGCACCCTTCCAAGGGAGTGGAGAAGGGGCATAAAATCATCCCTCTGGCAATTTGGAGAACTGTCGGTGGCATCACACACCCCCCACAAGCCTTTGCAAGGGGAAGACAAGAGCAGGACCCGGCTCATGTCTTTGTGTCCACTCAAGTGTGCTGGGATGGCAAAGACCCCTGGGTTAAACATCACCCACGGAGAGCAGGGGCACGGCCCCCATGGCGGGTGTTGGCTGATGACCTGGAGCACAGATCTCAGTCTGACTGACTGCACCACTAACCACAGGCAGGCATGTAAGTCAGAGTTAACACCATTAAAAAGAGAAAGTGTTTACTTGCCCCAGTGCAGAGCTGGGGAAAAGATGGGTCAGAGATGAGGGTCTGTGTGGCCCCTGAGGGGTCCCGGCCGTGTCCTGCTGTCCTGCAGTGTCTGTCAGTTCTCAAGTGCCAAAATACAGACGTGTCTGGGTTGACAACGCAGCCAAAGACAGGAAGCTGTCAAGAAGTGAAGTGGGAGGATTGCCAGCTCGACTGGTCGCCTCAGGGAATCTTCCATTAGCGGCTTTAAAAGACACGTGTCGATGGTTCTTTCCCCGTCTCTCTATTTTTCTCTCCTTTCTTTGGAAAGAACTGAAACATTCCTGGGTGAAAATCCCTGCAAAGAACCTTTTCTGCTCCACAGCTTTAAAGCTGATCTCTCTGTACAAATTTCTCCCTGCATCACACACGGAGCCTAACCTAAATTTTCGTAGAATTGTATTTATGGTTCCTAATTAAGGGAAGAGCCATTGCAGAGAAGAAGAAAATGCAAACTCAGGTCAGTGGAAGTTGGTGTCCTGGGGTTGTGCATGGTGGGTGGATCCACCAGACATGGATGGCTGGGGTGAAACACTCAGAAACCCTTTGTGCCAAGGGCTGGGGGAAACCCAACGTTTCCAGACCTGAAACACAAATATTTAGGAATTACCAGCACCATTCTGGCTCTGCAAACTCAAGGCTTTGGGGTTTGAGAAGTTAATTTGAGGCAGTTTTTGTATGAAGCTCCAGGACACAGTCTGTGTCCCCAGCACTAATCCTGCCTGGTGCAGGAGATACCAAGGGCTTTCCATGCTTCCTGTCCAAACGGGGCTTTAAGGATAAAAAGATCTAATGCCGGGAGAAAAACCTGGCTGAATCCCTGTGGGGCAAGGAAAGGTGACCATCCCAAAGCCACCTCCACTCCATCAGGCTCAGGGTGAGCTGTGGAGGCTGCAGGGATTCAGCAGGACTGAACCCCTGCTCCAACAGGAGCAGCACTGGCTGCATCCCAACAGGATGAGATGGGGAGACAGGCCCCACAAAGCAAAACCAAACAGGTTTTGTCCACACTGATTTGATATCTAAACTCACCAATTTGAGGCTCCTGTCTCCCCCTGAACTGTCACACACCCGGTATGCAGGAGGCTCCTCGGAGACCCCAAAGGAGTGGACATAGAGCTGCCACTGTCAACTGCTTTCCAGTTCCATTTTTTCCTGGAAGAAATTGCTCTCTGATCCCCAGTCAGCAAACCACTGGAGCTGGGAACTGCTCTGCCTCTGCTAACACGGTTGCTGCTCCTGTGCTTCCCTCCTTGAGCTGCCCTCCCTTCTTGCTGTGTGTGTCCTGGGATAACTCCCCTTTCCATAATATATTTAGTTTTATTTCTTGTTGTTGTGCAAACTCTTCGATGTCTGCAGTATGGTAGAGGGTAAATAATAATATTGTGGGGCTTCCTGGCACCAACATCACCTTGTGTATCCCGTGCACAGTGAGCCAGGTGACTCAGCCTGGTCCCACCTCACTGCTTCAGTGTCCTGCTCCTCCCTGCACAGGGCAGCAGCTGCCTTCCTTCTACCCCATGGTACAGTGGAAACAGGGAGCCTGAGGAGCCTGGAGTAGAGGTAGGACCAGGACTGAGGCACACAACATCCCCCTCACCTGTGCTTCAGCCACAATCCTGACCCTTGCTGTTGGAGCTGGACATGCTGATCCTGTCCGAAGGCACATGGGGCACTCCTGCACTCCTGATGGATGCACAGGAGGTGAGCATGGCAGGGCACACTCAGAGAACAGCCCATTATCTGGTGGCAGGAGGTTTGGATGACACTTTTAGCAAATCCTGTTTCTTCCCAACACCACAATTCTGCTACTGTAAACCAGTGATGATGTTTATGTACCTTTTCAACCTCCCCATCCATGGGGATGGGAGCATGAGGAGGCAGCTTTCCCCAGCCCCTCAGTAATGCTGGCAATCTTTCTCCTTTACAACTCCTGTCAGCTTGCTCGTTCCCTGTCTGGATTCCCAAACAATGCCTCACAGTCACTAACTCCAGCCATTGTCTACTTCTCTTATGAATATCCCAGGATATTTCCAGCGAGGTCAACTTCCCCCCCACACACATATCTTTCCAGTGGATATGACAGGTTTGTAGCTGGCAGCTCTGCATGGCTACCTCCAGCTTCAGCCCCTCACTAATTTTCAGTGGTTTCACTGGGTGAGTTTGGTCAGGGGATGTGTTTTCTCTCCAGGCATCAGAAAGATGTGCTCGTTTGGATGATCTGCGCAGGGTGCAGGATGAGGTAGATTGGGATGATGCTGTCATTGCCCCCAGCACCCCTCCTGGCCACTGAGCAGGGCAGGGCACATGCAGCCCCCAGCCCACGGAGCCCAGGCTGGGTGAGCCAGGGTCTGAGACCACTGGTGAGTGGCAGGCAGAGAACCTGGTGTGAGAAACCCCTGGGCTGCAGAGCTCAGGAGTGTCCTGCAGAGCACCTTGAGTGGCAGAGAGGGCAGGTGCTGCAGGAGTAGGCTCTGAGACTTCCCAGATCCAGGGCAGAGCTGCTAGAGGATGGGGCACAGAGCCCCCAGGGCCACAGTGCCATCAGGAGAGAGGTGTCAGCCCCCAGCCACGGCCCTGAGAGTGGCCAGGGGGATGCACAGTTGTTATCAGGCCACTGCACCATCATTCCAGTGGTGGAAGGAATAGGGTACAGTGCTGTGGGAACCTGCCCCTGGGCTGTGGGTGGGATGGGCAGCCTTCCATGGATTCCTTGTGCTTCTCAAATGAATGTTGGCCTGGGTTCCTACCCTCTTTTCCCTGCTGAGATGCCCATGATAGCACTCCATGTGTCCAATCCTTAGTGTCAGGAGAGTGATCAGGCTTCCCATACTTCTGGGTGGGATGGGGTACAGTGCCCAGCATCAGTGAAAGCCTTGAGTATCAGGGCTCTGCCAGTCCTGGCATGTTCTGTGCGTGGCACAAGGATCAGAGACCTCTGCACTCCTCAGTCCATGTTACCTGCTCCAGGGCACAAGGAAAACACCCGAGCAGACTTGTTCCAGCTCACATTGTTGCAGTGCATGGGAAGAAAGACCCAAGACGGCCCCAAAGCCGTGAAGGCAGCAGGCACGGCCCCACACCATGCTGGGAGCAGCATGAGAGCAAAAGTGCTGACCAGTAACCCTGGGAAAGGGGTCCCCCAGAGACCACCAGTGCCCACCATCCTCCCACACAGTGTTGACCATGCTGCAGAGACCTGTGGGGTGTGGTGTCCCCTTCCCACGTGGCAGGGCACATATGGATCTGTCCCAGCAGGCAGGGCCAGCACAGGCTGCTGGCAGGGCAAGGCCAGCCTCGGTGACCAGGTGCTGCCAGGAGAAGGTCTCCATAGTCCCTTCGCTCCTGGCTGACAGTGGGATTTAACACACCCTTGCCAGCATCACAACACCACTGCTGGTGTGATACAACCCATCTGCCCACTGCAGTCTGCCAGGGCTGGTGCTCCTGGGGGCAGAGAGCTCCTCAAAGCAATGCCTCTGGCTTTTGGAGCTGCCCCATGGAAAGACCTTGGGGGGTGGGTAAAGGCAGGCAGGTACCAGTGAGGGCAGGTGGATCAGCAGTGTTCCTGCCCCTCAGCCCCAGCACAGAGCTGTGGCCCTGTGTCAGCAGGATTCAGCTTGTGCTGATGCCGTTTCATCCCAGTGCATCCCTAATTCCAGACTGTGTGTATCTGTGGACAGTGAGTGAGTTGGGTTTTTAATGAATGTGAAACTCTGGCTCTTGCTGCAGTGCTTTGCCAGGAACTGTATTATTTCATGTATCTGGGTCAAGCTTATTCCTTCTTCAGTCATATATTCCAGGGAGCTCGAAGTGCTGCCCTTCCCCACCATCCAGCTGTGCTTCACTGCCATCTCCTTCCAGGATGATTCTTTGAACCAAAACTCTCAGTGGAGCAGTTCTTTACCAAACAGGAGTTCACAATGGGAATTTCTCCCAGCACAGCTGGGCTCAAACCTTGAGCCAAAGGCAAAAGCAATTCAGCAGAGACTGAACACGTCCATGAATTCTGTGGCATGTCAGGCTCTGCCGTGGCTGCTTTGTCCCAACAGGAAGATGCTACTGAGGAATCAACAGTTCTTAGTTCACCTCCAAGGTCTTTGCCAGACTCGAACTCCATGCTCACAGCAAGGAGGGATCAACATCCCCTCTTGGGGCACTGTGAGGTGGGGGACCCCTGGCATGGGCAGCCAGGGAGCCCTGCTGAGCTCAGCCTGCGTGTGGGAGTGGTGGGAGGTTGGGATGTGAAACCCCCCTCATCAACATGCTGCTCCTTTCACCGACTCACGCAGCTTGTTCTGAGGGAGCTAAAAATAGAGCAGTGAGTGGCTTTTCATAGCACCAAGAAATTAAACGAAAAACGTTGGGGTTTGTTTCCATTGAAAAGGATTTTCACATGTTCTCGTGGTTGTGTCGAAAACTGTAGATAACGATTGGGCTTCAATGGATGGGTTTAACACTCAGGGGAGATGTGTGGGGCAGGCAGGGCAGGTGGAGCAGCTGGGACAGTTGGCTCAAGCCCTCATGGCCAAGTATCTTGGCCTGGCTGTGTTGGAATTCATGCCCATGAGCCACTCACAGCAGCATTTTGGGTAACCCCTGGCTGCAGGGGGTTGTTTATGTTGTTTGATACTCCTTATCAAACAACATAAAAATAGTGCCAGGACCTCACATGGTGCAGAGATGGATGCTCAGGAGGGATTCAGATGTGGGTGCTGTGACACTGGCCTCCAAGGCTGCCCCAGGTCCATCTGGCAATGGTTGGGATTCAAAGTCATGTTGCTGACAAGTGACTTGGGAATGGTGACGGTCATGTTGCACGTTTTCTTCTGTTCTTTTAAAAATCCCTCACACTGCACATGCTGAAACTGTAACTGGCACATTTGATTGGATTAGCCAGGGAGCTGGGGAAAAAACCCTCCTAGGTATCATAGTATCACAATGTGGTTTGGGTTGGACAGACCTTAAAGCCCATCTTATTCCACCCTCTGCCGAGGACAGGGACACTTTCCATAGACCTGATTGCTCCAAGCCCCATCCAACCTGGCCTTGAACACTTCCAGGGATGGGGCAGCCACAGCTTCTCTGGTATGTAGATGTACCCTACATCCCCAGCTTGCTCGCTGATCTTCTCTGAAACACTTGTAAAAGCAGGTTTCCCCACTTCAGAAAGCCACCCTGGCTTGTCATTTGGGGTGATGGCAGGCACACAGCTCCTCAGCCATTTGTCACACTCTTGGTGACACCTTCCTGGTGTGAGAAATCCCAAAGGAAAGCTCTGCAGGAAGGATGGGATGCTGCTGCTCTGCCCCTCGCTGTGCTGGAGTCTTGGTCAAAAATCGTGGTGCAGGAACCGTGTCAGGCAGTGACCTGAGACCCCGTGGTGGCACAGGGGCCACCGTCACAGCCAGTGCTGCACATCACCTGCAGCAGTGCTGAGGCAGCAAGATGCACTCGGAATAATTGAGAATAATGAAGGAATTTCTGCAAATCAAAGCTCTTTTGCTGACAACCTGCAGACAAGAGTCCCTGCCTGAATTCATCAAACGAATCACGGGCCCAGACGTGCTTCCTCAGCTCTGATCCTCTTATTGAACCAGTTCAAAACTGGTTCAGAGAGATTTCCCTCTCTCAAGCAGGGGAACAAAGGTGTGCCTCCTGCTTGGAGGGTGGCTTTCCAGGGCATGATCAGTGCCTGTCTCACTGTGCCGAGACTGACACATCCCTCTGCTCCTGTGGATCACTCTCTGCAGCTTCTTCTCAGAACACCAAGGCTCTGTCACACAGCTTGGGCTCACGTGGACCCTCTCCCTCACACCCTTGTGGGGTTGCTGTTTCTCTCCCAAATCTGACGTGTTCTGCTCTCCAGGAACTTCTCAGCCCAAGTGACAGCACTGGGTGCTGTGATGAGCAGATCTATTACAATTTACAGCTCACATCTCAGTCAGGGAATGATAGGCAGGATATCCTAGCCTGGCCTCTGGATTCCCCCAGCTGCCGAGTTCCGTAAGCCCTGAAAATGATGACTTGGCCAATAGAGCTGAAAGGTGAGAGAGAATCACAGGTAGCTGGGTGTGAAAGGGAAATATCATAGGAGTGATAGGATCGTGGGATAGAATCCTAGAATAGGAGGGGCTCAGCACAGCTGCTGGAGGGCAGAGGCTGCTCTTCCTTGACCTGCTTGAAACACCAATTCTTCCCTGACCTTCTGGAGCCCCTCTGTGTTTCAGTGGCCGTTGCAGAATGATGGTCCCAGCAGCAAGACCTGGCTGGGCTCTCCCAGGCTTTCCGGGTTCCCTCACCTGAAAGTGCCAGTGGACCCCCAATAATGGCAAAGCGACTGATGAAAGGCCACTGGACCACCAAACCAGACCCTCCTCCCCACTGCTATGGGGGGAGACCTTGGTGTTTTTACTTAGCCTGCACCAGTGCCAGATGTGCTTGTCCAGGCCCCGGCCCTGGAGTAGCCCCTCTGTTCCTGTCTGCTAATGGTCCCTGTTCCTCTCAGTTCCTGTCTGCTAATGGTTGCTGAATTTGTCTAACAGTCCTCACTGACCTCTGCCAAAGCATCTCAGCCTGCAGCAAACACCGTTCCTGCCCTGGATCCCCAACTTGCTCTGACAATGAACCTTCTTCTCACTCCTCAGCATCTCCACTGCCCCCATCCTGGGTACCCGAGTCAGTTTTATTTAGAAGATATCCCTGGAGGTGGGTGCCAGGCAGGCCCAGACCAGGATGAACTGCTGTGTTCCCCAATATCAGTGAGCCCTCCAGGATGCTGTGTGACATGGGTTATTGACATGACAGAGCTGGTCAATGCAACTGCCACACCAGAGCACAGATTTAAACATTGAAAAGCCTCAGGGGACTTGGGAAAAGAGTAAAAAAAGAAAGAAGAACATGCATACAAAATAATTCTCTAATTTTCACTTCATTCCCAGCCCCGGGCAGCTCTGTTCTGCACCATGAACTGATAGCTTGACATTTTTCAGCTAAAGTTAAAACATTCTGGAGCCAGAGCATCATCAGAAACATGTCTGAAGCAATGTGTGCCCAGCTCCTTGTCTCCTCCACCGCTGTTGGCTATAAAACATCTCCAGTCTCCTGCTCTGCTCTGCCAGACGCTGGTCCAAGATGTGTGTGTGGGGCTCTGTGTGTGCTCCCTGCCCAGGGGCTCCACACTGGCACAGGCAGATCCTCCCCATGTTATTGGCCCTGACATCTGCCCACGGCCACAGTGACCTGGGACATGTGCCACCGTTTGACTCGGCTCTAAGGCACAGACCAAGTCAGAGGCCACGCTGAGTCACACTTGGGTTGTGGCTCTGGGAACCAGGCACAACCAGGCTCCAAAAATCTCTGGGGGGCAGGTGGTGCCCAAAACCCCTCGCCATCCCTGCACCTGTGGGGAAATAGAATCATGGAATCGTGGAATGATATGGGCTGGAAGGGACCTTAGAGCCCATCTCATTCCACCCCCTGTCTCTGGTAGGGCCACTATCCCAGGTTGCTCCAAGACCTGTCCAACCTGGCCTGGAACACTTCCAGGGATGGGGCAAACACAGCTTCTCTTGGCAGCCTGTACCAAGGCCTCCCCACTCTCCCAGGGAAGAATTTCTTGCATGCATCTAATCTAAATTTCCCCTCTTTCAGTTTTGGCACAGCATTTCCTTCCTTGGGGGTGACAGAGGTACTGCCAATCTGTGGGCAACTTCCTGCACCTGGGCATCCTGCTGTGTGTGTACCAGGGGACTGGGCATGACGAGGTGTCCTGAGCCACAGGGAATGGCAGGGAGCCTTCCAGAGGCATCACCAGCTGGTTCCCAGCCTGGGTTCCCCCAGTTATTCCAATTTCCTACAAGTAAAAGCAAGAAGCCGACTGGACCTCAGGGACTGCATCCCATGACAGCAGCAGTTCAACTGGGTATGGCTGCCTGGGCTCAGCCAAGCATACTCTGAGTCACTCCAGAGATCACCCTACGGTCATCTCGGATCTCTGGGAATAAAATCCTTGTGGGTTCTGGCTGCTGAGCCAACATCCACAGACAGCATGAGCAAACACGCGCTTTGGCAATCCTGTGTGCTGAACTTTGCCATCACACCTCGGCCCCCGCACTCACAGGGCTGGGGGTCTGTCCTGCAGCTCTGCCCAGCTTCACACACTCACCTGAGGGTCCCTGTTACTCCCTGTGCCAGGACCAGGGTGGGCAGGTTGGGTTTAGGATCTCTCAAGCATTGAATTGCACTGTCCGTGTGTGGTGAGGGCTGCGATCACATCTGCCTTGGGACAGCTGAGAGGAGCAAAATTTCCCCTGGGATTTTATAGTGGGGAGAGTGAGGAATAGGTCAGCTCATAGTCAGACCTGGGCAATGGAGAGTGTGGCTGAACTGTGAGCTCAACATGCCACCCTTTGCTCCAGCCCAGCCAGATCAGTGTGTCTGCAGGCAGGTGAGATGTGACAAAAACTGCAGCAGAGCTGAACAAATTGCAGCCAGAGCCCAGACCCCATCATCCAGTGGTGGTGAGCAACAGCACAGGTCATCAGAGAGCACTGGGAAAGCTGGGAGGACTCTGAGGGTCCTCCAGGTCATGTCAGCCCTCCTTGCAGGGAGCTGTCAACACCTCACAGGGCGAGCGAGGCACCATTAACACCAGTATGAAGCTGCTCATTACAGCCAGGGTTTAACTAGCTGAGAAAATTCTCCTCCTGCTAATTAAAGAAACCAAGCACAAGACCCTCCACAGCTGACACGTTCATTAATCACTGGAAAACATGGAGATTAGGAGCAATCCAATGCCTTTGTGGGCATCAGATGTATTGAAATAGTTGCACATGCTGTCAGTGCTCCTGGGCAGGATTCATCTCTCCCCAAGGCACTCACAGTGTTGGGGTTCATGGGACACTTGGCAACCCCAGATACACCAGGAGGGAACTTGGCCCCTGGAACAGGGTCTTGGAGCCTCTGTCAGGTGCCCCCAGTGCCAGTGCTGTATCCCAGTGCCCCCATAACCAGTGTAGGCAGTGGGAACCGAGCACAACCTCCAAATCTGCTCTTGTGGTTGTCCAAGAACAACTGCACAGAAACAGATTTTCGAGACGTGCACATCCATGCCGTGCCTGACTCTTCCTTGCCCAGATGGGGAGCAGAGCTGTGAGTCCAATCCTCCCCTCAGCCCAGTGTCAGGAGAAAGGAGCCCAGGGCAGAGGTGATGCTGCAGCAGGGACTGCAATGGAGCTGCAGGTGATGGTTCTCGGGGCTCTCCACCACTCAGTGCTAACCAGAAGGGTTTTTTCCAGCAGGCAGATGTTCAGTGACAGCCCCACATTCCTGTGACATGTGCTGGAGGCAGCGACACCTTCGACACCGACTCCAGCAGTGGATGTTCAGTGCTAAATGGTCCATGGATAACTGGCTGCTTCCATCTCTCCTGGTGCGGGGTGTGGAATCAGGGCTGAGAAGCTGGAGGCTGACAAGGCCATTACTGCAGCATTCCCAGTTAAGCCAGTTCAAGGCACTGGCTGTGCAAATGCTTCTCAGGAAGCACCAGCCAAAAGACATTTTTCTGTGGCTGGATCTTCAGATTGCACCATATACACACTGTGATAAATCTTCGAATTCTCTCTTGTTTAGATGTTATCAGAATGGTTAAAAGGGTGTTGTGATTTTACAGACAGGGAGAAAGAAATTCCATGTTTGTTTGATACAAGGACCTGGAGGTTGTTAATAAAATCTCCAGAAATTTTCAAATTAAAAAAATGGTAAAACCTTCCCACGTTGCAGCAGTGCCAGGGTCCCACCTGCCCTGCATTCAGCTGCTTGCAGAGACACCTCATCTTGATGACCATTTCACCCCAAAGCTCCTTCATCATTACAATCAGGAAAGGACTGCTTTAATTAAGTCTGGGTCCCATCTGTCCCATCCACCACTAGCACTAAAAAGGCTCCTCCTGCCCCTTGTCCCCTACTCCAGCAGGTTTGCTGCTTCCCTGGCCAATGTCTTCATCACATGAGCACCACAAGCACCATCTGCACCGGTCCCCACCAGCACCCCAACACTCACCCCATCATCACCCCGGAATTCACCCCATCATCACCCCAGCACTCACCCCATCATCACCCCAGAATCCACCCCATCATCACTCCAGCACTCACCCCATCATCATCTGACTGCCCACCCCTTTATCACCCCAGCACCCACCCCATAGCACATCTCCCAAAGGGATCAGAGAAAACCCATTTTCGGAAAAAGCTCCAAAAGCAGTACCATGAGGGAGACATGGATCAGTGGCAGTGTCTCCTGTGGCATTCCCACAGGGTGCTCCAGCATTCCTGAGGACCCTTTTGCTGGTGTTGGACACAACTCCCTCAGCATAAACTCCTGATTTTTTTTCACAGCTCATGTACCTCTTGGTGAAAGGGGCAGAGGAGAGAAAAACAGGAAGAGAAGTTTACGGTTTTTAATTTTTTCCCCCAAACTTTGCCCGTTCTGGGCATATGGCCAGAAAGCAATAAAAATCTGTTCTGTTTAGAAACAGCTTAGAAACATATAAATAACAGCAGTTTGGGGTGGCGAGAGCTGCAAATACGGGGAGTTGGAAGTTCTTGAGTTTATTAACATCCAAAGGGGATAATGAGAGCTTTATGACATCTAATTGAATTAAACACTCCAATTCGGGGATGTAAAATTTGCCGTCATGAGCCATAATTATACACCTTCCTGGCGCTGTTGTTGTTTCTCTACAAGCTAAAAAAATATGAGGAAGCGGGGTTTTAATTGGTGTAATAAACGGATTTGTGCCTGTCGCTCAATGATTTGTGGGTCTGGGGAGGGGAACTGTGACCAGTGAGCTGGGGGGGGGGGGGGGGGAGGGGTGAACTCAACCCTCACCTGGGCCTGGGCCTGCTTGGGGCAGGGGGTGCAGGAAGAAAAGGGGGTTCCCCGACACCCGCATCCCCTGCCTCCTCGGGGCAGTGGCAAAGCTGCCTTTAAGGCTCAGCCCAGACTGGCTGTGTCACCTCTCCAGTGCTAACTGAAAAAAGACCTAATTTTTAGCTGGACCAGGAAAAAAGTCCTCATTAGCAGGTTGCGAATGTGTCAAGTCCTTGGAAGCCCTCGCTGGGGCAGCCCCAGGAGAGGGCAGAATATATGAATATTTGCAAGGAGGAAGATGGGGGAGGCAATGCCACCAGGGATGAGAGGCTCAGCCATTTGTTCCCAAAGGAGATCTCCCACTACTCTGAAAAACATAGAGCTGAGCTGGCATATGGCGCTGGGAACCAGAGCGAGATCCCGCAGAGCAGGAATGCTGCTGCAGGGGAAGGATGCAGGAGGAGGAGGAACCTGAGGGAGGAGGGTTCCCCTCCGTGGAGGAATGCCAGAAGCCTGGCATAAGCTCCTGCATCTCTCCTGGGGGGGAAGAAAGCAAACACCCTCTTGTCTGCTTCAGTCCCTCTTGTCTGCTTCAGTGGCACATGCAAGAGCAGCTGCTCCCTCAGCAACGTCTTCCAAAAGCTTCTGGGAGCAGAAGGGGTATCTGAAACTCCCTTCTGAGGCAGAACCTCTGGAGAAGAAGGGAGGTCTAATGCCCTGCATTGCATCTCCCACAGGTCACAGCTTCTGCAGCCCCGAGCACAGACACAGCACTAAGGCACAGATGTGATCCATGGGAAGCAGCAGCTAATGCAGAGCAGTGGGACAGACAGAGGCAATCCTGGGGAATAACATACAAAGCAACAGTAGATTCATCCTTTCTGGAAGCTGACAGCATCTGGAAATAGGCAGAGACTGGTGAGATACAGGGAAAGCAAGCAGTGGAGGGAATCCCGGCGGCAGGGACGGTACGGGCCCCACTCCTTGTGTGGAGCAGCTGCTTCTGTGACAGTGACCTTCTCTGTGGAGCATGTCAATGAGGACAGTGGCCCCACAGCTGGCACACCAGCTTACTCACAGCTTATTGCTGAAAGAAGGGCTCGAGCTTTTCCCACAGAATCAGTCCTTGCTGCAGAAGTTTGCAGCACCAACATGAAACACAGTGCAGCTCGGGTGAAGTGCAGGTCCCGTGGGTGGGCATGGCCTGGCATGGGGGCTGCCATGGGCTGGGACAGTGGAAAGCAGGGGAAAAGACAAGTCAAGAACCAGAGAGGGATTGAGGAATAGGAAGGGCTCTGAATCTGCTGAGCAGTCTGCATGGAAGATTAAACCTCTGCCAGTGCCAGTACTACCAGAACAGAGCAGACCCACTGCAATTAAAAACATTTTCTCCTCTGTCCAGGTTTTTCATTTCAATCCAGATTCTTTGGAAGTAAACACACATCAAAGGCAAAAACCAGGAGCACTGGTCTTGGCTCTGCTGCTCGCCCACGCTGGGTTTGTTTTCCTGTACACTGGTCCCTGGCACAGCGAGATGGAGCGATGTGGAGCTGCCGTGTCAGACTGACCATCCCACACATCCCTGCTGGGATCCAGGGGCAGGGAACCTTGGGAACGGCTCCCACTGCACAGGGAGCCTGCTGGGAATGCTGTGCCTGTCTCCAGGTTACATATCCTTGGTTTAGCAGAACACTCAGTATTAACAAACTGGGGTGAGAGTCCAAAAACCGGTCGTCTTCACCATGATCCTGGAGTGATTCTCCTCCATTAGGATATGGGAGAGCTGACTCCTTGTTTGCCACGGCTCAGCAGCTGCCTTGCAGCATAATGCCAGTCCTCAAACAAAAAGATTTGAGTTTAATTCTAGTGTTTGGTTTCTGATTACGTTTCTGCTGACTCCTTTTAGATCATCAGCCTGGTAACACCTCCCTTTTCAAGGCAGATCCATTCTTCACACCTAACCCACTCACTGAATTCTCTGAAGAAATACAAACATTGGAAGATGTCAGAAATTCCACAGCTCTGCAGGTGGGAAGGGGGTTCCCTGGGTCCCCAGCCTGGTCACCCTCTTGGAGCAGGATGGTTGGCAGCTCTCGGTCAGGGCTGGTGGAGACACCTCATGTCTGGGTGACAAACCTGGCCACCCCATACCCAGCTGGGCAGACACTTTGTTCAGGTAACAAATGGCTGGCTTTTGTTTGGCTGCTTGAGGTGGGTAGTTGTGCCACCCTGGGGACTCATTGGGCCAGCTCAGGGCAGGTTGGGCTCTAGGAGGGAAGGAGCAATGTTTGCCACTCTCCCTCAAACCTTCCCCAGCCCTAACCAAGTCTTTGGAGCCAAAAAAGCTGATGGAAAATTAAACCTCACGTGGAGTATTTCAGGCCATAAAATATAACCAAATTTAAATTAATCCAGCACGCCATCAGAGCCACTCAGATGGTGTGAGGGTGACTGGTGAATGGCGCCAGCCACGGGCAATCAGGGGAAGAATGCTGCTGTTAACAGATGGCAGGCACTTAAATTTCCCCCCACTTCCAGGCTGGATGTCTAAAAACTCAAACAGCAACAGTCCAGGCTACAAATAATACCTCAGGGTACAAACCCCAGGGTATAAATCATAGAATCACAGACTGGTTTGGGTTGGAAGGGACTTAAATGCTCATCTTGTTCCTGCCATGAGCAGGGACACCTTCCACTAGACCAGGTTGCTTCAAGCCCTGTCCAAGCTGGCCTTGAACACTTGCAAGGATGAGGCAGCCAACTTCAAACACCCTAGGACACAAACCCCAGTGTGCCAATGGTTGCTGGCTGTGCCCATCAGCCATCAGCCAAGGGCTACTCTGCAGCTTGGATCCAGAGCCTCCCATCCCTTCCCAAGTTCCCACTGCGTTCCCACACTGTCTGAAGGACATGCTGGATGTCAGCCGGGCTGGAAAGCGCTGGGGTGACTGTGCTGGCCCCCAGCCCATGCCCCTGTCCCTCCCAGCACAGTTTGCAACAGCCCTCCCACGGCTCCAGGGACAGTTTGAGGAGTTTGTTCTTCTGTCCCCGATCCTTTGTGACCCGTTGCAGGGGCAAAGCATTGTGAACCAGAGCAGGGACAAATCCAGCTGAGAAATAACCCAAAAAAAAAAAAAAAAAGACAATAAAGAGGGATTATTTTTTAACTCTCTGATTTCTCAGTTGGGTTCATTCTGTACTGCCTTGGTTCACGGACAGGGAGGAGATGGTATTGTGAGCACAGCTCGCTCTGGGCTGACCCTGTCCTCCCCTGTCCTGGGCCATTTGCAGCTCGGAGCCCAGAGCTGGGAGCTGCCCAAAGGCTGGAGCTGGGCCAGCCTCCAGCACAGTTCCTGAGCAAAGGGTCACCCCCATCCCTGTTTGTAGGGAGAGGCAGCTGTGAAGGGACTCAGTTACCCGGGCAGTTCATGGCTGCCTGTCCTAGGCACCTGTAACCTCTTCTTACCACATCACCCGGCAGTCAATCCTGGCATGGGAGCTGCAAGCAAATGTGCTGTGTGCTTCTGAGTAGAGACAATTTTGGCATTGACAAGTACTTCACGGCCTCAGAAGAGATGCCTGCTCCTTGCTCCCAAAAAGGTGATGGGATGTGTGAGTGTTAGGGCAGTGATTTATCCACCGAGGTCCCCAGCTGTGATGCTCGGTGGGAGCAGAGGTTTGCTGAGGACTTGTGGTGTGGTTTAACCCACAAGAGGCCAATGTGGGGCTTCCTCTTCACTCTGTCCCCTCTGCTTCTGCCTTCACTTGGCATTGAAGTGGCTCATTGCTCACTGAAACTGGAGGGAAGATGCCAGGGGCATGTTGGCAGCTGAGCCTGGCAGCAGGGGCTGTGCTGCAAAGCATCCTCACCATTCCCACCAGCCTCCCCAGCCTTCCCACCCCAGCAAGTTTCCCAAACCTTTATTTTCTCAGTGCAGGTGGCTCTGATGACAGTGATTGGCTTTGAGAGAGCAGCAGGAGAGAGAGACCATTTGTTCTGCTGGCACCCTGCTACTGCTGCTGCACCAGGAGCAGAGCACAGCCCCAGGGCAGCTGTTTGCACCCTGAGCCTGGGCACCAGAGGCACCAGTGGCACCAGTGTCTCTCGCACCAGTGTGTCCTGCACCAGTGTGTCCTGCACCAGTGTGTCCTGCACCAGTATGTCCTGCACCAGTGTCTCCCTGGGCTGTCACCCCCGACAGCACAGTGGGGTGAGCCACCCGGCTCAACCTCTGAATAAAAGGTCTTACAGACCTTTGTGAGAGAATGTGGTGCTACTGGGGGCCAAAGATGCTCTTTTCATGTGTCAGCCCCTCTCCAGACTTGGCAGAACCTTTCTCCCCGTGCTAAGGTCACATGGGCTGCTTGCTCCTTCCTCCCAGGCAGGATTTCTGGGAGCCCCATGTGCAGCTCCTGTGTTCCACAGGACAGGTTTCCAGGGAGTCCTGCAGTCCCTGAACAGGGGATTTGTGCTCCTCCAGCTGAGGGGGCCTCTGCCCATGGGGCTTCAATGAGGAGAGATAACTGGGAGGTGAGCCTGGCAGTGTGGGTGCAGGCAAAGGGAAATGCCAGAGGATGCAGCCTGGAAGTGCTGACGCACATGGTCAGCACAGTGACAAACTGCAGCCAAGCCCCAGCACATCAATCCTGCCTAGTGTGTCTGTGCTTTCACAGACTGAGGAGAGTCCTTCTGAGAAGCCCATCTTACTGCCATCAGCTTTTAAGCCTCTCCCAACCCCTCAGCCTCCTGCCATGCACAGGCATGTGCATCCCAGCTCTGGAGCAAAGGCAGGAGCACCTGGATGCTCTTGCAGAGAGTGGAGCTGCACCCACACCACTGGCCAGCCCCGCTCTCCCCCGGCTCCCCACCGTGCTGTCCACCTACTCTGTTTCTATTGATATTTCAAACCTCAGCAGCCTGAAATCCCCCCTGAAAAGGCCTCTTTCCCTCCAGCTCGCTGATGGAGCACTTGGGCAGCACCAAGGCAAGGACAGGGTCCTGTGATGTCCCCTTACAATGTCCCCCCCACCCCGTGCAATCCCCTTTGGGCTCACAGGCAAGCTCTACCAGCCAGGAAGGGTCTCAGGGATTTGGTCTTTGGCACACTGGTGGCACTACGAGGGTGGCATTGGGCTGGAAGCACAGCTCTGAGAACACGGATGGGAGCTGCTGGAGCTGGTGGGAGCCCTGTTCTCCCACACCCCAGCGGCGGGGGATAGGTCCCTTGGCGAGCTCCCTGAGTGCCTCGGGGCCAGCAGCTCCACGCAGCAGGAGGGCTCTCTGCAGTACCAATGCAGGTAGGTCTGCACCATCACCTTTAAGAGCCTGGTGGGGAGCACTTGTCCCACTCCTCCCCAGTCTTTCAGAGGTGGAAGGACCCCTCTTTGTCCTTTTAGTGTTGCTTGAGCACCAGAGATGACGTTGTTGCACATTCACAAGATGGTGGTTCCCAAGGCAGGGACATAGAGAACAGCACGGCCCCAAGACATGACCCCAGTGCTGCCATGCTATTTATCCACACTGTCCCAAGCATATCCTAGGTCGCTTCTCTGGCCCAAGGGCTCTGTTACCCTGGGCACAAGGGGAATCTGGACCCCTATGGGTGCACTGTCCTTCGCCTCCCACCTCTCACTGACAGGAATGTGCAGCAAACCAGGGCGCCAGAGGATCTGGGCTAGAAAATCAGCTGCACTGATTTATTTATTAACTCAGATCTGCAAAAGCAAGAAAAGAAGCTGCAAAAGCAGGAGAAGCTGCAAAATCCTGCCCTTCCTCCATACTTCCCTCTGGGGAAGCTCAAATGTTGAAGCAAACTCCAAGCCCTTGGTTCAGACCACTGGTTTCCCCTCAAGCAACGTCACTGACAGCGATCGATCTCCTGCCTGTCCCCTCTCTGCACCCCTGCTGCTGCACCACGGGTGTGCAGCTGTGTCCCAAACTAGGCTGGGGGGAATTTGGGTTGAATCTGACTGGACAAAGCAGAAAGGCAAGTTCTAATTCCAGTATCTCTCGGCACTGGGTCCTTACAAGGCCAGTGCAGGCATCTCACTGCTACTAAGGGAAAGGTGGCCCCACATGCTGCAGAAGTGGAGCTTTGCAGAATTCTGGGCTTTACAATGCTTGGGGCTCACGTAGCTGCACAGAGCTGAAGGATGGTATTGCTGGCAGCTGTCCCTGGGCTTGCTGGGTCTTCCTGAGCCCTTTGGGGTTCACTCTGTGAGCTGCTGCTGCCAGAGCCAGGCACTCACTCTGTGGGCAAACACCTTTTCCTCTTTGTGCCCGTCCCTTGATGGCAGCATTTTGCATTTAAACCTCAAAGGAGGAGATATAATCCCATCATTCATAGGGCAACTCCTGTTATTTGCAGAACTGTAAGGATGTAATTTATTTCCTTCTCAAAGACTGTTGTTCTACAGAAATTACATGCGTGACAGGGCATCAGGAGGAACAAGGATGCCAGAGGCCAAATCTGGGGGAAATGGCAGGTTCAGAAATATTAAATGATTTTTCAGAAGAGAGGATTACTACTGCAATCTGCGTAGCGCAGGGGAACAAAATGTTTAAAGGAATCCAAAAAATGCATTCAGCGCCGGCACTGCCTACTGCATCTTGGCAAAAGCAGCAGGGAAACGGAGACCTAATCCAAGAGTCCCTTTGGCAACGGCCCATCAAACGCTTCCCCTGCAGCACTGGGGTGGACAGGGGCTGGAGGATGGCAGGAGTGAACGTAGTGGGATTTGTGGGACCCCTCTGCCGTGGCAGCAGCCTGCCGGTGAGCCCTGAGCTCCACCCCAGCCCTCGCATCGCTCCGTCCGGTTGGGAGTGGCTGTGGCTGCGGAGGATCCCATGGAGTGAACAGGCTTCCCAGCAGAACGGCAGGCTGCGAGGGGCTAATGCCACACACGTGTTCCCTCTTTTGTACGCTCAAATACAGGCAGCCGGAGGGAACATCAAACGCCCACTTACAGCAAGCGCTTTTGATGTTTTAAGCTAATCCCTTCCAACCGGGGCTGGAGAGGGGAAAGCAGCGCAGCAGCGCTGGAGTGCCGGCAGACCAGCCCCCTCCCTCCCCTCAGGAAAAGCTTGGGTGTGAAACTCAGGCTTGCACGGAGGTACAGAAGGTTTCCTTCGGCCCTGGGAATGCATCAGCACATCTCCTCTCCACGTCCACAGGACAAGAGCAGGAGTAAAAAGCTAGGATGGGGAAGGGGCTTTCCGGGGCTGGGGCTGGGGCCAGGAAGCTGAAGCCCCCGTGGCCACCCCAGTATGTCCCAGGATGCTGCCAGCACAAACATACCAGCTCAGGGACAGCCCTGAGTGATCAGCTCCTGGTTCCCTGTGAGCTCCTCTCGCTCTTCATGAGGGCTCTGTCACCAGGAGGGACAGGTGCTGTGCCTGTGGATGACAAATCCCTGTCTGAGGAGGATTAGGGACGGTCAGTGCTATCTCCTGCTGCAGGAGGCTGCACATTTTCCCAGAAACAGTCAGATGCACACCTCCAACTTTAGAACAAATGGCAGCCAGGGTAATTTTGTAGCTCTGAAGAATCTCCTGTGACTGAGCTCTGCAGAGAGAAAATTCCAGAGGGACCTGGGGCCGTGGCTTGTCCTGAGAGCTGCCACAGACCCCCAGCCATGGGCAACTGGGCTGCATCTGGTAGGCAGGATGATCCTCTCCCATGGGCAAGGACTGGGAGAACAACCAGAATTGTGTGACTGAGGAGCCTCAAACTGCCCAGGATTGGTCTCTTCAGTGCTCACCACAGGGAATAATCCATGTGAGTCCCTTTAAATCAGAAATTCCACATAAACAAGGCTCTTCCACAGTATTTCCAGCCTTTGGCTGGATGAGAAATAACAAGAACAAAGACTTTTTTGGGAAAAAGAAGCCGAAAGGCACAGAGGTGGCTGCTGTAGGGACGTGGCGATTCGAGCTGGATTCACAGCTTGGAGGGAAGGGCCAGTCTGGGGCAGAGGTGGGGGCCATGAACTAGCCATCAGCTAGTCAGAGACTGTCACCTCTGACTCGCCAAGGTGCAGCCACGGTGCCAATGCAAACACTGCTCATGCTACAAACCCCACCCTCAGAGCTCACCTTGCCTGGATCATCCGCAGTTGGAAAATCCGGGCTCAAGCCTCCGGAATCAGCTGCTTTTGGCTGACAGTCGATGTTCCCTGAAGGCACTTTAGCTCCCACTGGTTGTTAAATGCTGTTTCTCTGAGCCCTTTTGGGGAGGCTGGAGGGAGCAGCTCTGCTTCAAGCTCTGTCAGGGGAGATGAGACCTTTCCTGAATCAGTGTGACTACACCTGGACAGGTACTGGGAGGTGACTCATCCCTTTGGAGAAAAGAGACCTTTGGACTGTCCAGAGAGGACATGAGTTTCCAAGCCCATAAGCCCTGCACCATAATACCTAAAGCTAAACACACCTGTAATCTTCAGATCCCGGGATTTTTCCATCACAAACTGTCCAGGACTTCAAAGTCTGTGTAGACTCTCATGCTCTCCCTCAGAGGAGCTGTCAGTGGAAATTGCTGAAGAGAAGGATGATGGAGGATGAAGGATGAAGGGATGAAGATGAAGGATTCTGGGGAATCTTTTGGTCAAGAGCCAGGAAAGCTGAGCTGCCACCAGGGAAGGCCTGGGAATGGAGGATTTAAACTGGAGATGCTGGGAGGGAACAGGAAGGGCCCTTGGTCTGTGGGGGGGATGCAGCAAGAGCTCAGTGTGCCTCTGGAAAGCCTGGAGGGAGACATGCTATGGCAACAAATGAGCAAGGAAACCAGGATGCCTTTGGGGGAAAATCCCAGCCTGCCATAATGATAGGGCTGATGTGGGAAAGCTGGCTGGGATTAGAGAAAACTGCAAATTTCCAGTGGAAGGTGACAGCGGGGACTGCAGCTTCCCTGCACAGATCTGACTGTGTCATGTCGGGGCAGACAGGTGAAGAGAGGTGCAGTGACAACATTCTTGACACAAATGATGATTCTTGAAAAAAATTGTCTAAATTCCCCAAGAAAAACTGCTGCTCTAGACCTGTTTTTGGATGTGCCAGTGGGGGAACTGCTGTGTACCAGGGACCAGGGTACAACTGGTTTTAACACTGCAGAGGAAGAGTGCAGACAAAGAAATCCAATGCGATCAATTTGAAGAAACAAAACTATGTAAAAATGAGATGAGTTATTGAAAAAATGAAAGAAAGCATCAAAGAGAGGAAAAGCACGAAAAGGAAGAGGTGTTGGAATTGGTAGGGCCAGTGTGGTGGCTCAGGGGTGACGGGCTGGGGATGCTGAGGCCACAGCAGGGAAGATGGGTGACTCCTTTGTGCTGGTCTTTGCTGTCACAGGTGCTGGGTGGAGAACACCCACCCATGCCCTGCCACAGCAGGAGGGCTGGCAGGGAGAAAGAGCTGGCTGCTCCCTGCACATCCCCATCCACAGGGACCTGGGGAGGACTGTCTCTTCACCACCACATTCACACCAAACCCTGGGCTGGGGATCTCTTACCAGGGCAGAGCCTGCAGTGAGACATTTGTTTCTTCCTTGGGAGGAATCCAGAGCGTATATTTCATGTATTTTGACGTGAAATGCTGTTTTAAACCAAAATAATCCTTCCAGAAAATTTGAGGCAGGATATTTTGTTCCTCTTGAACTGCTGTCATGAAAGCTTAGGAAAAGCAGCACCACCTGTGGCACAGACCTGGCCAGCACAGGGCCCCCTCAGTGGGGTGCTGCAGCCCACCCAGGTGCCTGGGGACTGTGGGGGGATCTCAGGGGAGGTGGGGGACAGTGTGGGGGCCCTGCCATGGCCCCTGTGTCCTGGGAGCCACCAACAGTCACCGACAGTGTTGTTTACGAGAAAATTAAGAAGAGCAGCAGCCTTGTCCCTACAGCATAATGGCTTTTCCTAATGCCAAAATAAAAAAAAAAAAAAGCTATTTCATGCTGTAATTACAAGTCATAAAAAGCGCTGTGCTGACAGATATACAGCACCCCAGTACCTGCCTCTGACAGCCCGTCCCCAGCAACACTAATCACTGTAACAATCCCACAGTAACTCGGGATCAGGGTCTCCCTGCCAGCCCTCACTCTGCATCTGTCCCTGCTGCAGCCCCGTTCAGCCTGGCCTTGAACGCTTGCAGGTTCAAGTGGGGCAGCCACAGCTTGTCTGGGCAACCTGTGACAGTGCCTCACCACTCTCACAGGGAAGAATTTCATCTTGTGAGAAGATTATTCCCGTCTGGCAGTAATGCCTTGAGCTGGGGTGTTGGGGTGCTGGGCTCACAGGGCTTCTGCTGGCTGTTGGTGACCCGGGGCATCTCTGGAGCTCCTTGAGAGATCCTGTCCTCGAGGGAGTACTGGGAAATACGCTCTGGGACAAGAGGGAAGTCCACAATACGCCCTCGCTTCCCCCTGCAAGGACCCAGCCCGCCTCGCCGGCAGTGTGTGCCGGCAGGTCTCACCGACACGGGCACACACCACCCCAGGGGAGGTGACATGCTGACAGCCCCAGTCTGTCACCTGCAGCCCCACAGCTTTTTCTGTCTGGGCTCCCTGTTCACTGGAGTGCAGGGACAAGCGGGTCCCCAAGGAGCTGCTCTGCCTCCCACCGCCAGCCCTCCTCTGCGCTCCTGCCCGCGCCCGCCTCGCCGCTACCTCCCTCCCGCATCTGCATATCATGCATATTCATGACAGATGTAGATAATTAATTATTCATGTACGCAGTCATTGAACTTGCAATTAATCTGGAACTTGCAGTTCTTCTTCCATCTCCCCCACCCCGCGAGGAGCCACGGGTGGCTCTGGCTGCCGGAGGATGCCGGGCTTCCCGGCTGCTGAGGGCTGCAGCCCACGGGAGAGAAACCAGCACATCTCACCCCTTCGCTGACCCACTTCTCGCACATCCACGATTTTTGCAGCAAGGAGCATGAGAAGAACCGCAAGCCACCCTTCTCGCTTCAGGGAGCCCATGGTTCCCTATGGGAGCACAGAAATAGAGCAGCAAAATGCCCAGTGCTACAGATGCAGGAGCTTTGCCTTCAAGCAGGGCTGACCTCAGGCCAAAGCTGCCCCCGCCTCCCACCGGCTCCCATGGGGGTACAGGCAGGTGCAGGGCACAGGTGAGGGCAAGGGCGAGGGCTCCCACCAGCAGAGAGGACAGTGCTGGGGTTTTCTGGGTGCTGTAGCTCCTCCAGAAGCCTCACCACCCCAGCAATTGGCTCCTCCTCCGGGATGCCGAGGGGATGGAGCACTCTCAGGGAGCCCCCTCCTCACTCCTGGGGCTCCCAGACTGCTGCCAGCTCAAAGCTGCTCCCCACAGCATCGCCCCACAGCTCCCACCGCTCCTACAGACTCCCTCTCATCACCACGTGCCAATGGTGTGTCAGGAGCCTCTGCTTCAAACCACATCCAGCCTGACAGCCTACCCTGGAAAAGCAACTTCAAACAGCCAGAGTGACAGAATCAGAGTAGGGATGGGACAGGGTGGCAGGGAAGGGGGGAAAGCGGACACAGGGCTGTGAAGGTCCCAAAATGCAGGGCAGGACTACACTGCCAGTGCCCTGAGACCAGGGAGCCCAGTCTGGCTGCATCTGCAGCCACATCCCCCTTGCACCATGCACAGCAGTCATCCCTGGCCATGCACAGCATCCTCCCCAGTCATGCATAGCACTTGTTCCTCACCACATATGGTCCCACAGCCCTCACAGCCCTCACTGGCACACTGGGGTGTCACTCCCAGAGTCCCAAACCTCCCTTTTCACCCCAGCCCCCTGTCAGGGTGGCACAAGTGATCCCTAGGTGGCTGTGACCCTTTGAGCCACCTCTTGGGTTGTTTTATTAGTAGGGGCCAACAAAAAATGTGGGTCATGTTGCCCAGCTCTGCTCTGGCCAGAAAATAACACCATCAAAACACCATCAAAAGTGTTCGTTAAAACTCTCTCTGGTAAATCCCCCAGTGTGTTTGGGGGATTCTGGGCAGGAATTGAGCCCTTCATGGCCATCACAGCTGACCCAGAGCATCCACTGTATAAGTGGCAGATGCCTTGAAAACACTGGCAAAGCAATCCCGAGTGTTTATTTGCCGAAAAAAACCCTTCCCAACAGCATTCCCCCCCTCCCCCAGCCCTTTTGTACCATCAGGGATATCCCCATCTACTATTCTTCACTACACAACTGGGTTTTGAAACTCATGTCCTTGTTTAAAGCAGAAGAAAACATCCAGCAGGGATTCAATTTGTGGACCGAAGTTTGGGTGGAGTTGGGCCGAAAGGGGTAAGGTGTTGGAAATGCTTTTTGGGGAGCCCAGGCACAACCCAGCGCCCCCCCAGCTCCCTGCACTGGTGGTGATGGATCCACTGTCCTGGGGCAGTCCCTCTTCCCTCTCCAGTTCCCCTCGGCCACTGCCCACTCCCGTGCTGCTTCTCGCTCTCGTCAGTGCCCATCTGCTCTGCGCCACAGGTGATGAGAGCTGGTGGTTTTTCAAGGCAATAAAGTTGTTTTCTTCCTGTCACTCACTTAAAATCACCCAGGGAGCTGGTAGGTTTTATATCAGCACATATGCAGGAGACCTTCCTGGTTCTGCGGGAAGAACAACTCCAAACACACCACAGCTCCCGGCGCTGTGGTGCAGGGCACCGCTCTCCTGCTGCACTCCATCTTTTAGCTCTAATTATCCCATCAGTGTTTGCTGCTGCTGGATAAAGACACTCGTAGCAAACCCGGCATGTTTGGAATGGCAGAGCTGGTTTGCAGAGCCCCCGGGGCAGCTGAGCCCGACACGCTCATCCCTCTGCCCAGCGGCACGTGCTTGTCCCTGGCACTGGGCATGGTTTGTCACAGCACAAATCACTCATGCCTGGGAGGGGTGGGGGGTGTGTGTATACAAACCCCTCCCCAATTCCAGTGCTGGCTGGTGAATAAGACACCAATACCATCCACAAGGTGCCCAGTCACTCCCAAGGCAGTGACAGGAGAGGGCTGCTCCCCGTTTTCCTCCTGGGATAGGGATGGAGACATACCCCAGATCCCAAGGAAGAGTTGGGTGTTTACCTGCAAACACCTGGCAGGACTGGAACAGCTTGAGGGTACCGGGCTGCAGAGGGAAGTTTGAGCAGCCAATTTAATGGCATTTTGGTGATGACAACCCCACATCCTTCCCTCCTAGTGCTTTTGTCCTGAAGCCAGCAGAAGGTAACTGGGGCTGTGCTGGGATCCAGGGCTGTGGGGAAGAGATCACGACCTGGTTTGCTGTAGGAGAAGCAAATAGTGGGGGACAGAGCACCTTCTTCAGCCCCCTTTGCATGTCCTTCACGGAGCCCCATGCATCCTACAGGGCTGAGAGGGGTTTGGTCACTCCACAGCCTTCAAGCAGCAATAGATACAGGCACAGCAGCGCACAAGGGTGAACAACCAACATCCTGGTGAACTCCACAGTCCTGAGGCAGTGACATCCCTACCTGGCACCTTTTGAAAACCCGGACGGGGAGCCCTGGGGCCACACCTGCAGTGGAAAATCTTATCTGAGGATGTGTTCTGCAATAGCTGTGCTGAAGCCCTGGCTGTAATCAGCTTCCTCTGGCATCCCGTGGGCACACACCACCATAACGGTCTTTTCTGCTGGCACTGCTGCATCCATTCTGCACAGCTGCAATCGTGCTGCTGTGGGCTGCTCTGCTGAGTTGTTGTCAAGACGTGAATGCAAATAAATCCACTCTAAGAGAGAAGAGGCTGAGGAGCAGGAGGTTCAGGGCTGGGGTTTCTTCCTCCTCATTGTGGGAACGTGAACATCTGGCTCCAGCTGCAGCACCCACTGCTCTGAGCTGCTCCACATTGTCCCCTGTCTTGTGCAGGTCTGCTAATAGAGCTCAGAGAATCTTCCTGGGCCAACACTATTTGCCACTGTTTGCCAGTGCCTTGGACTCCTGTTCATGCAGGCTCTGTCAATGTTGACCCACGGGTCTGTGGATGTGAGGTAAATCCCTGGGAATCCTCTGTAAATACCAGCAAGGCACTACAAGCAAATGGCACAGGGATCAGGGATGAGGCTGCTCCCAGGAGCTGGAAAGATAGCCTGTGGCCTGATCTGGGCACAGCCTTAGGGCTGGGGGATGGCAGGACCTGGGGTCCCACCACAGGGCAGGAAGAGCCCACCCTAGGCAGCTGCACATGGGCAGTGCTGCAGCCATGTCAACATTACCATCCTGATGTTGACATCTTGACATGGTCCTCCAGCTCTTACAACACTGGAAAGAAATTTGAAAGTGGCATTTTCAGGGATTTACTGTCCCACACAAGTGCCCAGGCTCTTTGCAAACAGCGTGGGTCCACCACACCCCCTCACCCAAACTGCTCCCAGCAGGAACCAGTGCACTGTAGAGTGGGGCATCACATTGACTGATGCCTTGGCTACAAGTCCTGAAGGTCCAAACAGGTCCCTCTGTGGGCCACTGGGTTTCCTCCTTGTCCATCCTCACCAGTTGGTGTGGGGGGAGCACACAACCCTCACTGATCGAGGCTGCCACCAGTGCCCAAAATGTCCCAGTCCCACTCCACCAGACCAGAGCAAGATGCTCTCAGAGCCAAAGCAAGCTTGGTTTGGAAAGTAGTAATGCTGCTCTGGTGGATATTTAGACACCTCCCAGCTTACTGTGGCTTAGAAATGAATATTTATTATTAATTCTATTCCTTCTCTGGTAAATCATAGGATAAATCACTGCCACTTGGTGATAAAGCATCCAGGAGCCAATCTTTAGCCTTGCCTGAGATTTATGCCCCTTTAAAAACAAAGATCCTGACAAAGAGACAGATTTCCTGGCACAGAGCAACTCTGTTTAATTAGAGAGATGATTCATGTTTTCAATCACAGTTTATACCAGGCCCTTTACAGTCAGCAGTAAAGCAGGAGACTGCAGGTCTGCCAGGCCCTTGAAAACAGCCCATCTGGGTTCCCTGAGGTGCAGGCACCAGCACGGTGGCTCTACAGGGATGGGGTTGCCATACCCAGGGGCTCAGCTGGACCCCAGCACCTGCAGTCCTTCACCAGAGCTGCCTGTAACCCCTTCCCAGTGGATCTGAACCGTGCGAGAGACACACACACACCCCCCCCCCATGCCTCAGGGATGGGGGTCACCTCCAGCAAAGAATTCTCTCCCTTCCCCACTCCAGCCAATTCAGCCCTGGGCTGGTCCCTGGTGGGAGCTTTGCTCTCCAGGTCCCATGAGGAGGTTCTCAGCCTCCCTGCAGGCAGCAGCAAGGTGCTGTGCCATGGGCCACCGCTGTCCCATGGTGGCCATGTGGCTCGCAGATGTGGCTCGCAGGTGGAGGCTGGCTCTCACTTTGTTTTTCCCACTGGGATCAGCATCAGGGACACCCTGGGATGAGAGGGCTGGGCAGACTGGTCTGAGCATCCCCAGGCTGGGCAGATGCTGCTGCAGAAGCTCCACTGAGCTCCCACGGCCGTGGGAACCTTTGCAGTGGTGCTGGGGGTCTCGGGGAGGCCAGCACTAGAAAGCAAAGCTTTGGCCCTAAGTCTGCTCTGAAGTGGGAAAAGGTTCTTGCCAGGCAGGGAGTAAACACATGGTGAGGCAATGTCATGCTGAGCTGATCCCTGGAAACAAGGACACTGTTACAGAGCAGAGCCTGTCCCTGGGATGTGGTGCTTGGATGTGGGTCCAGCACCATGGGACCAGCCAGGACGGAGGCCCAACTCAGCATCTCCCTGTTTTCCTCCTGCCTGGCTTGGCTGGAGGAGTGAGAGCCAGTCCTGCACAGGGCCACCATCCTCACACAGGGCCACTGGCCCCACATGGGGCCACCAACTCCACACAGGGCCACCAGCCACACATCCAGCCAGGACTGTCTAGACAGTCCCAGGAGCCGGTGTCTGCCTTGCTCTCTGCACCTCTGCCAGCACAGCCCAGGCATTAACTCAGAAATGAAACAGACGTGGCCAAGGCCCATAAAATTAATTAGCTCTCACTTTAAATTAAGCATCTCAAATGGGTGTTTCATGGAGATTTAATTAAAAGCCTGAAAGTTACACTGTGAGGAACGGCTGGAGCCCAGCCGCAGGATGGGGTTGGGGCACAGGGCTGGGAGCTGGCACCGTGTCCTGGCTGTGCTGAGACAGGCAGCACGAGCTGATGTCTCCCTTCTGGCACCAACATCTCCTTCCTCCTAAGCTTGTCCTTGAGGAACATCTGTCCCCAGAGTGGAGCACAGCTGGAGCATACAGGTCTGCAGGAAGGACACCTGGGTGGCACTCTGCCGACAGCAAGGGACTGCTCTGAGGCAGAGGGGATTGGGAGTCTGTCCCCATGCTTGTGCATGGCCCTGGACACCCTCCTCAGCACCATAGGATGTGGGAGAGCCAGGAGGAATCCCAGACTGAGGGCATGCCCAGAGCATGCACCAGTATAACCGGGGGCAAGAGAGACCAGGCTGGGTCTCCTCAACCTGTTATGTGTCAGGTCCATGGGCATCACCTGAGGTCCCTCAGGTGGGATACACCTGATGCTGGGTGTGCCTCGGTTATGCACCAGCAATTAATGGGCAAAACAGTCTGTGCTGAACAAACACTGGCCAAGGGCAGTCCTCACTCAGCAAGATGTCTGCAGTCACCTCATGTCCCTGTCCTTGTGCTCTGCCAGCAGGTCCCCTCCAGTTCAGCCTTAGCAGGGCTCCACATGGCCACAGGAGCATCCCAGATGGCAGCAGCCAATGCTCATGGTGCTGGCACACTGCTGAAGCTTGATGCTTAACGGAGAGGAAGAACTGGAGAAGGAAAATCTGGTTATTCCCACCCCTGAAGATCCCTGAGGACGCGTGGCAGTGTATTTGAGAAACACCCCTTTCCGATCCTAGAGCTGAATTCTGCCCTTCTCCATCGCTCTGGACCTTCAGGGAGTTCAGGATGGGATGCTGGGAGCCCACATGAACACAGTGCAGAAAAATCACCTTCATTTTCCAGCCAGGCACTGCAAGGGCAGCTCTGAAACATGGGAGCAGAGGTGTGGGGACAGGGCCCTTACTGTGGGCAACAGCACTGCTGGGTCCAGACCAAACCCCAGAATAGCCACAGCCTTGGTACCAGTCTGGGTCTGGGGACTGCATCCTCCCCTGGAAACAATCATCCCTCTATGAGACAGCCCCATTCCTTGCTGTCCCCGATGCCCACGCTCCCGAGCAGCCTCACAAGGGCAGGGTCCTGCCAATGGCTGCACAGCCCAGCTCAGCCAAGGTTTGTCCTTTACTTGGTGTCAAGTTGTGATCTGAGGTCCCTCATTGTTTAAATTGAGGCCCTGCAAGACATCAAGTACAAGCCAGGCTGCTAAAGGCAGGCAGGGCTATTTTTACCCCAGGGAGAAAACAGGGAGCAGGCAGGATGTCCTTACAGGGACAGGGACTGGGACCAGGGCTGTCCCTACAGAGACAAAGGCTGTCCTTCCCTGCTCATGCTGAGCACCAGCAGCTCACACATCTCCCAAAGCAGTGCTCAAGGAAAGAAGCTTTTTGGGGTAAGGAGGGACCCTTCCAGCTTTCCAAGGTGCCTCCCGTGGGGGGGGATCACCTTGGCCAACCCCCCTGTGCTACTCAGGCCAGCCTGGCAGCACAGCAGTGAGGGAGGCTGTTACACAGCAATCCAAATGGAAAGGGCTGAGCATGAGCTTTAGCACGTGCTGCTGACACCAAATCCACCCCTCCAAGGCCTCCCAGCGCCCTCAGCTTCTAAGGGGCTCCCCTCTGTTCCCTGGGGTTTGGTTCCTCAGATGAAACCCCAGACTGGGTGACGAGCTGGGGGCTGGGGGGGAGAGGCTCCTTTGAAGTCAGCCTGGGGACTCTGTCAGAGAACAACCAACCCAAGGCTTTCCTGTGTTACAGAAACTGGATGCTTAAGATCCCACTTTTAACATTTCTCCCGGGAGAGCACTGATGCTGGAGCTGTGCTGTTTCTTGACATTCTGTTTTCTGAAGAGGAGCTTGAATTTGAATAATGAGGCTTTGACAGGAGAGCATCCTGCCTTGCCTTCTTGCTTCGTGCTGAGACTATTCCTCTCCCCAGGGAGACCCAGCCTGGCTGCCAGAGAGCAAGAGAGGCCATGCTCGGGAACAGAAGCCCAATGAGTCGGGGTGTGGGTGCTCCCCCCTTCGTGCACCTCCCCGTGCCATGGAGGGATCCCAGCACCTCTTACTCATAAAGGCCACACACATAAGACAGGCCCAAAGGGCATCATTACATGTGCATGTCTCACCATTATGTAATGGCTAATTTACCTTAATTACATTAAACTTATAACAAACTTTTATCTCATTCCTAAGCTATTTATGCTGCTTATTCTTTTGCTCTGCCCCAGCTTTCTGATGAGCAATTCCCAGCTGTTGAATAGTGGCCTGTCACGGCACAGCCTGTTGCTACCTGGCTTACTTTGCCCTGGAATTTGTTATCCCCATACTGCTACTAATTTTGCCAATCCCACCAGGTGTCCCAGTTACCTCCTCAGCCTTTTGGGGTATTTGTGAAGCCCACACAGCCACAGCCAGGTTGGACTCTGCCAACTCTCCCACCCACCACCTTCCTGCAGTCACTCCTGCATCCGCTTCCCACACCAGCTGTTAGAGGTGACATTCTCCCCAGCTTTCTCTAATCCCCTCAGACTCACATTCCATTCATGAGAGCCCATTAATTCCTATCTGAGGCTTAGGGACATCCCCAGAGGAGCAGCACTATAGCACCTCCCTGAGCCCAAGCAGGATTGGAAATCCAGGTGGGAACAAGAAGCTCTTTGCAAAACTGCAGTGGCTCGCAGAGCTTCATCCTCTCTGGTTTCCTCCCCACCATTTCCCTGGGGCTGGCTTCCCGATCACAAAAACATGGCAACAAGTGGCCCTGCTGCCAGCAGGACCAACCATGCCCCACTGCCCTGGATCCTCCTCATCCTTGCTGTCCTCAGCTCCAGTTGCCCTGTGTGCTTTCCTGACCCTTCTCAGTTGTGAGAGCATCTCATCACTCCAGAACCATCTCTGGGACATTTCAATGGATGCAAAGATCTCTGTGGTCTTCATCCTCTCATCCAAAGCCCTCTGGGTTTTGCCTTCACTGCAACTGAACTAGCAGCAACCTGCATCCACTGGAAGCATTTCCATGGGAGCTCAGTGTTCCTCTGGGTTCCTTCAGCCAAGAAGCTCGGACCTGACTTTCTCTTTGCCAAGTTCAGAAGTGCCAGAGTGGTGTGAAACATCTGGGATAAGGTCAGGATGTCGTGGTCATGCCTGTGCAAGGGCACCCTCCTGTTCAAGGGGCATCTTTAAGATCAGAAGCTGTTTGCTACAGAATCTGCTGGGATACTTTAATTCCTTGGGGCTGCCTCTCCCCATGGTGTTTGCACAAGCGGCCAACACAGGGACAGCAGCCAGTGTGCTTTCATTAAGTCTACAATAATTAGGATCAAAGGCTCAAAAGAGGCTTCGTGGGCCAAACAGCATCAGAACAGTGCTGGGATAATGGTTGGACTCTGTGGCCTCAGAGGTCTTTGCCACCCTAAATCATGATTCTGTGATTCTGTCCCTTACACTGCAGTACCTGTACACCTCGCCTGTGGGCAGGCGGGTGCTGAGCCCCTGCCCCTGGGGCAGCATCCCGCACTGCAGGGCCGTGCAGCAGGACCTGTGCCATCCGAGGCTGACCCGGGAGGGAGATTTCACCAGGCTCCACAAGGACACCCTGGCACCAGAACACCCCCCGCCTGCCCCCGGGGAGCACATCCCCTTCTCCGCTCCCCACATGCTGCCCAAATCCCTGCTCCGCCCGGCGCAGCCCGGCCCCGCTCCCCTCTCCCGGTGGCGCTGGTGGCAGCGCTGGGGACCTGCTGCCATCCAGTGGCTGCTGCCGCGGGGATGGAAACTCGGATCCGCGCTGCCCCGGGACGGAGTGCACGCGTGTGTGCCAGTGTCTGCACACGAAGGGGCGCGTCTGTGTCCCTGCCCACGCGTGCTCTCGGTGTGCCCGTGAGCAGGGACTGGTCCAGTGCGAGTCGCCAAGGCAGCCGGCGTGCACGCAAGGGCGAGCGTGTGCGTGTGCATGCCACCAGCACGTCTGGGAGGTGCAGCTGAGGGGGACAGCAGGAGCAGGTCGCTTTGCACGGGCACGCTTGTGTTGTCTGCCCTGTCCCCTCTGCGTGGCTCAGCGTCACACACTCGGTGTCACGCCCAGCGCGCACCAGCAGGCAGCAGGGCTGGCTCTGGAGGAAGATGGGACCACTGCTCTGAGCAGCAGAGCCGGCAGCAGGACAGGACAGCCAGGACCCAGAGCTGGCCTGGCTCTGCTCAGAACCCTCCCCTGACAGCCAGGACCTATCCCAGAGCTCAGCATCCTCCCCTGGCAGCCAGAATCCATCCTGGAGCTCCACATCCTCCCCGTCAGCCTTATCCTTTGGGTCTGACCATTCCTGGGCCACCACGGCGTGAGTCTCTCAAGTGTGCAGAACCTTGGGGACGTTCAGACTGTGGCTGTGACTTTTCTGGCCATGACACCATGCTATGACAAGAAGGATGGGAGAACTAGCCCTGCTCCGACTGCCACAAGCTGTGCTCCTGCTCTCAAGCACATAGCTCCTCTGGTGCTGAGACATCTTTGCTCCCTCTCCAGGCTCCATGTAACTGATGGTGGTGAACGGTGTTTGTTAGGAGCCTTTCCTATCTGACATCATGCATCTGCCACCCAGATGCAGACAAGGAGATTAGGAAGAAGGTCTCAGCTCAGCATTCCCCTTGGACATGGGAGTGCTCCGAGTGCCCTGCTCCACACAGCCCTCCCTGATCTTCCCTGGAAGCTGCCAGTGGGCCTAGTGGCTTCCATCACCATGATGTCCTGCCCCAGCAGCAGCACAAGGCACAGGGACCCTTCATGCACCTGTCACCCCAGCTGGTGTTATGGGTCACAGCTCATCTCACCACCTGCAACTGGGGACCACCAGTGAGGTGTGGAGGCAAGTACAGGAGTAGGATGTCCTCTTCCAGAAGGATCTGGGTGGGGGACAGTGCAGGTCAGCTGTGTGGGTGTCACTGGCCCGCAACGGGCAGGGTTGCACCTGGATGCAGGGTTTGGGGTGCACCCTCCAGAAGAGAGCTCAGCATGTGTGTCAAGTTCCAGCCCCTGCTTCCTTCCCATTTTCCAGGGTGTGCATCCTGGAAATGGCCAAGGGGATGGCAGCCAGCTCCTGGTCCTAGCCATGAGTATGGGCATCTCTGAGGTGGGAGACTGCCCCAGCACCAATGGGGCAGGCAGCCCCACTCACCCCCTCCCCAAAGGCAGCCCTGTCCCAGAGCCATTGATTAGTACACTTCCCTCTCTGGGGGAAGGATTTTCTCCAAGGATTGTCAGCTCTTGCTGCTGCTGTGACCCTCCAGTTGGCCCAGTGCAGCCAGGGCCTGTTCTGTCACAGCACTGCCCCACACCACCCATCCCAGCACAGAAGGATCTAGAGGTGATAGGTCTGCTCTCCCCTGGCCAGGCTGTGAGCAGGACTGTCCCCACATCACCCAGGGACATTCAGACAGGCAGGTGGAGCCACAGGACCCTGTTTGATCCCTGCACGCAGAACAGGCTTAGTGCATCTCCACAGCTTGGCCAGCCTCCATCTTCATCCTCTGACCATGGGAAACTTGGCAAGGGAGAGACATTGTCCACCCACTTGGCCACTGACTGGACAAGCGTTGAGCATGATTAGATTGGTTTCCATACTCAATTGAACATAAAGCAACTTCATTCATATTAATAAAGCCCAAATTTCTGTGGTCACTCGAGTGACTGTTTCAAGCAGGGATTTACTGTGTGGCAGCTCCTGGCAGTGCCACAGCTGGGCAGCCCATCAGCAGTGTTAATTAAAGGCGGAATTGGAAATTATTACCGTGGCTGTGCTGCTTCTTCTTTGTGATAAGTTATTATCTCCCTCATAAATTAACACTTATAATGCCTCCCATAAATTAACAAGGGTAGGGAAGAAACGATCCCGAAACTGCAGGGGCTTTCCAGGGAAATGAATTGCTTGCAGGGATGATCAGTTTTTAATATCCCGATTTAGGTGGTTTTGGAAGTGCCACTGCTGTGTCACACCCCCTCCAGCAGCAACTGTCAACACCATGGCTCTTCCACCTTCACAGGAGAGGTTGTGAGGGGTGGGGGCACTCACCAGCCCCAGGGCAGGGGAGGGTGAGGGCTCTTTGGGGGTCATCCTGGAGCAAACATCAGTCCCTGCCTGGTGCCAGCGTGCCAGGAGCACAGGTGGAGGCAGGTGGAGGAGAAGCTCCTGTGTCTTCCAGAGTGGCCATGGGCAAGGGCTGAATCAGGGATCATCCTTGGGGTGCTGCCACAGATCCCCAGGCCAAGGAGGTCTCCAAGGCTGCCTACCCACTGTGTGCCCACTGCAGGAATTTTAAGGCAGGTACAGGAGGCTGGGCAGAGGAAATGGCCTGAGGAAGGGGCCTGAGTGGGGTAGTATCTCCAAAATCTCTCCAGACAAGGCTTAGAGGCTGAGGATCTGCTTGGTACCTGGCCAGAAGGAGCCAGGAGAGCCTAAATGTGCTCTTGGGCCACTCCAAACATAACAGATCTACAGCCCACTATGCTCCCATGTGATGACTCAGCCCCCAGAGATGAGCCTGGAGGGGGATGTATCTCTTACCTTTCCATCTGGACATGGGGTTTCCTTCCAAAAGGGTGGAAAAGATGGATTCACATCCAAAAGCATTGCTTATAGCTCAGAATGCTCAAAGCTAGCATTTACTGCCATGGGGAGGCAGCTCACAAGTCCCAAGGGAAAGATATAATGTCTTGTTGAATATTCTGTGATTTGTACATTCCTTCAAATGCCACCAAAAATAAGACATTCCTGGTACTTGCTGTGCCTGCCAAAACCAGTTTGAGCACAGAGAAGCCCCACAGGGGTGAGGATGAGGAGGGGAAACACACACACATGCATGTGTGCAGGCACACAGGTGTCTTGGGAGAGGCTCAGGGCTGGAGGCATTTGTGTCCCTCTCCAGCCCACTGCAGGGAGGAGGGATGGCTCCCACCACCTCCTGCATCCCCTGCAGCATCTCAGCTGCCCCTGTCCCTTCCTGACCTGGGATGACCCTGGTACAGTCCAGAATCACCTGTGTCCCATGTCCCACCATCCCACCTCCTGCCCAAGCCTCAGCAATGCCCTTTGTCCTCCATTCCTTCGGACAGCAGGGTGAGAGCCAACAGCTCTGGAACTCATCTGGGTTCATTTCATCCATGGCCAAGCAGGAACAGGAAAAGGAACATTCCTAACACCAGCAGGGACAGGGAGGGAACAACTTCTCCAAGTGCCTGGGAACATATTGAGCGTCACAGGCTGGAAATGAAGGCAGGAAAGTGCAAAGCTCTGGGCACAGGAGAAGGGGACACTGCCTGGGGGTGAACCTGCGGGTGGCTCATCACCCACAGCTACTCTCAGAGGAGTGGGCACCCCAGGAAGGGATATTCACTGTGGTAGGATGTATCTAATTGCAGCTATGGACTTTATCCCCCTGGGAGAGCAATTCTTCCTCACCAGAGGGAAGCACCAGGTACTTTACTTAAAAAAAAAAAAAAAAAAAAAAAAAAAAAAAAAAAAGCTGAAAATGCACTGTTGGGTGCCATAATGATTTCAATGCCCCCACAGTGCATCCCTGCAGCTCCCACCACTCTTTGCTGTGCTCCTCACAGAGCCTCAGGATGGTTTCTCGATGCCCATGAGTGCTCACCTGTGTGAGTGAACCCCTCCACTGCCAGACAACCCCAGGCTTGCATCAGCTCCATGGAAATGCCAATTTGGTTTTAATCCCTTCCCAATGAGCTGGAAAGTCTCGCATTGGAACAGCCCACCATCCTCTGTCCCAGCAGGAAAGGCCCCTTGACAGTGACGTTGTGCCTGGGGTCACTCGCGGGGCTCTGCTGGAAGGAGGGTGATGTCCCCCGTGGAGCCCCCAGTGCCACAGGGCACCCTGGCCCGGGCTGTCAGGACATTTTAAATTACTTACTGGAGTGTAAGGACAGGAAAACATCGCATCCTGGCACGGCATGACTCACCATCACTGCCTGGAAGGAAGGCTCCGTGCTGCGCTTGCCCCAGTGGGAGCACTGTGTCCTGGCAGAACCCCCTGTTTGGGGTCTGGATGTGGGGGTGAGCGCAGTTCATGGGTCCAAGAGGAGGAGCAGCAGCTCTGCATTTGAGCCCAGCCTCAGGAATGGCAGGGCTGTGCCAGATGGCCATGCCACAGGCACTCAAACCAGGAGGGGCAGACCAGGAGAGGAGGAGGTGTCCTTCAGAGGGACCTTCAGGGTGGGCACAGAGGAGGTGACCCAGGCTAGGAAATGCTGGATGTGGGAGAAGCTCCAGAAAAGCCTGGCAAGGAGAAGGACTGGGGATTTTTTCATTTTCTCTGCAAAGTCCTGATTTCTCACCATCTGAATAGCTGCCTTCAGGAGTGCAGGCACAGGATGGCCGTTCAAGGGTGACACTTTCACCTGGAGCAGCTGGGAGGAAAAGAGCAGGTAGTAGGCAGGGCAGAGCCAGGCAGAGCTCTGGGGAATAGTCCAGATGGGAACTCCCAAAAACAGAGTAGCAACAGTTGAAGGCATCCAGACTGCTATCTCTGCCAGCTGCAGATCTAGATCTCCACCACACACAAAGCTTGGGTAACTGCATTGGTCCTCATGGCCCCGTGCACAGGGAAAAGGGCTGCTCTGGTGCTCAGGGGAGCTGCCCCATGCACTGTGACGGGCAGCTCTGGGGCGTCTCATCTCCCTGAATGGAGGAGACTCCATGCCAGGCGACAGAGACTGCTGGGTCCCCATCCCCCTGCATGTGAAGCCAGGCCCAGGCAGGACGACAGAGCCACGGTCACCCAGCCCTGGGGGCTGCCCCCATTTCCCAGGAGTGCTGCAAAGCTGTGGACAGGGTGCCCATTTTGTTTAACACTGGGAAAAGCAAGACAAAAGAAAGGCAGCAGCTCCCTGGGTCCCTGTGCTGGGTGCTGGGCAGCAATACCACCCGTGTCCCAGCACATCTCTGCTCCTGTTCGGGTGGCGGGGACGGGCCCCTCTCCACAGCCACACGTGGCCCCCCAGACTGCCCACCCGTCCCCCTGCGTGGCTGGTGGCTGACGTCAGGCAGCAGATGGATCCTGTGCCTCGCAGGCTGGCGTGGGGGTGGCACCGGCGGTGCCGACAAATACCACGGCTGTGACGGCGCTGGTTATTCTTAGCGCCCGCGGAGGCGCTCAGGGGGTCGCCTGGCAGGGGGGTTGGCACCGCCGGGCTCCCCTGGAGCAGATGGCCCATCAGCATGAGCCAGCTCCCACCAAAGCACCAACAGGGAAGGAACAGGGAAGGCAGCACAGGCAGATTGCACCAGGAGCCCTGCCTGGCACTGCCCCGGCTGCAGCAGGGTCTGCAAGGGGATCTGGAGACCCCCTGAGAATAGGACACAGCACAGTCCCTTCTTCAAGACTCCACAGGGGGAGGGTCCTTTCAAAGTGAGCATTAGGAAAAGGGCCTGTGGAACCTGGACAGCCCCACAGCTCCCAGACAGACAGATGGTACGTGGCTGGGTCCACGGCCAGCACAGAGCTGGCTAAACTCAGGCCCCTGCAGCCCCGCACATTCCTCCTGCACTCTCCTTCCCAGTCCCTCTCTAGTCTGAGAGACTGCAGGAGAAGCTGGGGCAGGACTGGAGTCCGTGCCCTGAGCTGGGAGCAGAGCATCCTGCATTTCAGCCCGGAGAAGGAAATCCCTTTCAGTGCCGATGGAGGAATGTGGAGCCCCTCTTTGTGCGATGCCCTTTGGGATCAAAGCTGTCCTTGCCCTCCTGGTGTGCCCCACTCTCTGGCATGTCACCCTATGCTAGTCATGGCTTAGGCCTGGCAATGGGCGTGGAGAACCTGGGTGCCCTTGAGGGAAATGGGTGTGCAAAAACCATCATTGTCCCAGTCCCGTGAACAGTGGGACCCAAAAAGGCCAGAGCTAAACATAGGAGACCTACTTTTCCAGCTGCCACAGTCAGCAGCAGGGCTGGATGCCTGCTCCCAGCTGATCACCTCAAACCACCACGTGGCTCCCAGATCTGGGGCTTTAGGGAGCTCGTCGTGGCTTGCACGTGAGATGTGTGCTGGTTGTGGATGAGAAGCAAAGAATTGATGGCCGTGGAGCAGCAGGGCTGGTGTGGGGCAGCCCTGCTCACGGCCATTGCTGGCCTCGGGGCTGCTTTGAGCGCTGAGTGGCAGCTCTGGTGAGGCTGGAGGGGCCACGGGCCAGGCGGCACAGCCAAAGGGCAGAAGGAGCCTGGAGAAGCCAGCGACCTGCACCCACGGCCACCTTCAGTGCCGTCGGGGACGGGCAGGACCGACGGACCCGGGGCAGAGCCATGGGGGGCTGGAAGTGGGGAAGGGGTGCCAGCCCTGGGCGTCGTGTCCTTCCCTCTGTGCCCACGGGATGGCAGCAGCCTCCCGCGGTCCTGCGGGCACCCGCCCACTGAGCCCGGCGTGGGGCTCAGCTCCGCCCGGGGCGCAGCCCAGGGAGCGGTGAGGGCAGCGGGAGGAGCCCCCTCCCCAGCTCACGGGGGCCGTTCTCCAGCCGAAGGGATGGAAGAAGAGAAAGCTCAGCACCCTTCTGCTTCCGCGGATCCTGGTAACAGTGGGGTCACCAAGGACCCCCTCACCACTGGTGGGGTCATCCCGGGATGCCCTCGCCAGCAGGGAGGCTCACCAGGGACCCCCTCACCAGGGACCCCCTCACCAGCCCCCTGCCAGGCTGTTCCCACCGCACACAGGGCAGACGGATAAGGCTCATTTCCCTTCCCTCCTTCATCGCCCACTGGAAGGGGTGAGGAAGCACCGCATCAACGGCCCTCACCGTGCCAGTGCACAGAGGGGGGGGACATTCCTGTGACAGCCTGTGGGCGGTCCCTTCTTCAGGAATTCACCTGTTTTCAACATCACCCCAGGGCTGACAGTTCCCCCCGCCCACACCTGGATCCCCGCTAGTGCCAACTCCACTGGGAACCGGACTCTGCCCCTCCCCAGGACCGATGGGCTGGCATGGCACGGAAAGCACTGCCTGAGGTCGCCGTGGCCACTCTCCCAGCTGTGGATCCGTGGTGGCCGCTGTCTCGTGCCTCCCCTGGTTACTATCCTGGAAACCGCTTCATCCTCATGTGATGCATCTTCCTCCTTCTCGCCAAATAGGGAACAGGAATGTTTATTGGACACTTCCGTCACTCCTTCAGTGGGAGCAGCTACCCCGTTAAAATCCCTGGCGGGCACAGCGCTGCCGCCAGGACCCCCGCTGTCCTGGTGCTCTGGCGTCTTTGCCCTGCCGGATTTTGACCTGGTTTATCTCTCCCTATCAATCCCGTGGCCTTCAGACACGCTGCCATCCTCCGATTGCTGCTTCTTGCACCTTTTTACACCAACCCTTCTGTAACCTCTCCATACAGAACCTCCCTCTGCCCCCACGTCCCCCTGCCCATGGTGGGCTCCCCCAGCCTGCCTGCTCCCCACCTCGGCAGCTCTGATCCCTCGGACCCTTTCCCACCAGCTCTCGGTTGTTTTTCTCTCCGAAGGGTGAGGGATTACCGTGCTGGCCCGCGGGGTTCATGACCGGCAGCAGTGGCAGCCCAGCACCACGGCCGCCCTCTCATCCCATCTCTTACGTGTGCTCCGGAGCCGGGACCTCGTCACGCTCCCGTTCCTCACCCTGAGGGTCCCGGCCCGGCCGTCCCCACCTCTCTGCGATGTTGTCCCATGTCCCAGCTCCATCAGGGCAGCACAGTGTGCCCCAGCTGCTCTTTGCCAGCCCATCAGTGCGGGTCACTGGTGGCAAAAACGCTCCCCCTGCAGTGTCAGGGAAGCCACTTTCCCCCCTTTCAGAAATCCCCTTTTCCCTTCGCATATCCCTGAAGCCCCGCATCTGCCGGCGAGTCCCAACGTGCCCCACATCCACGGCCCCCGGGCTCCGTGCGCTCCACCCACGCCAGGTTTGCCTCCGAGCGAGGAGGCTCCTAGACGTTCTCAGCAGTGGGACCGGGTCCCTCCTGGCTTTCTCCCCATTCTGGGGCCTTTCATCCCCTTTTTCCCCCTTTCCTGCCGCGGCTCCGATGCTTCGGCGACTGATGCCGCGGGCAGCTCCAGCCTCCTGAGCCCCCCCGCTCAGCCCCCCCGGTAAGCACAGAGAGGGGAGGGGGTCCCCACCGAGAAGGGGGGCACTGTGTCCCTTTGTCACCCCCCTGTCACTCCTTGCCAACTTCTCCCGGACCCACGCGTGGGGTGGGTGCGCGGCGCTGCCGGGGGCGGTGGGCGAGCGGCACTGTGGCGGAGCGGGGCGGAGCGGGGCCGGGCCGGGCGGAGCGGGGCCGGGATGGAGGGAGGAGGAGCGGGGCCGGGGCGGGGAGGAGCGAAGCGGAGGCGGGCGGGGCTGGAGCGGGGCCGGGGCGGGCGGGGACCGAGCGCGGCGCTCGGCACCGGGCGCGTCCTGCAGCCGCTCGCCCTCCGCGGCCCCGGGAGCGGCCCCGGCGGCGCCGCCGTGGCCAGGCGCGGGCACACCCGGGATGTCCTCGTCGCCCGCGGAGGAGTGCCGGTCGCCCGTGGGGCTGGACTGCTGCAGCTGCTGCCTGGACCTGGCCAACCGGAGCGGGCTGGAGGAGGGGGCAGGCGGCGAGAACAACAACCCGGGCAGCCCCACCGTGAGCAGCTTCCGGCAGCTGCGGGAGCAGCTGGTCCGGCAGAACCTCAACACCGACAAGCTGAGCTCCATCATGCGCCAGGACTCGCTGGAGCCCGTCGTGCGGGACCCCTGCTACCTCTTCAACCAGGGCATCTGCAACAGGAACATCGACCAGACCCTGCTCTCCATCCTCCTCCTCTTCCACAGGTGGGTGTCACCGCCGGGGGCCGGGGGGCTGCCAAGGACTGGGAGCGCCGGAGCTGACAGCAGGCTCGGAGCTGTCAGCAGTGTGGGGCAAGACGTGGGGCCTGCAGCCCCCCCGGGCTGGCAACTGACGGGGACTTGTGGGCCCCCGGGGCTGGATGGGGTGGCAGCGCCGGTGGGGTCTGCGTGGGGAGAGGCAGGAGCAGCCGCGCGTGGCACGGAGCCTGTGGGTGGTGCTAGCCCATCCCTGGGTGCGGGTCTGGGTGGCTCTGCTCCACCGTGCCCCTCTCGTGGTGCCCCGTGTGTGCTGGGCAGTGACAACAGCTCCCAGCTGTGTGTCTTGGCCGCTGGACTCTGTGCTCGTCTCCCTGGCTACCTCTGTCCACACAGACAGTGCCTGCAGGGGCATGGATAGTGTCCAGCGACAGATGGGCATCGGCCCCATTCTGCGTGGAGCGGGTGGCAGGTTCCTTGGGAAGCAGTTGTGCTGCCTCGAAAGCCACCTTGAGTGTCAATGAGACCCTGGGTAGGGAGTCTGCAACTCCCAGTGCCAGGTCTTGCCCTTTCGGCAGCTTCCCTGGCTCTTCCCAGAGTAAATAAAGTGGAGATAGATTTGGCCTGGGTGGTATTTCTCGTCCCTGGAAAGTGCCTCTGCCCTGACCGAGCTGCCCTCACTGGACTCCAGGCTGTTCTGGGTGGGCTACCTGTGCCCACACAGCAGGAACTGCTCGGGGCTGCTCCCGTACACTCCCTGGGGGGCTGAGGAGGCAGTACTGGGGTACTGGCACCCAGTAGGTGTACAGGCCACCCTGCTCCCCTGCTCTAGCAGCGAGGGCAGAGGAGACTGAACAGGTAGTCCCAGGGGCTGCCACTCCACAGGGTCCTCAGCCCTGACAAGGTGGACCCCAGGGGCAAGGAGCAGACAGAGCTGTCTGAGGTCCTGCACTGGTGCTGTGTGGGGCTGGCCCCGGTGTCCAGCAGCAGGGAGGGCTGGTGACACCCTTTGCGGGAGCAGCCTGTGCTGGGGCTCGCAGGTCTGGGTCTTCCCAGCTTGGCCTGGGAGAGACGAGCTGGGCCGGCGGTGCCGAAGCTGCCTGTGGCTTCAGCAGGTGGGACACATTACCCACCCCCAGGGCTGAGGGGAGCTATGGCCTATCAGTGCATCGCGGGCAGGTGTCTGCATGGCTGGCAGGGCAGGCAGCGGCTCTGGCACTCGCTGCTCCGCTGGAGAGGAGGAGTAGCTCGCAGGGGGGGCGCGGCAGCACCCACGCGTTCACAGACACCTCGCCATCCCCTTCCCTCCCTGCACGCACATGCACCCGTGGGCGCGCTCCCGTGGGCCGTGCACGGGCGGGCGAGCCGCCCCTCGTCCCCTCGCCCGGCGCGGGAGGCGGGTGGGCTCACACGTGGCCGCCCCACGCGTGCGAGCCGCCCCGGCGCACGCCCGCCTCCTCGCCCAGCCAAGCGTCTGACGCCGGGAGGCTGCTGCCTCGAGCCGGCCTTGGCGACGTTCTTCCTGCACTTACATAACGCCGAGCTGCCGCTCAGGTGGGAAAGGAGGAGCTGGGACACCCGCCAAGGCACCGGTACCCGTGCAGCCAGCGAACCTACCCAGCTGGGAGGGGACGGGAGCGAGAGGTTCCCCTGCTCCCTGGGGAGGCTGCAGCCAGTTGGCACCACAGGTGAAGGGGGGGAAGCGAGACACTGTCCCCAGTGTGGGCTGCCAGGGCTGGGGTCGGAGCCAAGCACCCGGGCTGCTCGGTGGGGCAGGCAGTGCCCATGGGTACAGCAGGCTGCTTTTGAACTTGTCGCTGCTGGAGCAGGACCCAAGAGCTCTTGGTTAGCATCTGGTGAGCTCCTGTTGTGGTAGGGAGATAGTAGAGGTGCCAGGGGATCACGATTTCTCCCTGTCTGTGCCCCTCAGTGCTCGTTGCTGCCTGTCCTCCATGCCCTGGTGTGTGTTGTGTCCCGAGAGGCTCCGGGCATTCCCTTTTGTGACACCCCTGTGCCGTGGTGTGGCGCAAAGCCGTGTCCCTCCATCACACTTGATGTCCAAGCACCTTGGTCTGGAGGTTGCCTGGGTGATCCCCTGTCCCCCTCAGGTGTCACAGCGTGGGGGAGCTGGGTGCACGGCCCCGGGCATTGGAGCCAGGTGTGCCCACACCTGTGTTTGCGGTTGTTTTGCTCCAACCTGAACTTTCTCCTCCTGGGGAATGAGCCAAGACACCCAAGAGGAGATAGCATATACAGCAGAGAATTGTGGGTGCCAGAGGAACACCTCGATAACAGGCCTGATAAGGGTACCCTGCTGCTGGCACCAGGGAACCCAAACCAGTTAGTGCCCCTTGTTGTGGCTGATGTGCTCCAATGACACAGGGGGAGGTGGAAGTTGTGTGGATGCACACACTCGTGCATGGCCAACATCCAGCACGGCACGGGAGCACCAAACTGCTGCGCTCGGGGTTGAGTCTGGTTCTGGTGCTGGCTGGAAACAGCTCTGTCAGGGTCAAGTCAGTGCTGGGCATCTCAAACAACTCATATTCAGCACGTCTGACCTGTCTCCGGGGGTTTCCCCAGCTGGGTGGTCTCTGCTAGGCTCTCCGTGCCCCTTTGCTCACAGCAGGGGTGTTTGCAGGGATGCACAAGGCACGGATGCTCTGAACCAATTGCCTCCAGGGCTGACACTCCTGCAGGAAGCCTTCCTGCTCCAGGAGTGCATGGGATCCTGTGCCCAAAGGGCTTCTCCCCACTGTGCCCTCACACAGGGCATCACAAACTGCTCTCCAGGGAGATCTTGGGAGTGCCAAGGGGCCAAGCTCACATGGAAGCATCAGGTAGAAGGAGGGCAGCTGCCACCATCCTGGCTGGGCACACCTTCTCCCCGTAGATGCCAGCACAGTGGGCAAAAAGGTCTTTGCAGTCCCTCTGCAGTGTTACCCCAGCTCATCCCAGAGCCAGGCATGAGCCTGACCAAGTGTGGGTCAGGAAGTGCAGCCCTGTGACCGTGTGACACCTTTCCCCAGGGCAGGGGGTGAGGGCAGCCGTGGCGTGGGAGGAGGTTGGTGCTGCGGGAGGAGCAGCACCCCGGGTGCGTGCTGGCACCTGATCGAAGCAGGACCCCGCCTGGCTCTGGGTGGGGAGAGGAGGTACGTGCCAGCCTGCTCGCCCACATCGGCCAGCCGTGCCAGCACTCCTTCCAGCCTCTCCTGGGCAACACCTGGCAGCCTGGCCAGCCTGTGTCCATCCTGCTCCGGGCAGTGAGGGGATGCCTCTGCACAGCAGACAATCTCTGAGCACTGCCTGACCTGCTGCTCCACCGAACAGGTTGGGCAATGACCCACCCTTTGGTCTGAGCCATGAAAAGTGCTGGGGTCCACCTTCCCCTGGGCCAGAGCAAGTCAAGGAAGTCACAGGGAGGCAAGGAGGCCTCAAGTGTGATGAATTTGGGCGGGAGAAGCAGGGCAGCTCTGCCTTTCCTGCTGTAATGTCAGGCTGGTGACAGCGGTACCAGGGTAGTATTTGTGTCACAGCACCACTTGTTCCTGTCCATCGAGTGTCCCTTTGTGGCAGCAATGCAGGAGGAGAGGAGCCAGGGCAGGAGGAGAGAAGCCAGGGCCTAAAGGGCATCCCGGGGTGGCAGGGCCAAGGCATGCATTCCAGCCGGCTGAGTGGGCTGGAGCAACAAGGACACATTGATGGGGAGAGGGGCCACAAGTGAGCGTGAGAGAGGTGTGGGTGTGAGACCAAGCTGTCCTGCTCTCCCTGCTTTGGCCCCGGGACGGCTCTGCCAGGGAGGGGGCTGGGAGGGCCCCCTTGCCCACCAAGATCATGCATCAGGGTTTGCTTGCTTTGCTCCCAAAGGACAGAGCTGCACGTGGCCTGTCCCGTGGCCTGCAGTGTGGTTTGCCAGCCCTGCTCACTGCTGAGGTGCCAGGGAGATTTCGTTTCAGTGGCAGGAGTAGCTTGTACTGCTGGGAGGTGCTGACCTTGGTGTGCCCAAATCTTCCCACCACCAGGAAGATGCCAGGCAGGCAGTCAGCTGAGCCCACCTTGGTCTCCATCATGGGCATCTTGATACCCTGGGATGCCCACCCCATGACCCAGCAGACTTCAGAGCAATGTCCCCACAGGTCAGGTTTACAGGGCTATGATATAGCTTGGCAGGGGCTAGTGGCAGAACACGCCACACCTTCCTGCCTGTCCCTTCCTGCTCCTGCAAGACCCAGCTCCCTCCAGACTCCCAACATTCCCTGGAGCTCAGGAGAGCCCTGCTTAGCCCCTCCAGCCTTTTGGGACGGAACCATTTGCCCACGATCACAAGGCTATGGCCAAGGGGGCTGGCACAGCTGAGCTAGAGTCTGGTGATGCCAATGTCAGCTGCTCAGCAGCTCATCACCTCAGTCCCCTCAGGATGCTCCAGCACTGCCCGTCTACCAGGGCAGATGCCTGGCTCCCCACAGGCAGGGGTAGGTGTCCCAAGGTCGGGCAGGGATGACAGCATGGCCCTATGGGGAAAAGGCTGGACAGAATTTATTTCCAGCTGTGAACTTTAAAGATGTGGAAGAGGTTGGAGCTGGAGCAGGTTGCAGGGGCCTGCCCTGGTCTCAGCATCATGCCAATTCCCTCCAGCATCAAACTTTCCCTTCCTGGTGAGACATGGCCTGATCCTGGATGGTCTCTGCTGGGATTATTGCCACCTCCCTGGCCACTGCCCAGCACGAGGAAGGTTAAAGCCAACCTTGTGCTTTGGGGGAGCACCGTGACCTGCGTGGGACCAAGGGGCTCGGGATGCTTGTCATCAGAGCTTGGCAGCTGTGTGTGTGCCCAGGGGATGTGACTGTCCATGTGCTGTAAGGGGACTGCCAAGGGGAGCAGGGGTCCGGGTTGGATCCTGCCCTTGGGAAGGACTGAGACCCTGTTGGTACATGGCAGAGAATCACAGAATTATTTAGGGTGGAAAAGACCTCTGAGATCATCAAGTCCAGCCTTACCCCAAGGCATGTGTAGGGGGGAGAGAGCTGGAGAGGCGATAGAGGCTGCAACCCATCCCGAGGGCAATACTTTGCAAATGAGCTCTGAGTTATATTTATCCAGGTGATGTACATGGCTGGCTTTGGAACAGGAGATCATCATCCTCTGTCTGTGCCCTGAGTTATATATAAATATATATTTGAGGGGGCTTTTGGTGCAGAATGACTCCAGTGACAGAGCAGAAGCCCTGGGCTTGCCAGACTCCAGGATCAGGCTGGGGTCCAGTCCTCACCACCCCCTACCTGTGATTCCCTTGGGATGGCAGCACGTGACTGATGCCTTGGGGCAGGACAAGACATCCTTATGGCCTCAATGGTGATCCCCCTGTGACACAGAGGGGGACTGCTCCACCGGTTTGGAGGCAGGGCACAGTCTCAGGTTGTCCTCAAAGGTTGGCATAAGCCAGGTGAGGGCTGGCTACTGAGGCCAGCACACGGAGAGCCACGGCAGTGCTGTAGGTACATGTCCCGCCAGCAGCTGATTGTCTTTCACGTTGTTATTGTTCTGAAATGTCAGCAAGGGCAGGGTTTCAGTGAAGGTCCCTGATTCGAAATGCCCGGGATTCCTTGCAAAGGCCAGGCGGGGTATTAATAACCGGCTCTGCTGAAGCTGCGCCGCCCTGCATGTCCTTGCCTGACCTCCTGCGGGTGCTGGCTCACGCACTGGCTGAGTGCGGCTCCTCTCCTCTCCAACCCCCACCAGATCGGGTCTGTCTGGGCTTTGCACCCCCAGCGGGGTCCAGCCACCCCCTGGGCGTTGTGGGGCTGCTGGGATTCCCCCCAGGCATCCTCATGGAGCCAAGCAGGAGAGCGCCAGGTTCTGGCACCTGGGAAAGGGGCTGGCAAAGGGCTCGGGGGGGGGGGGGGTGTTCTGTAAATAGGGTTTATTCTGGGCTGGAAGAGCAGATTTGGGTAGCATGGGGTGCGCCACACTGCTCTCACAGCTCCCCAGCCTCCATGCTCATTACATAACGAGCTGCCTCCCAATTAGCGAGCGGGCACTCCCGCACCGCAGGGCAGCCACTGCCAGCGCCCAGCGGGGCTCCAGAGCGCCCGCTCCTGCCTGCAAAGGGGCCCAGGATTGCTTTTGGAGGATGCCAGAGGCCCTGCCTTGGGGTTCCTCTCTCGGGCTGGGGATCCCTGCAAAGCTGAGTGAGGGGCTGAGGGAGGCAGAGCCCAGGCTGGCAGCCCCCTGCCCACCTGCTCTGGGGTTCAAGGGCACTGCGTGGCCCCTCGTGCTGCAGGGTGTCCCTTCATCTTCACGGCCACCCCAGTTCCCTGAAACTGGACCAGAAAAGGGGAGGCAGTATCTGGGGATGATCCAGCCGGCACTGTCCAGGTTGACACAGTAAGCTTTGAAATGAGGACAGTTCGGAGTTCAGAGCCATGGCTGGCAGGAGCCCCAGGGCAGGGCACGGGCTAACGGGGAGGCGATAACAGCGAGTTCAGTGACAGGACTCCACCCTGGGCCTGCGTGGGTGTGAAGCACTTTGCTCTGCGGACAGATTTGTGGATTAAAGCTCTGCAGAGGGTTCAGCCTGCCATCCTCCCTGGGGCTGGGCATCCCCTCCCACGGGAGAAGGTGGCTGTGCTCCCCCCACTGCCAGGCACAATGCATGGGGAACGCCACGGGGTTTTCACTGGGCTGTGCCATACCTGGCTACCTTGCCTCTGCATTCAGTGGCTATGGGACCCTTTGGGGGGTGTGCAAGGGTGCCCCATGGCCCTTGGCAGGGTGCCCACCAGGGCAGCCCACACTGGGCTGGCAGCACTGTGGGGCTAGTGTTGACAAACACCACCAAGGTGGGATGTTGTGCCACATGGTCTAGGGCTGCTACCAACTAGATCAGCCCTTTTATCTCTTTCTCTCCTACCTCAGCATGTTATGGGGAAGCCATGGCTTTGGGGCCTTCCTACAGCATGGTGAGGAGGGCTTGGTTCTGAGCTGGGTCCTCTCTGACCTCCCCTCCTCACACTGGTGCTGGGGGGCAGCTGCTACCACGGGGCATGGGAGGAAGAAGAGGGTCTGGTGGCAAAGTTAGAGAAAGAAAAATTGCAGCTCTCAGCAGGCCGGCTCTGGGGTGTGCACTCGCACGCAAGAAAAAACAGAACTGGGAGTACAGCCAAGTACCTTTATCAGAGGAAACAGGCAGCCCCACAGCTGGACACAGGAGCCTGCCAGGGCTCCATCCACCACCCCACGCCACCTCCAGCCTGACAGGTTGGAGGAGTCTCCACAGCACAACCCCTGCCCGCTGCCTGGCACAGGGGGTCACCCGTGTCCCCTGCCCAAAGCCACAGAGCTTGCTGTGCCTCCATTGGGGGTGAAGGGAGGTTCCTTGTCAGCCTTCCCCAAGGACAGGTTCCCCGTCAGCCTTCCCTCACTGAAACCCTCCTCAGGTTTCCCCAACACGGCAGAGGCCGCTGCCTCTGTGCAGCTCTTCCCACGTGACTCTGGTGTCCCCCGGGCTGGGACTGGGGCCAGGTAAGGCCAGCAGCACCAGCTCTGCAGGCAGGGGCTTGCAGCCTTGCCTGGGCACTTAGAGGTGTGCCCAGGAGGGGTTGCCCACTGCTCTGGAGCAGCACATGCCCCAAGTTGGGGGATTTATGAGCTCTCTAAGGCTCTGGTGGGCATGACCTGGGTCCCCATGTCACAGGGCTCCTAGCTGTGTGGGGCTTCCATGTGTCCCACACAACCCCTGGAAGGCACCAGCTGAGCCAGGGGTAGTGCTAGGCCTCAGTGAGCAGCTCAGTCAGGGCGTGTTCAGGAAGAGGAAACCAAGAGCTGGACAACTGCTTTGGCAATGCTAGCCTCTTAGCCCTGGGGACTGACACAGCAGCCCCACGCCAGTGCCACAGGGCAAGCAGGCACAGTTTGGGATGCTGGGGCTGGAGCAGCATTCCCATACCATTGCCACAGGGCAGGCAATTCCAATTCAGGATTCTGGCACTGACACAGCAGATGACCCAGCTGCCTGCTTGCCTGTTGGCAGCCCCTGGCATTACCCTTCCCTTCCCAGCACCAGGATAGGGCTGCTGGGCAAGACCAGGAGCTTCTCAGCCCTGTCCCATGCCCAGCCCTTCCTACCATGGGCTCCCACAGTCTCCAGCCATCACTGGTGTCCCTGGCCACCCCTCCCTCCATTCCTGCAGGGCATGGCTGGCCCTGGTGCTGGCATACTCACTCCCTTGGCCACCACCAACATAGCTGCAGGATTTTGGGCTTTGACAGGCAGAGTTTCCTTAGCGTGTTTGTAAGCAGTGGTTTTTCCTCTCCCACTCCACTCTGACCCTTGGAGCGGGAGATCTGGCTCTGCAGAGCAGCCTGGGCAACCTTGGCTCTGTGCCTTTCTCAGTTTGCTCTCCAGTGTCTCCGAGGCCAGGCTATAAACATTTCCCACGCCTCGGACCCTCTGATGGGCCTTCCTCCCATTGAGCTGAGTCCTTGGGAGAGAGCAAGCCAGGAACGCTGCCATGGAGCTGTGAGCACAGCCTGTAGCAGGGGGAGAGAGCTGAGGCTGGGGAGCCAGGGCTGCTCCTGCAGCCCCAACAATCCTGCCAGGGCAGGAGCATCCTTTGGTGTGTGGCACTGCAGTGCCTGGCTTGGGTCCCACGCACGGGCTCAGCACAAACAGCACATCTTGTCCCCAGGGCCACGACCCACAACACTATGCAAGTGTGGAGTGCCAGGCAGTGAGAGATGATCCCCTCATCCTGCTCCCTGTCACCCCTTGCTCCAGCCAGGCAGAGCCCCGTGGGGGCTGCAGGCCTCTGCATCTCATTGCTGAGGAGGGGGCTGTCACTAAACGTCACTTGGCAGAGGGGCTGGCATCTCTCAGGCTGGGACACAGGCTGTGTGAGGGCTGAGGGGCTGCTGGCAGCTTCAGGGTGTCCTGCAGGACCACTGCTGGGGTGATAGCACCATTAGCTGGTGTCACCACCTCTCCTCGCTGCTCAGTGACAGCTGCGGGTGGTTTTTTTCCTCAGAGAGCACAACAATTAGTGTCACAATTACTCTGTATCGCGGCTACTGTTGCTGTTCCCAGAATAACCACAGGCACGAGCCGGTCCCAGCCTGACGAACCTCCCATCACTGTGTACGGAGGCAGGAGCTGCTCTGGTGCTGTCTCAGGGATACAGTTCACAGCACTGGCCCTTCTTGCCCAGCCTGCTCCAAGATGCCCATCACTGTGTCCTCTGGTGCCATAGGGTAGCTGCAAGTCCACGGCCCCCTGCTCTTTAGGAAGGGCAAGGGGGTATGTTGCCCACCCTGCTCTGCTTGGAGGACCATGTGTGGATGGTGGGAGAGGAGGTGGCTGCCAGCAGCCTGGCAAGGCCTTCAGCCAGGGCTGGGGGGGGGGGCTAGGGCCCCATGTAGGACGCTGCTGCTGTGGGGGCACTGGGGTGGCTCAGAGGGGCTCCCTGGGGACAGCTGGCACAAAGCAGGGTCCAGCAGAGCTGGGAGCTCATGCTCCCGGTGTGGAGATGCCAGCAGGGCTGCCGGTGTCCCCCGTGGGCTGGGTGTGCCCCCCTGCTGCAGAGGGGCCCGCGGAGCTGCCTCGCGCCGCGCCGCCGACACGGGGTGTGCGGGCAGGGCTGTGCGTCAGCCGTGAGTCAGGGCAGCGTGTGCGGGGGGTGCTGGCGCTGCACGTGCACCCACACGCGCGGAGCGGCAGCGTGTTTGCCGGGCGTGCCTGCAAAGTGCTTGCCATAGGGTCACAGGGGCTCTGGGGTTGGAAAAGACCCCCAAGGTCATCGACTCCAGGTGCTAAACTAACGCGTGGGCACACGCGTGCAAGCAGCGTGCACGAGCGCACACGTGTGTGTGCAGAGCGTGACCCCGTGTGCGGGGTGTGTGCCCACGTGGGCTGGCAGACACACATGTGCATGTAAGGGGTGTGGGCGTGCTGTGTGTGCAGGGGGTGTGTGTGCACATGCGTGTGCAGGAATGTAAGGGCTGCAAGATGTGCCATGGTTGTGTGTGCCCAGTGACATGTCCAGGAGCCCCGTCCCCCAAGTGGGAGTGCTGTGGGCACAGGGCTGCAGTCCCCTACCCAGCCAGCCCCTGCCCTGGCCACAGGCTGCCTAAGGATCCCTCATTCATTGAGTGTGGGGAAGGAGACTGCTGCTTCTCCACCCCTCCAGAGCATCCCTCCCTGCAGTCTCATGGAGGCGGACAGCATCCTGCCAAGCCTTGGAGCAGGGAACCCACACCCTGAGCAGTGATGGCTGTGGCCAGGGCTGGATGGAAAGATCCCAGGGGGTCTGCAGGGAAGTCAGTTACACAGTCCTGTTTATTTTTGCAGTAGTCCCACTCCATGGGAAAAATATTGGAGGTGGCAGAACTGAAGCGATCTTAGCCCAAAGCACTTTCCAGCTTCACTCCAGCAGCTGCAGAAATTGCTGGGTTTTCCCCAGTCCTTGGTACCTGAGTGCTGCATCAGGAAGGGACCAGACAGGAACCGGGACCTCCAAGCTGTGGGACATGGGCCACCGGCAGAGCCCTTAGTCTCTACTAATGATTTAGGGCTTCCTTTGGGAAGGAGGCTGGGCAGGACTCGGGGGGGGGGGGAGCTTTAGTACAGGAGGTGGGAAAACAGGCACAGCTGTCAGGGCTTGGGGCAGGCTGGGGTCTGCCCATCCCATCTCCCTGCTGCTGCCACCTCTGCAGGAGACAGCAGCACAACTGGTGATGTGCCCAATCGTGGGAAAAAGTGCCTCTCCCCATCTCTCCTGTCCTCTTTGCAGTGAGAGTGGCACCCTCCCTGAGCTGCAGTGGGAAACTGAGTCAAAGGACCCCTGGTGTGGGTGGTCTGGACTTGTCCCAGTAAGGGGACAGTTGTGTCCTAGAGGCTGCTACCCAGCCCACCACCAGTCACTCTTGCGACAGGCGCACACAGTGCCCTTTCATCTGCCCATGGAGGGGGGCACCGCGCGGCTCGGGGTGGCACACTGGCCACCGGCCCTGAAAGGGCCAATTGAGCGCAGCTGAGGTCATCCCCCAGCATGTTTACCCCGTGCCCGCAGCCCCTGGATGCGGCCGGCACCCAGGCTGTCTCTGCCATCGCGAGCTGGGGGGACACGGCCACAGGCAGAGCCGGCATCGCTGCGGGGGAGCAGAGGGGCTGCAGCGGGGCCGTGGGGCAGCATGGCCTTCCAGCCACCATACTCCCCGAGCCTCTTCAGAAGGAGGGATTGGTGAGTAGGGTCTGGTGCGGGCAGGGGGGGTACACACGTCAGCCCGGTGGCGCAGGGGACAGAACCCTGCCTGCTCTCTGCAGTGCCAGCCCCGCGCTCAGCCCTTGCCCAGCAGCTTTGCGTGGGCTGGGCTGGTGCCAGCACAGGGGGATATGCATCATCTCCCCCACGGGTCCCAGACGGGCCCACTGGGGAGACAATGCTTTCTCACATCCCCACATCAAACCCGTGTGTGCCGGGGCAGCCGGGCGTGCCTGGCTGCGGTTTGCGGGCAGCACAGCATCTCATGCAGGGTGCCTGTGCCCTCTGCCCCGCGGGACCCCACGGCCCTCGCCCTGCCCTGGGAGGTCGGTGCGATTTGCAGAGAGCTGCCTGGCCAGGTCTGGCTCTCGGCAGCAGCAGTAGTGCACTGTGCCTCAGTTTTCCTTTCTGATGGGGAAATACCACCTCGTTCCCCCTCCCCACCTGAGGAAGGGGCCTGGCAGCACAACTGTCAGTCAGCACTCCTTGGTCTCTCCCAACAGCCAGCTGCCAGGTACCTTCAGGATCCCCTGGATCAGGGCCTTCGGGGTCCTCTGCAGCATTCCTGGGGTGCACATGTGCCGTGAATGAGTGTTTTAAGGTCGCTTAAAGTGCCCTGCCAGCTCTAACATTTTCTTGGATGCTGCGCCGTGCATGAGCTCTGCCACGGGGTCTGTTCAGCATCAGCTCTGCCACGGCCTTCAGGGGATGAAACGCGGGGGTCGGGGGCAGTGGGCGGCCACTGAGCAAAGTCCCCCCAGGCCCAGGCCCAGAGGGCAGAGATAAGCGGGGAGCCGAGCGCCAGGAGGGGGGCAGCCCCCGGGTGGGCAGTGCCACTCCATTTCCCGGGATGCTGAGGGCTTTTTAGGGGCCCTGCCTCCACCCCACGGAGGAGATCCGCTTGCTCTATGTGCAGGTCGCTGTGGAGGACCCGGCGTGACCCCGGGGCTTGCACACGCGTGTGCACACGGAGGGACGCCACTGCACACAGGCAGCGCACCCCCGGCCCTGGCCGTGCACCCCGGCACCCCCCGCCTGTGCCCCCCCGGACCCAGCCCCTGCAGTGCCCCCCGTGCCCGCGGGGGGGCCCCCCCGTCCGGTCCCTCCGCCGCCCGGTGCGGGGTTATGCAAGGGCGGGCGGGGCCGCCGCGGCCGAGGGCGGGTTCGGCACCCGGGGGGGGTTCTGTGCCCCGGGGCTGGCCGGCACCCCGCGGTCGTTGTTCTGCACCCTGGCGGTGTTGTTGTTCTGTACCTCGGGGCTGCTCTGCAACCCGGGGTGGGGGGGTGGTGTTCAGTACTCTGGGTTTGTTGTGTGCCCCCATTCCGTTGTCGACCCCGGGTTTTGTCTGCACGCTGTGGTTGTTGTTCTGCACCCTGGGCATGTTCTGTACCCCCAATTTGTTCTGCACCCCGGAGTCGTTGTTCTGCACCCCCGTGGCGGTGGTTTTCTGTACAGCGGGGGTTTGTTCTGCACCCCGGGACTGTTCTGCAACACAAGGAGGGTGTTGTTCAGTACTCCGGGCTTGTTCTGGACCCCTGGTTTGGTCTGCATCCCCCGTTGTTCTGCACCCTGGGCGTGTTCTGCACTCCGAATTTGTTCTGCACCCTGTATTTGTTGTTCTGCACCCCGAATTCGTTCTGTACCCCGGGTTCGTTCTGTACCTGAGTGCTGTTCTGCACTCCTGGGGTGTTGTTCTGCACCCTGGGTTTGTTCTGCACCCCGCAGTTCTGCACGACAGGCACATTCCGTACCCTGGGTTGGTTCTGCACCCCATGTTTGCTCTGCTTGCAGGTTTTGGTTTCCCTTCCTGGGGTTGTTTTTCACGCCCAGTTGTTTTTCTGCTCTTGTTTCTGTTGTTTGTCACTCCAGTTTCTGTTTGTTTGCACCCTCATTTCTATTATGCACCCCGGTTTTTTGTTTTGTTTTGTTTTTCGTATCCCCATTTCTGTTTATCATTCCCGTTTCTATTTTGCACCCCTGTTTCTGTTTTGCACGCCCGTGGCTCCCCTTCCCCTCCTGCCTCCCCTTCGCAGCCGCGGGGCCCCACCACGTGGGACCTGCAGGCTGCACCCCCAAACGCAGAGCGGGTTCACCCCTTCTCCCAGTCCCCCAAGCAGCTGCGTGTGTTCCCCCCCCCCGGGTCCCCCCCCCCCCCCCCCCCCCCCCCGTCCTGGGCGCATGTGGGGAGCACAGGAAGGGGGTGCTGAGGCATGCGGGCTGTGGGGGAACTGTATTAGGGGTACCAGGACTCTGGTTGCATTAGTGTGTGTGTGTGGGGGGGTGCAGATGAGGTGGGGACACCTCGTTGAGGGCGGGGGTCCTGCCCTGGGAGGGTGTGTTGCTGCGCTGGGGTGCAGCTGGAAGGGGCGGAGGGGCGGCAGTGGGGTGCAGAGGTGCAGTAGGGGGGTGGAGATGCAGTACGGGGGGGGCAGGGTGCCGCACCAGGGGTCAACGTGTCGCATCGAGGGGCAGTAGTGGGGGTCAATGTGTCACCTCGGGGGGCAGTACCGAGGCAGCCCCGGGCGCGGCGCTGCGGGGCGGCGGGCGGTCCCGGCCGCGCTGGCCCCTCCCGGCAGGGCGGGCGCCGCCGATATAAGCGGGGGCGGCGAGGGGGGGGCCCGCAGTGCGTTCATCGCCGTCAGTGTGAGTGTGTCCCTGCGCTCGCAGTCATGAGCACCGGCATGTACCAGTCCCCCATGGAGGTGGCTGTCTACCAGCTCCACAACTTCTCCATCTCCTTCTTCTCCTCCCTGCTCGGGGGGGATGTGGTCTCCGTGAAGCTCGACAACAGGTAGGGGCAGCCCCGGTGCCGCCGCGGTGCCCCCGCCGTTCGCCGCAGGGCCCCGGGGGAGGGGGCGTCCCGGTGCCCCGGGGGGGGGGGGGGGCTTCTGCGTACCCTGATCGAGGTCCAGGGGCATTGCTGCTCCCGGAGCGAAGGGCGCGCACGACCGGTGCCTGGATTCCTGGGTTTCCCCGGGGACGGGGCCGTCCCGATGCATTGGCAGGGTGTGATGGGGGGGTGGCTGCGCGGATCCCCGTGGAGAGAGGGGTGCTCGGTGCTAACCCCCGGCTTCTCCGCTTTCTTCCAGCGCTTCCGGAGCCAGCGTGGTGGCCATCGACAACAAGATCGAGCAAGCGATGGTGAGCTGCAGGGCTGCCCCCCCCGCACCTTCCCCCGTCATCCCGCGGGTGCTGTGCCCTAGAGGGAGGCTCCCCGCTCCCGGGTGGGTGCTCTGCCCGAGGCGGAAGGTCCCTCTACCCCCGGGGGTCCTCCCTCCCCAGCCCGCTGCCGGGCAGAGTCGTTCTTTGTCTGTGGCTGGAGCTCATTGGCTCCAGCCGCGCCGCAGTGCGCAGGGAGCGAGGGTGGACATGGAAGGGGACCCTCGGGTTGTGAGGGTGACGGAGTCGGGTTCTCTGGGTAATCGGAAACTGCAGCCCCCCCCCCCCCCCCCCCCCAAACCCCAGGACAGGAGTTGGGGCTGGAGGGCGCCGGTGTATGCAGAGAGACTGGAGGGATGGGGCCTGAGGGAGCTGTGCTGCCTGAGCACCAAGCCCTGGCCAGGATTCCAAGGATAGGGTGGGGAGGGACAGCCTTGGGAAAAGCTTCTGCAGCACTTGGCACTTTTCCCGGTACGTGGTAAAGGGAGGGAGCTATCCCCAGGGCATAACTCTTCAATGATGGTCTCTTCCATGGCCTTTTGCAGGATCTTGTGAAAAATCATCTGATGTATGCAGTGCGGGAGGAGGTGGAGGTCCTGAAAGAGCAAATCAAGGAACTGTTGGAGAAAAACTCCCAGCTGGAGCGTGAGAACAGCCTCCTGAAGACCCTGGCCAGCCCTGAGCAGCTGGAGAAGTTCCAGTCCCGGCTCCCAGTGGAGGTGCTGTGCCCTGAGGAGCAGAGCCCCGGGGTGGCTGCCCCGGCCCAGCACTCCGGGGCCTCTGCGGTGTAAGGTGGCTCTGTCCTTGGGGTGGGCAGAGCCACAGAACTCTTTCTACTTAATCTCCTGCAAAATCGTTTCCGCCTTCATCTCACACGAAGGACTGCCAGACCTGGCGCTGAGCCGTGCCCCCCGGGCAGCCCTGGCCAGCCCGCAGAGCCAGTGGCCGTCTCCTGCATGAGGATGCTCTTCTTCAAGGGAGACGCAGGCAGCTGACCCCCCCTCCCCATCCAACCGCCCGCCGGGTGCCAGGAGGAGATCTGTGGCTGCCCGTCCCGGGCTCTGCTGAAGCCTGGGCACCTTGGCACCCTGGCAGTGCTGGGCAGCCTTTGGCACCACGATGGGAGCCTGCGGTTGGAAGGAGCGCCGGCCGAGCCTCGGGCCACGGCTGCACTCTGCAGGGGGGTGTCTCTTTCTGGCAAAGCCTTACGTTGGAGGGAGACCGACGTTTAGCGAGCGAAGCACATTTGTCCCACGAGCCGCCCAGGAGCCTGCTGGAACCCGACCCAGACTGAGCAGCACCAGAGGTGGCAGCTGCAGCGTAGTGCATGGCTGAACGCACAGCAGTGTGGGGATTACAAGGGAAAAAAAAAAGCTTCTTTTGTTAGTTTGGGCATCTTCTGTAGCTGTATCTATGTATAAACATGCACAAGAGCGGTGCCTCCGAGGCTGTGGGGTGCCCGCTCTGGGCCAGCCTTGCCCATTGGAACAGCTGGGGGATTCAAGCCAGACTGGAATGGTGAGCGGCTGTCACTGGGTGGCCAGCTGCTGCAAGTCGCAGCAAGGAGGGGACAGATTCACCCCTCTTTGGTGTCCCACGTGATGAAGCAGTGTGGCAGCACTGGGAGGATCCGGACTGACCACTGGGCAGAGCCGTGAGCGGGGCTGTGCTCCAGCCTGCTGGGTTGGGAGGAGCTGGCTTGTTTTCTGAGCTCCCCCCTGTACCTGGCCTGCTCTCTGGGAAGAGATGGGACATTGCTTTTGATGTCAGAAGCGGTGACACTGTTGTGTAAATCTAGATAGAAATGGCAATAAACTCTACTTTTTATATATACGTGTGCCCCAAGCTGTGTCTGTGGCTGGGAAGGTGGGGGACAGTGGTGGTGCTGAGGAGGAGTCTGGGGCTTGCTGAGATGGGACTGGTGAGGATACTGGGCTGATGTTGTTCCCCAGCTAGGAAAACCTGGCAGCTCCCCACCTTTGCAAGGGATCAGCCCCCCCAGACAGCCCTGGCTGAGCCAAGATGGGGTTTTGGAGACACGAGCAGGCAGCCCCTTCCCAAGGCTGTGTGTGCAATAGGGAAAGGAGCTGTGAACTTGCAGGTCTCTGTCCCCTGTGTCACACCTGTGACCAGGGGTGTGTGCAGGGCAGGCTTGGGGGGCAAACAGGAAGGGGGCTTTTCTCAGGCTGTGCGGAGCTGTATGTACCCACAGCTCTGCTCTTCAGTGTTTTTGTTCTCACTTCTCACAGTTATTGTTGATATTTGTGTTTTGTTTTTTTTTCATTTTGAACCATCCCAAAGGGATGTGAGGGTCAGAGGATGGGTCATCTAGACTGAACAGTGCTGGATGAGGGCTGAGTGCCCCAACTCTGTCCTAAGTCACAGCCAGCCTTCGATTCAACCCCATGGGGTATGTGGGAGAGGGCAAAACAACCCTAAACCCTCCACCTCGGGGAATGCTGGTGGCTATGACAGGTTAAAGGCTGGTAGGTGCCCAGAGGTGTGTGCACAGAGCCACAGGCTGGCAGGACGTTTGAAGCCAGGTGCCAGGGTTTTATACGTGGACACAACTCCTGGGCCAGCTGGAGCCATCCCTGGGCCGGCATTGCCCGTGCCCACAGGAGTGGGTTGGTTGCTGTACCCTGTGCTGTGGCTTCGGATCTCTACCGTGGTGAGTGAGGGCAGGGCAGCTCAGTCCCAGCCCCACGTGAGTCACGGTGGAGCTGGGTATGGTTGGCACCCTGGAAACGCCGAGTAAACAGCAAAACACAGGCCATGCTGCCTCGAAACCATTACTGGGTGACTGTCTCCTCCCTGTCCTGTCTGTCCCAGCCTCAGCCTCAGCCTCACGCAGGCAGCCCTGCAAGCACTCTGGTGCGAGTGTCTTGCGTGTGTGAGTGCACGTGTGTGATTGCTTTCCCTGTGTGTGTAAACAGGTTCAGGCCCCTGTACCACGTAGTTACGCATCCCTTGCACACAGCGGTGCTGCAGCAGGCTGCGAGGCACACACACAGCTCATCCCCAACACTGCCAGCCTCCCCAGGTGGGGCACAGCTGCTCCAGGAAGGGCTGTTCCACAGGGCAGCTGGATCCAGCTGTGCTCACATTGATCGGGTCACTACAGTGGGTGTTAGGGGTGCTGGGAGATGGTCCATCTGCCCTTCTGCCCCTCTGGGCCGGGGAAGGTTTGGGCAGCAGTGATGAGCTCTGTGCCCCATTTGTCCTTGCTGCACCCTGCAACCCAGCTGCATTCAAGGGGTGCAGGGATGGTGTTTGGAGTAGTTTGCCGCCTCTCCCCGTACTCCATCCCCTCTCCACAGCCTTGGGGTGCCCCATAGCCCCTGTGTGCCTCTGTGCAGGGGGACAGGCAGTGGCTTCCAGGCAAACCCCACTCATTGCAACCACCTCCCCCAAACCACTTGCTCCAGCTCAGCCTTCCTCCCACGGATGGGCAGAGCCTTCCCCGTCCCTGCAGCGTGGTGTGACTCGATGCCAGCCAATGGCACAGGGCAGCCTCTGCAGAGCACTCCCCCCCCCCCCACCTGCTGGCCCACGGCGCCCCAGGGGTTAACGCGCGGGAAGGACCCGAGAAACGGCGGATTTGTGAAAAACGAGAAACCGCTGCACAGAGCGGGCCTGCCTGGCCCGGGGGGGAGCTGCCTGCACACCCCGGCATCCCGCACCCCCTGGCCCCCCGCACCCGGCCCTCCTCGGCCACCAGTGTCCTGCACCCTGGTGTCCCACTCCTGACTGTCTCAGCTCAGGGCCACGATGGAGAAAAGGGCTCGGGGGTCGTGTTGTTGCAGCGGGGGTGGGGCGGGGGGTTGTCCATGCAGGTGATCCTCAGCGCAGAGAGCGCAGGTGAGCAGCGGCCTGGGAGGAGTTTTGGAGCAGCAGGGGAAGGGCAGCAGGGTTTGGGGGTCCTCCCAAGGGTCAGGGTACAGGGGAGACACCCCGAGCCCTGCACTTCCCGCTCCTCGGCTGGGTTCTCCTGGGGAGATTCCACTCCAGCCAGGCAGAAGGGCGTTATGCAACATCCCTCCCTGCGCCTCAAACACTGCATCTCTCCCTGCTCCTCGAACTGAACGCAGTGTCCCAGCCCAGCCCAGCCCAGCCCAGCCCCGCGGGAGCCTCACTGAGAGATATGTGCCTGGGATTTTCCATGCAGTCCTTATAGCCCAGCTCCCCCATAGATCCAGATCAGCCCGGGCCTCTGGCAGGCCTGGGGTCAGCCCACTGCAGCTGCCTGGGGTCACTTGCAGGCCTGGGGACCCTCTCAGAAGGGGAAGCTGTGCTGCACACTGGAGGCTCCCACTGGAGAGTGGCACAAGCCATGGTGCCAGCCCTGAGCAAGCCACAGCTCGGTGTCATGTGGGTTGGTGCATGGAGGGAGCAAGAGCTGGCCAGAGCTCACACAGGCAGCCAGGGTGCTTGGGGTCTGCCTGCAGCAGCCCCCCAAGACACCTGCACAAGCACTGCATGGGCACTGGAACCCCCCATCTGGGTACTGCTGGACAGGAAGAGACGCAGCATGAGGATGTGCCAGCAGCAGGACTCGTCCCCCAGGAATCCCCGCAGCAGGATGGGTGGGCTGGGCAGAGTGGGTGCACCCTATTTGTGGCTGCAGAATTGTGGGTCCTTGTCTAACCTGTTTCCTTCCCCACAGTTCACCCACACTTTCTGCTGTGCCTCAGTTTCCCCTCTGCAGTGTTCATGTCTCATGGGAAGGGGGTTTCTTCCAGGCAGGGCCAGGCTGAAACCCTAGCAGGCCTCCAAACAGTCCCAGCTGGGGATGGGGTTTCTGGCCCCCATGGCAGGCAGGCCTAGACTCCGAGCTCGTGCAGGCAGAGGGACGGGAGCTGTTCCCAGTGCGCATGTGTGCCGGGAGCTGCTGGCAAGGCTGCCTGCCGTGGGCATGCTGCAACTGTGCCCTTTGCCAGCACTGTCAACCCACGGGCACTGGCACCTGTGGGGCACAGGCAGTGCCTTTCCAAACAGCACAGGGAGTCCTTGTTTTTGTCCCTGTGTGTGCCATGCTGCTGTTATATAACTGTGTGGAACTACCCCAGGCCTGTGCCCTCTGCTCAGGGCTGGGACGGGATCCAGCAGCGCCAGCCACCAGCCCCCTTAGGGCTTTTGGTCCCCTGACAGGTGAGGGGGCTGCTGTTCCACCCTCCCAGGGGCACCGCCACCCCCTGTCACCCACCAGCCCTGGTGGGATGGAGACCTGCCGAACCAAGCCCAGCCAGCCGTGGAGGGCAGGGGCTGCATGTGCCAGGGGCTCAGTGCTGGGGTGGGGGCCGGGGACAGGGCTGCTCAGATGGGTACGTGGTGTTCCCTTGCGGTTTGTGTCCCCAGCACCCTGCCCTGACACCTGGCCACAGGCGTTTGTTGGTACCAGGAAGTGAAACAAACATCAGGCAGTCTCCTGGCAGCGAGACCGCAGCCGCCCCAGTGTGCACCGCGCTCCCGCAGAGCCCCCACCACCACCCCCTGCCCCTGGCACAGCACCCATCCCTGCCCTGGGCACTGCTGGGCATGCCTAAGGGGAGCTGCCGCCTCGTTCTCTCCACCCTCAGGTGTCCTCCCTGCATCCTCCTGGGCTGCAGGATGAGTTTTCCCACTGGGAAAAAATAAAAATTAATGCACTGAACACCTGCGTGGCTTGAGGCCCGTGGGCTGCAGCCATGCCCCCAGCCTGGTCAAGTCCTGTGAGGGGACGAACTTGTCAGCAGGGCTTGTTGTGGTAGGACAAGGGGGGATGGGTTTTAAACAGGGTTAGGTTAGATTAGATATAGGGAAGGAGGTTTTTACAATGAAGGTGGGGAGGCCCTGGCACAGGGTGCCCAGAGAAGCTGTGGCTGCCTCATCCCTGGAAATGTTCAAGGCCAGGTTGGACAGGGCTTGGAGCAACCTGGTCTAGTGGAAGATGTCCCTGCCCATGGCAGGAGGGTGGAATAGGTGACCTTTAGAGGTCTCTTCCAACCCAAGACATTCTGGGATTCCATGAGCCTATGACTCTTTGGTCTGGCTGGGTCCAGCTATCGCTGAAGGTCCCTGCCTGTGCCACAGGGGTGTCATGCTTCTGGAAGCCAGAAGCACTGGCTGTCCTTTCATCCCCATCCAGCTGGAGAAAGGGCAGCCCAGTGAGGAGCTGTCTGCCCACAGTCTGCCATGGGTCAGCACATGGGGAGCCACAGCTTTGTCCCCGTGGTGAGGTGGCTGGCTTTGCATGTAATCCTCTGGATTGACACTTCCCAGGGCTGGGACAGCCATGAGACCTACTGTGGCAAATGGATTTCAGCTTCCCAGGCAGAAACACGGTCAAACAGCTCCAAGAAACTGAGTTTAGAGGAGCAGGAGAGGAGAGGGATGTGTCATGTGAGGGTTGTGTTAGAGACAAGTGGGACATGCTGTTGAACAACAGCAGCAAAACCAAAAGTTGCTGAGGAGGGTGGAAACTAGCTGGGTCATGCAGGAGGGTGACAGGAGTGCAAAGGACAGATAAACAACCTGAGATGCCTCCTGCCTGTCCATGCCAGAGCCAGTGCAACAGCTCCCTGCGGTTAATGGGATCTATCGGAGGCGATAAGGAGGCAGCTAAACAGTGGAATGTTCCCGAGAAAGTAAACTTCCTCATTCCAGCCAAGAAAGGGAGATTGGTTGAAAGCAAACAGCACCAGGACAAACAACTCAATTAGAAACAGCAAGTTCTCGAACCCAGACAAACAACTCAGACCCGGAAGGTTTCATGTGGGAAGAGCTACACTTGGAGCAAACACTTCCCTGTGGGACTGCCACTTAATGAATGAGCACTTGGAGTTACAGAAGGTGCCAGGGATTAGCTGGGATTTAGGGGCCTGGGGGACCTGGCCAATTTGCTTTAATTGATCATTAGAAACAGTATAATCCCTGGGAAAATCAGTGTGGGAAATCCGGGCGCCAGGCCCTGGGAGGACTTTACAGGGGCTTGCAAGAGGGCACAAGTCATGGAGGGGTTGTCTCCACTGCAGAAGGGGCAGAGAGGCTCTCGAGGACAAGTGGCTTGGCTTGTCCCTGACTCCCTGGGGGCTGCCCATGCCCTGTCTAACTCCCCAGCCCCCTGCTCAGTGCCCTGCCTGCAGAGGCAGCTGCCCACACTGCCCAACCCCAGGGGCAGAACAGAGGGACAAGGGTTGACCTGCACCCTGGGCAAGGCTGATTTCTCCATTCTGTCCCTCCACGTACTACTGCCACTCAAGCCCAGGGCTGCCTGCAGGCCATGCTGGGGCAAGAATAGGCAGCTGGTGACCCTGGTGTGGGTGACACTGGGGGCAGCCCTGTGCCAGGTTTACACCATCTCCTGTCTCTGTGGCTGGCATTCGAGGTATCTCCTGTCAGCCTTCCCAGCCCTGTCAATGATTACCCAGGACAGAGGTTGCCCAAGAGCCACCAGGACAGCAACAAAGCAGAGACAACATCCCCAGACAAACACCAGCCGTGCTGGCCAGGGCAGGGTGCCAGCTCCAGACAGCTCCTGCACAGCTTTCTGCTGACACAGCTGTGGCGTGTGGAGCCACCCCACTGCCTCACTACCCAAGGGTGGTCTGCTACAGAGGGACAGGCAAGAATCCCTGAGTGGCCTGACCCCCTCCTTGCCTCTGCAAAGCCAAGTTCTCATCGCCGTGGTGGGTCAGCCGTGACAACCCATCTGCCCCCAGTGGGGATGCCAGAGGTGTCACGGGCCCCTGTGCTGGAGGAGATCAGGGCCCTGGCTGGTGATGCCATGCAGCACTCCAGCATGTTTGTTGTGTCTGAGCCCTCCTCTGCCCTGCACAAACACTGCTGCCCGGGCCTGACCTGCTGCACCCAGTGGCAGTAGCCCCGTTGGGGTTAAGGGTCAGCTTCAAGGCACGAGATCTCCCTGGCTCTGGGGTCACAACCTGGAGTCCCTACTGTGGTGTTTTGGTCTTTGGTTTTGGCTGTGGAGCCTCCCTGGCGTTTCAGAGGAGGGGTCCGTAGGTGAAAGGCTCACCTGCAGCAGGCACCAGTGGCACCCAGGGCTTGGAGGAGATAGCAAGAGGTGAGCTGCAAGAAGCTGCCTTTTTCCCAGAGGATGTATGGCCTCTGTTTGTACTTGCACAGTGCAAAGCAGCATGACACTTCTAACCTTTCCCCTCTGTCCCTGGAGAAACTTCCCCCTGAACCTTCCTGTACTCTCCCCTCAGTCAATCCAGTAATTCTTCTGTGCCTACAGTAGAAGACACACTGCCAAGGTTAAAGATGGTCCATGGCCACCTCTGAGCCAAACATAGCTATATCTCCTGTCTCAGAGGTCCTGGAGGTCCCAGGGGCAGGAAATGGGGCTCCTGACCCACCAGGAGGATCCCAGTGATCTGGAGAATGCGAACATCAGCATGGCCCCAATTTTAAACAGCAAACTCTGGGAGAAGTGTTGCCCACAGCAGAGCTGCTGCTGCTCCCCAACAGCCCTGTGCTCTTGGGAGAAGCCCCCAAGGATGCTTTGAGCTGGGGTGATGCAAACATGATGGTCTGTGGGTGCTGGAGCCCCTCAGCTGCCCTGGTCCCCCCTGCAGCTCCCCTCAGCGTGGGCTGACCACGGGTGACAAAGCTGGGGTGGTGACAGGGACACTGTGGCTTGGTTGGCACCATGGGGAGATGGTGGGAGGGCAGGCAGGGGGTGGCCACTGCCAGGCGTGGGGCAGGTGGCTGCAGCCTTGCCAGCACCCTGTTACTTATTCTCCAGGAGGGAACCTTTGGACTGTGGAAGGTTCCAGGCTCAAGGAGGGTGGGGGCAAAGGTGGAATCCAGGCTGGACTCCATCTCTCTGGCCTCCCTTGGCGAGGTGACTGCGGGGCTGGGAGCACCCACACGCAGGGCTGGGGTGAACGCACTGCACAGGGGCTGGAGCATCCCCCCCAGCAGTGGAGCCCACACATCAGGAGGCCCTTTTCAGCTCCTCCATTCACTCACATCGCCTTCAGTTTGGGCTGAGCCAAGCCGAGGGCTCAGGCCCCTGCAGCCCCTGTGCAGGGTGAGCTGGTGTGAGCACAGAGCATGCAGGGGATGCAGAGCAGGACATACTCTGTCCAGAGAAGGGCTCAGTGCCATTCTGTCTTTGTGTGAAGGGGCTCCATCAGCCTAGGGACAGCTGCAGAGAGCTCATCGTGCGCAGGAGATCTTGTCCTGGATCTCTCCAGGCTGTCTCCATCCCAACACCGACCCCGCAGCAGTGCTGCTGGACGGCCCCCGCACCCTGGGCTGTGCTCACGTGGCCGCGGCAGCAGCCCCTGCCCTGTGCTTGGCAGCAGGGAGGGACCACGGCCACAGCTTCCAGCCGGGACTGGCTTCCTCCCATGGAGGCTCCCAATTAAACCAATTTCTTGGACAGCTTCAGTGATGCAGGAGCCAGAGCCTTTGTAGTTGTGCAGCCCCTTGGGCCACCCCCGGGGTCTCCCTGTCCCCCCAGCGCCTTCCCCATCCCCGGGGCAGCACCTGCTCTCTTGTGTAACACGTGGCCTGATCCCCTGAGGTAGTGCTGCCACTGGCCCCGCTGCTCTCCATAAGCCTTATTGGGAACATATCCCAGCAGGAGCCGAGTACCGGGGACTGTCCCGGCCTCTCCAGGCGCAAACAAGGTAGCGCCATGCTGGGATGTGAGCCGGAGGCACCTCTGAAGCTGCCGCCTGGTCCGGGCCCCGCCGGTGCCAGCCCGCTGTGCCCAGGATCCGTGGCGCCGAGCAGAGCAGCACATCAAAGCCCTTCTTCCCTCAGCTCCCCACTGCCCCAGCCAGGCACAAAGAGGGGATTTGGCCAGGGAGTGGCAGGGAAGGCGGGCAAGCAGGGCCAGGGTCCCTGTAGGGCTGGGGCTTGGGGGTGCTCCAGGGAGACGGGTGTCTTCCCACTCCAACACCACTTCCACTCGCTGGAGCTCAGTCCCAGCATATAACAGATACAGACACTCAGAGTGGCTGGGGTGGAGTATGGATGGGTGGGAACACCCAGATGAGAGCTTGGGAACAGCAGGGGCCAGAGTGAGGCTTGCATGCACAGCCTGCACTGAGGCTGGGAATGGGGACAGCAGTGGGTGAGCTGAACTGGTCACCCCGGGGCACAGGAGCTGCATTCCTACAAGCCCAGAACAGATGGACAGACAGAAGGGTAGCAGGGACCTAACAGGAGGATGCAGAAAACTCCTAGAGTGTGACTACAGTGAGACAGATCCAAAGGTGTCTCAGGGTGGGTGAGACAGTGCTTGGACACACACCAGGGTCCCTGTGCCAGCCAGTGGTGCGAGCGCAGCGCTGGGGGCAGGTGAGACGTGGGCTGGGGCCGGGTGGCAGACAGAGCCTGTGCTGCCCTGGTTCACCAGCACTGTGGGACACTGCACTCACTCATCAGGGTCACGCGCTCAGCCCTACACCCATGGCACTGGCACACCCACCCAAGGCACTGGCCCATGGGCTCATTCCTGGCTCCATGCTCAGCTGGACCCCTAGGCAGACTCTGGGATGGCTGAAGGCTCCAGAGGTGCAGGAGAGACTCTGCTGTGGGGAACAGAGTGTGAGCAGCTCGGCTGCTCCGGCAGCGCTTTGGAAATTTGGATGCAGCAGCAGATGTGGGGTGGAAATCCTTGGTGCTGGTGCTGTCTCTGGCCCCTCTGCAGCACAGGGGCTCAGGGACCAAGGGCAGCAGGGCTGGGGCCCAGGCAGAGAGCCTGGATGGCAAAGCACTGAGCAGCGGTGACTGCGGGCTCTGCAGACTGGTAATTATTGTTATTGTTGTTGTTATTTTAATTACAATGACAGCAACAGCTACTGCTGGTTGCCATTGCATCACTGCTGGCATCATCATTGTCATTGCACTGGGAAAGTGCCACCCCAGGGCAGGAAGCGCCTGAGCCAGCGCCTGTCCTGCAGTCTGAATGTCTCTGAGGGAGCTCACAGCACTCTGTCCCTCTATCCAGGGACCCACAGCCCAGGACTCTGCTCTGTTGCCTGCAGGTCTCTGGGCTGAACAGGACAGATGGGGCTGGAGATGAGATGACAGCTCCAAAGCACCCTGATGATCCCGGGGCCGTGCCTCTTCCCCAGGTCACTCCCTGCCAGGAGCTCACCCTGTCCCCAGGGACTGGCAGGGTGTCATTTGGGGTACAGCCAGGGCGGGTGTCGCTGTCCAGAGCTCTGCCTCTGCCAAGGAGGATGCACTGCTCATGAAAGGGCCCATGTGGCTTCCCAGCTTTCCTCTCACCCCAGCAAACGCTGCTGTTAATGGAGGGATTATTAGGGAATTAAGGGTTGGAGCAGCAAGCAGGTCTGGGCTGTGGGCTTCAGAGGGCCGGGGATTACCCTGGGACAGCAGTCTGGTGCCAGTACCCTTCCAGCTGGAGCTGGCACTGCTGGAAAGCTGAGCCCATGGTGCTGGAGCCCAGCCCAGCTGGCAGTGCCTGGCCTCTGCTCCCTTGGGAGGCAAGGATGCTGCACACCTCTCTCCTTCCACGTCACCTGCCTGTCCTCAACCTCCAGGTCCCAGAGGGTTCCTGCTGCATGACTGGGGCTCCCAGCTCTACTAGGTAGTGAGATGGGGCTGCCAAACCTTCTGGGCTGGTGGAGCAGTGCCTGGGAGCCAATATTGCCCAAAAGCTTACCAGCTACCCTGGGCAAAGGGAAACACTTCCCAGCTTCCTGTGACTGCTCACTCTCCCTTAATTTCACACTTAGAGAAGAAGACACGGGCACCCAACTTGGACAGCCTGCACCCATCAAAGGCACCCACACGTCCTGCTTTGCCCCCAGCTGCCTGCTTCCTTCAGGATGCCGTGGGGGAGCAGGGGTGCTGCTGTCCCTCGCAGGGCTGGGCCACCTGGGAGCACCCTGCCACATTTCTGGCAGCCCCAGCTCTGCCCCACCGCACCCAATGCAGCCGTGACAGGGCTCACACCTCTCCTGCCGAACGCCTCCACGTCACCGCACAGAGGGGAGGAAGGTCCTTCTCAGCCAGGGAGCAAATCCCTGCTCCAAGCCGGGCCTGGATTATGCTAAGGGGCTTGTGGCAGCAGCAGGTCTGTCTGGAGCCCTCCTGTCGCTGCGTGGCTGCAGCGTCATGCCCAGGGGAAAGGAGCACACGTGTGGGGACATGTGAGCACACACAGAGACCCTGCGCCAGGGCTGGCTTGGGCATCCCACCAGTACCCGAACCAACGAGGTTGTGACCTCTCAGCACTCCTGTATTGGGGAAACAGAGAAGGAACGTGTCATTTTAACAGCTCTGACCTGGCTCTCCTCCCCTCTGTCTGCCTCTCACAAAAGCTCTGCTGGCGGGTGACCCACGGGCACAGCAGCAGCGCTGGGCAGGGGCAGGGGCAGGGGCAGGGGTGGTTCTGCACACATGCTGGGTGTGATTAGGCAGCCAGAGGCTGCTGCAAACAGCACTGCTGCAGCATGGGAAAGCCACAATACTAATTAATCCAGGCACTGGCTTGAGGCCAGGATAGACCTTCCAGGGCTGTGGGGATTCAGGCAAAAATGCCCCTGCAGTGGGTGGGTGCCTAACCAGGGCCTGGGTCTGGCAGTCAATGTGCCCACCCCTGGGTTGCATCTCTGCCTTGGGGTCACCCACTTATGCCTAGGGCTGGAAGAACCAACCCCTGCCCCCTGCCACCACCCTGGGGACACTTCAGCTCAGAATCCGTGGCCAGGAGGGGCCAGCACCTAGGAGTGGGAAGGTGACAGCATAGCTTCATGGCCCAGAGGGGGTTTGGAGGTCCCTGGCCATCTGAGCCCCACCCCAGCCACAGGCCAGTCTCCCAGTGTGCTCATCCCTGTGGCATCCAGAAGCTGGGTGCCAAGAGCCAGGCACAGTGCTCTATATAAGTCCAGCACATCTGCTCTCTGCCTGCTGCTCCCATCACAATGGCAGGTGGGCACCAGGCCAAAAATGCCTTTCCCTTCCTACCTCCTTAGGGCAGTAGGATGGATGGAGGTGAGAAGGTCATAGGGAAGGTTGAGGTGAGAAACCGAATTGGGAGGCTGGCCTGGTACCCCCACTCCCAGCCTCTCCCACTGCATCCTGTCCCTGGGATAGTCCCATCACTGGCAGGTTATCCTTCAGCCTTCAGCCTCCTCCTCCTCCCATGAGCTTGCAAGCTGCTCTGCACAGCCTGGCTCTGCTGACCACCTCTCACACCTTCTGCCACCCTCCATGAGCATTACAGAGCAACCTGCTCCAGGGCATTTTCCAGAGCTGGGTCCACAGCCTTTGAAAGCACCCAGACACCCTGAACCCCCTCATTTCACCCAGGTGTCTTGGTTAGAGACTGTGTGGAAGTGGGGAACATATCTACCAACCAAGGCACCAGGGCCTGGGGGAGAAGCTGAAGGGACTTTCCAGCCCAAACCACTTCCAGGAGGGATCAGCTCCCAGACACATCAAAACAAGAACATTTTCTTCCTGCTTCAAGCTAAATTTTTGCATCAGACAGGACTGATTATTTTTAATGAACCATGAACAGGGAAATAGGCACTGTGTTTCTGCTAACTTTGTTTTTTTTGGAATCTCCCAATTTTCAGGTCTAATGTATCCCACAGATGATGCCCCATTGGCATGGAGGGAGCCTGGCAGGGAGGGCCTCTGGGCTGAAAGCTGAGATGTGCTGTGCCCTGTATTTTTAGAAGCTGGAGGCAGCCAGCTGGATCCCGCTCCAGATCCACCCCTACCTTGCTCTGACCCTCTGAACTCTGGGTTTCCAGGTCAAGGTGCCTTGGGACACGTAAAAAGCTTTTGCCCCCAGCAGTGTCGTGCTGCTGCTGAATGCAGCCGTGCAGAGTAGGACTTATTTTTTCATTTAAAACTGGTCTCTTCAGGTGGTTGCCATGGAGGTAACATTCCCACGTCTGTCATATCCTTTCCAGGACAGGGAACACATTCTGAAGGTGCCCCTGGCATTCCAGGGGCTGACGCGGCAGCAGCGCTGGCAGGATTGGGCCACCCCAGTTTGTGGGCAGCTGGGCACGTCATGGCCATGGGATGCCAGAGAGCTTGGAGGCACTGCCTGTACCACCCATGACTCTGACTGGACGTATCCCAGGAAGGGCTACACTGTGCCCGGGCACCACACTGCTTCTGCAGCCCCCTCTGTTCCTGGCCTGCCGAGCTCTGGCCCACAGAGGAGCTGCTGCTCGGCCGTGACCATGTTTGGGTGTTTTTGAGCCATCGGATGACTCAGATCTCTGTTCCCAGGACTTGTTTACCAAGCAGGGTGGGAGCAGTAGGAGTGTGAGGCTGGCAGCGTGGCAGCCGTGCAATGCCCTGCGTGGCAGCTGCCCCTGCCACCCAGTCTCATCCTCGTGCTGGGGCTGGCGAGGGACAACTTCTGCTTTTGGAGGGGGAGGTTGCTGGCCCCCACCGAGCGTGGGGAGCCCTGAGGAGGGACTTGCTCAGGCTCACACAGAAAGGCAGAGGCAGATCTGGGTGTGCTACTCCAAAGAGGGTCATTCCAGGCTGTTTTACCCCCTCCTGGCAGGATCAGCCCAGCAGGTCCTTTTGTCCTTACTTAATGTGCTGATCCCATGCAGTGCCTTGCCAGTTCCATGGCTGTGCCTCCGTCCTGCCACCGGCTCTCCCAGCTGGCAGCTGGCACCATCCCCTTGCATGCCTGCCTGGTGGAGCTCATGCCATGGGGGTTTCTTGGAAAACAACTCACTTCTTGCCCTGCCTGGAATAGCAGCTCGGAAAACACTGTGCAAAAATCCCCTGGACTGAGCAACGAGTCGCTGCTCTCCTGCAGCTGATCCCACAGCCCTTGCACCAGTGCAGTGTTCCCAGGGGTTTGGGGAGCCTCGCCAGCTCCCCACACTGCACAGCCATGGGCATCTTCTCAGCTCTCCTGACCACAACAGCTCCAGGGCTCTGCTTTGGCTGCTCTCTGTGGACATCTCAGGGCTTCTCTCTGCCCTGCCCTGCCCTGGCCATCCCCATCCCCATCCCCAAGCCAACTGTTGCTCTGGGAGCACAAACCAAAACCTGGTGCTTCCGCCTGCCCACGGTGTCTCACAGCACGGCCCAAAATAGCTCAAAAAGCCTTAAAATATTGCTGCCCACTCAGCCCAGCCAGTACCCTGAGGAAGATGTAGGAGTGTGTGCAAGGGAGGGGTGAGCAAGCAGAGGGACCAGCGCAAAAACGTACATCCCATGGGATCATCGTTTCCCCAAGCGTGCAGGAAAACAGCTGTTGCTGTGGCGACAGCTCAGCGCTTGCTGCTTCCTCCCACGAAATGGGGTGACACGACGTCACCAACCGGCCGGCCGACGGTGAGTGTGGCCACGGCCGTGACTCAGAACTGGCCACCGGCCCCGGCCCCGCCTGGTTCCCAGCCTCCCCCCTCCTTCTCTCACCGCGCCTGGGCATCTCTGCCTTTCTTAGAGCACCCGTCAGGCATCAGGATGTGGATCTTGGGTCACGATCAGCACATTCAGGAGCGGACATGAGGTGTCCCCATCCCTCCAGCCCTGTTGTGGATTAGCCGATACCCGCCCCCTCCCTGGCGTGTCCCCTCTGTACCACCTCTGCCCAGACTCCCTCTGCCTCCATCCTGGGCACACCGGCGCATCCAGCAAGGACCGGCAGCGTGCTGCCCTGAAGCATTCTCTCTACAAGTGAAATGCTTCCGAGTGCTCTCAGGTTAATCCCGCTCCGCTGCCAAAGCATCCAGGGGAGGTGCCGAGCTGGAGGTGCACAGGGTTCATGAGCCGGGGGAGTGGGATCCGGGGAAGCGGGATCGGGGGAAGCCAGGTATAAACAGTGCGAATTGCCCTGTCCCTCCCGGGGACCAGCCATCCTGACACACTCACAGCATCTGCAGGGAATGTTAATCCCCCCTGTATTAAACTCAGATTACATAAAACTCTCTGTTTCCAGTTCCTGTTCTCCCTCTGGCTCTCTGCCGCCGGAGGATCCCTCTTCCCAGTTCCCCAAGCTCCAGCACCAGGCCAGTCTCTGGGCTGGGCTGTCCCCATATCTCCCTCACAGATCCAGATGCACGGGAACACTCCCGAAGGGTCTCCTCTCCCCCCGGCGTCTCTGTGCTTGTTCCAGCACACAGACCCAGAACGTGCTGAAGGTTTTTTAAAGCTGAAAAACGGGGGAATCCCAGGGGAGACAAGACCAGAGATGAGCTGTGGTGCTTCTCATGAACAGTTTTCCTGAGAAGGCAAAGAAAGAACCCAAAGTCCCAGTTGCCTTATTGCTGCTCACTGCCACCCATGGAGCTCACCTAACCAAAGGAACAGCTGCTTCCATACCCCCTGACTCTACCCAAGGCTGCAGCATCTCAACTGGGAGGGCCAGGACTGTCCCAGCGAAGATCCTCTGTGCCCAGGCCAGGACACAGCAGCATCAGGCTCCCAAAACCCTTCATTTTGCTCCCCTGAGCCACAGAGTACCTTCTCCTTGGGGATTCTCAAGCAGGCTCTGGACTGCCACCCCATCATGGAGCAGAGCCACAGCTTAGACACCTGGAGCCTCCTTACCACCAGACAAGGAGCCAGAGGGCAATTCTAGCTCCCCCAAGTCCCCAGCACCCCTCCTCCCCCATCTGGGATGCCCTCAGCCCCCACGTGCTCTGTGCTGCCTGTTTGTGTGCTGCTGCCCTGGTTACCCACCACTGAGTCACCACCAAACCTCCTCACAGAGAGGGAAGCCCAGACTCATATTTTCCATGGGAATCCCACAACTCATTCAACCTTCTGAGGTGGGGAGAGATGTTGACAGAAGTGGGCAGAGATGTTGACAGGGCAGGGATGTCCCAGCAACGAGGGCTGCCTGGACAGGGAGCTGCTGAGGGCACATCCAAGCCCTGAAGGGATGTTGTGTTTCCTTGGGGCTGCATTAGTGTGTGATCTGGGCAACATATCCAGGAGGAATCCTTCCCTAGCAGTTGCCCTTCTAGGTGAGCAGCCTTAGTGCCCATAAGTGGGTTCACTCCTAACATGTGCTTTGTGAACCCACATGCGGGCGCTGAGGCTGATCACCCCTTCTTATCCTCAGTTTTGCAATGTTGCAAAATTATCCCTGGCTCCCCACAGCCCCCCCAGCACAGGCTTGTGAGGAACCAGCATCTGGAAGGGATCAGTGCTGTAACCACTGCGGGGAAAGGGGAGGGCTATAAATAGCAGCAAGTTTCCAAATCAAAGCTTTAAAAACAACCACCAAAGAACACAGGCTGAGGCGCTGGCTTTTCTGCCCAGCATGTTTATATATATAGTCATTTTTTTATTCCTAGCTTGTTTTCAATCTTCCCTCACTGCTGGGATGTTCTGGGTCTGTCCTCTTTCCCACCGGGCAGCTTCCCAGAGACACATTTCTTGGAAGGTTGTAACCTCTTTTAGTAAATAAATCTCAGGCAAGAAGGTCCCAGGACCCATTTTCTACTCAAACAGGCTTGTCCTTAGTTTGGGGGTGCCATAGGGCTGGCCTTGGTGGCCCCAGGGTGCTGTGGGCACAGCAGGGAGGACATCGATATTCCATCAAGTGGAGGGGTGATGTTTTCTGGGGGAACTCATTGGCAATGGGAAAATCTCAGCCCCCAGGAGGAGAGTCTGGATGCACACTTGAGTTTAACCCCTCATGGCTAAGAGGTGGTGCTGGTGGAGAACTGAACCTGGGAAACATTGCCTGGCTGCTTTGAGGGTTTCCTTTGGACCATCCTGAAACAGTGCCCCTTGCTCAGGCATGGACACTCCTCAGAATGACCCAAGCCCAATCCCAGGTGTTGGTCCCTTAACCCTGTGTCAGGAACAGGCATTGCACCTTCTGAGTTCTTCCCATTCTCCCTGCTGTGGCTCATGGACTCACTTTCCAGCCCCTCACAGACACCACAGCTCTAATAAGGGATCCTTTCTGGACCATTTGTGGCCCCAATTGCATGTCCTATGGGACATCTGTTGTGCAGGGCAGTGGGCCCCAGCTCCTGGTTGAGCAACTCAGATGTTGCAAGGCAAGGGAGCAAGGAGAAATCCCACCTTTTCCCCAGCAAATTACTCTCCAGCTTGAAATCACCAACCGTGGGTCAAACTCCTTGAGTCCTGGTGGGGCCCTGCCATCTCCCCCTGCCCAGGACTTCTCAGCCACTGTGGATAGTGGCCACCAAGCCTCAGGAAGTGTGGGTGCGTGGCCTCCTGCACAGACCAAGCGAGTGCTGCCGCGTTTATCCCAGTTTTATTGCTCACTAGAGTTGTTTTGCTGGAAGGGCTGAGGTCTGGCAGGCCCTGTTCTGGCAGCAGTGCTGTGGTGCAGCCGGGCCAGCATGGCGTGACACACACGTTTGAGAAATAACCTCATAAATCTGCTTAATTCAGCCGATGAATCATTCCCACTCCTTGTGGGCTACCTTCCCGTGAGCCGAGCCTCACTGCCCCTGCTCTGGGAAACAGCACAGACAAAATGTACCTGGGCAGTGTTATCCCCTGAGCAACAACAGCAGCTCATCCTGCCCCCTCCCCGCAGCCCTTTGCCCTTCCTAACACTCCCAGTCTCCTCACGGAGTGCTGGGAGCTGCCTGGCACCTCCATGGCATTCCACAGCCAGAGCAGCCAGACATATCCAGCTCCCCTCTCTGAGCCTCCCCAGGCCAAGCGGGTAAGAGGACAGCAGGCGCTGGAAGCAGCCACGGCCAGGAAAATGCGGGGACAATTTTGCAGCCACCCCTTGGGACGCTGGCTACTGTTAAGCTAAAGCCACGTGAGAGTGGGACCAGCTTTCGAGGGACCCACTGGCCCCCGAGGCCATGGTGATGGCCTCGGGCAGCACGTGTGTGGCTGACACCAGCACGGGCAGCCAGGTTGTTGGCAGTCGAATCGTGAACAGCAGGGTGGCTGCGAGCAGCACCCCCAGAGAACATTTGTGCCCCAGTCCCCAGGCAGAGCACAGCAGGCTGTGCTGGCCCAGCCTGCACCGAGCTGCCGAGTGGCTCCGGATTTCCCTGTCACAGCAGGGATTGTGCCATCGGCTCACAGAAATGTCAGCGTGTTCCTTCTCCGGATGACGGATGGTCTCCAAACTTATCCCACAAGGAAGTAATCAAGTGGGCTGCTTGCTAATTTGGGGCAGGGAGAGGATGGCACAGCCTCATGCTATGCTGTCCCTTGTACAGTAGGAAGCAGCCCTGCCTCACAGCTGGGACAGGATCCTGGGCGAGCTGGCAGCACCTGTTGGCAGGACTGGGGTTACCATGGGAAGGGGAAGGCTGGGTCACACTCCACCATATCCATCCAGATGGATGAACATATCCACCTAGTTCAATGTCACAGCTGACAATGGTGTCAAAAGCACCAGGAGCAGAGCAGGATGTTCCTGTTCAGGTGATGGTCCCTGCCTCACCCTTGGCAAGGGGCAGGTGCTCCTGAAGACTGGTCCATCCACACAGCAGCACTGCTGCCCACTTGGGCCCACGCTGTCATGGATAGGTCTGGGGTCAGTCCTCTCCAGCCCCTTCTGGGATGGGTACACAGCCCACCAGCTGCAACCTCTTTTTGGGGGAGAAAGGTCAGAGTGAGAGGTCTGGATGTCACACACCCTGCTGGCACATTGGCAGGTGCATATTCGTCCCAGGGGTGCTGGGGAGCTGTGGCACCTCCCCTTTTCCATCACACCCCCCTCGTGGCAGCATCCTACCCGAGTCAGACTAGGTCTGCCCCACACAAGAGGCACATGAAGGGTCATTGATGTGGACACTTGTCATGTCCCTGAAATAGCTATGAGCTGCAAACCTGGGCTGGGGGGTGGAGTGTCCATCATGAGGGTTGTGGCTGCAGGAGACCCTGCAGGGGTTACGTGACAATCCAAGCCTTCCTTTCAAGAACAATGACAGCAAAACAGCGAGTTTCCTGCATTCCCAATTATGGTGGGGAAAACCTGGGAACTTTTCTAAGTCCTTGCTACTAACGTCTGCAAAGGAAATGTCGTTAGAGAGACAGTGAAAAGATGTGATAAAAAACCAAAATCCCGTGACATGTGATCATGGGATCACACCCTGCCCAGCTCCCGTGCCTGTGTGGCATGTCCCACCCCTCTTACATGGCCAGCTCACAGCATCCCTCACAGCTGGTGCCATTCTGGCCACCATCCCAATGCTGTGCCCTGGGGAAAGGACTTGCAGAGATGGAGGAAAACCCAGGATGAGCCACCGGGTGCTCTGCTGACACAGCACAAAGTGGAAGCAGTGCACTTGGCCAAGTTCAAGGTCGAGGGCTGTAAATTCCTTGTTATTTTTAACTCCAGGATAGTAGCTGGCTGAAAACAAGAGGAAGAACAGCTGGGATCCAGAGAGGGAGGGGAGGTGCAGAGAAGGTGGATGATTTTGCCTGCTGAAATAAGGGCAAAAACTTAAAGAAGAGGCAGGAGGGGTGAGAGAAAACTGGTGCTGCAAAGTGGCAGGATGTCCCCAGGGAGGGCCCTTGGGATGAGCAGGGTCCTTGTCTGTGCCCCACCAGTAGTGGAGCTGCAGCTGGACCCGTCCTGGGGGCTGACAGGACCTGTGAGGACACGTGAAGTGCTGTTGCAGCCTGGGGCCATGGGTGGATTGGGGGCACAGGGTGAGCTGGGCTGTAGTGTGTGCTGGCACACACGTGTGCAGCCAGTGTTTTTCTTTCCCAAAGGCAGCACTATAAAACAGCAGCATGTGGCTGATATTGGGAAAGCACCTTTTCTCCTCCTTGGTGCAGTGTCTGAAGCAGGGTTGGCATCCCAGCTCCCTCCTCCTGCCCTGCCCAGCAAGGCCCAGCAAGGGTGGGCAGGGCTGCAGTGCTTGGGACTGGGGCTTCACCTCTGGCCAGAGTAAAGCCATGGTGCCCACGGCACAGTGTTCCCTGACACAGCTCTTGGCATGTGGCTCCATCAGATGGGCATTTCCAAAGCAGCCCACACATCGTGTCACATCACCCCAGCAACGGGATGCATACGGCGAGGGGACAACACAGAGAGCACACGCCTGCAGCTCTGTGCATCCCCCACCCTGCACAGGGCAAGAGAGTGGCTGCCAGGAGAAAGCAGTGATGTTCCTGGGGTGTGAAACGATTAAATGCTGGGTTTTGAGGAGAAAAAAACAGTCAAGGAATAACAGAAGAGAGAACAGCCTTGCAGCAACTGCTGCGCAGGGCTGAGCTGTGCACAGGAGCGTGCTTGCACAAACACCCACACCCAGCCTCCTGCTGGCACTCAGATCCTGTGGGATCCAGCTACGTGCACAGGACATGTGTGCACACACGTGCGTGCACACACTCTCACAGGGGTGTGTGATCTCTGGGATCCAGCTACAGGCAGCACTGGTGGGTGGGCTCAGGTGTCCAGACCCAACCTTGTGCCCACCGTGGTCCCACTCAGCCCCAGACCCGCAGGGCTCTCTCCTGCCTGGACACCATGTACTGGGGCCGGTGATGGTGCTCCAGGGAAACCTTTCGATCCTTGTCCTTTATCCCAGCCAGAACAAACTGGGCAATTAAAGGGGATTTCCTTGCTCACAGCCTCTTCTGCTAGAACAGACCTGTCCCTTGGCCTCCTCCCAAGCCTGCCCTCCTGTTGTGCCTCGTGCCCCAGCTCTCCCTTGCTGTCATCTCTGACTGCATCTGCTCCGACTTCCTGGCTTCTCTGCACACCCCACAGAGACACTGGGAACAATCCCAGCCCCATGATGCTGCTGGGATGGGTTGTTACGCACATCCTGGCTCAGGACAAATCCTTCCTTGGGAAAACCAAAGTCTGACTTCAAAGACACCCAGGGCTGGCACTCTCTGGGCTCCCCAGGAAAGTCCCCCAGATGGTCTCTGAGCAGCTGGGGTCTCAGACCACCGCTACCACCCATGGACCCTGTCACGTCTCAGCTCTGGGCTGATGGAACTTTCCTGGGTCGGGGGGTACAGTCCTGCCAGCCCCCATATGCCCAGGAAGCCCAAGAGCCCAAGGGCTCACATTGCCTTTCCTACCCTGGCACTGTCTTCAGGGGACACCCGAGCTGCCAGAGCATCCCCTCTCCCGAGGTCTGCATCCCTGAGCAGCACAGCCCTGCACTCCACTATGGGGACATGGGCAGAGGCACTGCCCCACGGTGCTGTGAGGACACAAGGGACACACCACTGTGGGGGCACAGGCACAGGCACTGCCAGAGGAGCTGACAGTCAGCGAGCATCTCTCCCTGCCTGGTAGTGCCAGGCTAGCAGCTCCGGTGGGAGGATGGGTGCACGTGAGGAGATACTTCATGCTCTGGTCAAACCCCGTGCAAACAAAGCAGCATGATCCAAGGAGCGAGGGACAGCCCCCACGTGGGGACAGAGCCACTGTGCTGGCACACAAAGGCCCCTTCACTGCCCTGGAGAGACAAGCAGTGTGTGCAGTGGCATTGAATCTGGGACAGGGACAATCGCGGTGCGAGCCCTCCTCAGACAGAAAGGCCTTTGTGAGCCACCAGCATCCCCAGCTCTGCAGCCACCACGGGTCCCTGAGCACAGCCTGAGCCATGGTGCTGGGCTCCCCTGGAGCCAGGTCATGACAGGGCCACCCCAGACACGGTCTGTGTGATGGCTCAGTGTGTGGGAAGTGCTGGGAGGCTGGATGGCACCCAGGCAGCCAGGGAGCCAGGAGCCGGCTGCTTTCCGCAGCTCTGCTGGATCACCAAATCCCTGCTCCATCCATCCCAGAAGCCCTCTTCTGCCCCTTCTCCTGTCTCCTGTTGGTGTGACTCATGTCTTGTGGTCTCTCTGCGCATCGGAAGGGCCTGGGCACCCCACAGCCAGCCCGGCGCCTCTGAGCGCTGCGGGAGAGGCAGCACCCACTGAGTCACACCGGCAGCACCCGCTTCCCACCCCACGGCAGACTCACACCTGCTGGGCTCCCCACAGCCTTGAGCCCCGGCACAGAGCACCCCAGGGACCCACTGCCACTGGGAGATGGCACGTGGGGTTTCTCCAGGGTGCCACCCACCCAGCATTGCCCCTCCACAGTCAGTCATGTCAGAGCTGGGCAAGCAATGAGCAGGAGATGGTGGCTTGCTTTGGCTGTGCATCCAGACTCAGGGAGCAGAGGACTAGTGTAGCAATCCATCTCTCTGGAGACAGGATTTGGAGAAGATCACGGTGTCCCCCTAAACTCAAGCAAACACAGGCAGATGCTGCCAGACCATGGCCTGGGGAAAGACAAGTTCTCCCCATGGCCATTCTGAGCAGGCTTGGGCAGCAGCCTCGCCAGAGCCCGGTGAACCCTGTAACTGGCACATGGCATGCCAGCTCCCAGAGACAGCCTGTCCTCACCCCCACCACGTTCCAGCTGGCTACTTCCAAGAAGAGAGTGATATCAGGGCATGGCCATGGCTTTGGGGTGACCATCTTTGCACACTGACACTGCCAGACTGGCCTGGGGTGCACAGTCTGGGGCTGCTGCACCCCCTATTCCTTCATCTGCCGTGTGTGCCTCTCAGTTCCCCCAGCCAAGTGACACTGCTCCTTAACACTGGGGCCCAGCACGTGCCAGGAGGGGGCCGAGACAGAAGGAAAACCAGACACGAAAAGGCTCAAGCCTTTAACAAACAGGTTTGTTTTCTCTCTTCTGGGTTGTGGTTAGAGTTAGGGTTAGGGATAGAGCTGCTGGGGCTATCATATGGTCAGGCCATCTGAACTCTGTGGCAGAGCCAGGGCTTGCAGTGGGGACAGGTGACACCACAGGAACCCCTTTGGAAATGCACCCCAATGCCAGCCTTAGCTGGGTGGTGCCAACCACAGGGTGAATGTGGGCACTGGTGGCACCCAAGCAGGGGCTGTCCTGGGAAAAGCAACCCAGAGTCCATGGGAAGGGGGTGGGAGGTGTGCCAGTGTCGTGGTGCCCAGTCAGCCAGCCCAGGGCTCAGTGCAGGGCCCAGCCACGGCTCCTCAGCCCCGCTTGGGGCCCTCCTGCACCAACAGGAGTGTTTCCTGGTCTTTTATTCCCTAAGGAAGGACCGCAGGTCTCGGGCACCTGGAAGACCCATGCCTGGAAGCTGTGCTGTGCTCAGAGGGCAGTGCAGGGAGGACATGCTCTGCTGCCAACAGCTGGTGCCTCACCCCTTGTTTTCAACTTTATGTAAGCAGGGAACCCAAGCCTGCTCCAGGACATGGTGAAATCGGATCCATACGGAAACAATTAGAAAGGGGAGGGATAAGGAGGAAACTTTGCTTTGTTGGCACAACTGTCTGCCCACGGAAGAAAACAGAGCCTATGAGCCAGCCCAGATGTATTTGTGATGGGGGAAAACAACCCATGAGTGAAGGAGAGGCTTACTCCAAGCGGGCTGGGGTTGTGGGGCAGCTCACACCTCTGGGACCAGCTTTGGCTGAGGGTGAAAGGGGCAGATTCTTGAGGACAGGGAAGCTCTTGAGGAGTAGAATCATAGAATATCCTGAGTTGGAAGGGACCCACAAGGATCATCAAAGTCCAACTACTCCAACAAGAAGGAGGTTGTGTCTGATCAGGGAAGCTCTTCTCACTGGTTTGGAGACAATCCACCCTTAAGCCAAGGCCAAGGCAGTCACACAGGGACTGTAAAACACTCGCTGGGATCCCCTCTGCCAAGACCACCTACAGGTCCCCAGCCCCAGTGCTGTGCTGCTCACACAAATACGAGATCACCTCTGACCTGGGCACCCCTCCTCTCCACAGGACAGGGAGAGGACAAATGTTTTTCTACCTCTCTGTGTCACAAGCCCAGCCTGCACCCTGATGTGCCTTGGAGGCTCAGCAAAGGCCCAGAGGGCTCCACTGCTCCTCTGGGTTGTTTTGTACCTGCAGGGCCTGTTGACAGGGAACACTAGCCACCACAGATGCTTGGGAAAGGCACCCTGGGGCACGAGGTGTTCCAGGACGAAAGCAATTTTATCCCCCAGACTGTGAGTCAGCTTGGAATGTAGAGTCTGGAGAATCTTCAAGGGTGATTCCAGGATTGCACCACTGCAGTAAGAAAGTTTCACCCTCTGCTTGTGCTCCTGCAGAAGTCCTTGGTCAGCCTGTGTGGGTAGGTGTCCACCTGGACAGGTGAACTAGTGCTGGTGCTGCAGGGTGATGCCTCTGCCTGCACCACAGTACCCACAGAGCCACACCAGCTCCCTCAGCGGCTTCAGAATCCTCCCTTACTCAAACCTTACCCTCCAGCCACAGATCTTTCAGAGCTCTGGGCCAAACCCCATACCTGCTCCAACTGTCTCCAGGGTAATTGAGAAGAACAACCTGTTCTCAGGGTGCCCATGGGATGTAGCCATACTTTCCAGCTCCTCTGCCATCATCCTGAGAAGGATGAGACAGCAGCAGCTGCTCCCTCAACCCTTTTTGGGACAGGGACCCATGAGGCAAACAGGAGCATAGCTGGGCACAGGGTGCTGGCCGTGCCTCACCTCAGTGAAACCTTGAAGCCTGATGCAAGCACACAGGGAACTTGCTCTGCTGGCAACTTCCACTGTGTCTTTCATCAGCCAGACATCTGTTCCAGGTTTGTGTCTTTCATCAGCAAAGACCTTCAGAGCGGGAATCCTGGGAGGTGAGTACCTGGAATGTGTTGGGAACAGGTAATCCCAGGTTTGTCCTTCCCTGTAGGAGAGGAGGAGCAGGGCAGGTGAGACAGGGCTGCAGATGCTGGCTGGTTTCCTGGACTGCTCAGCAGGAGCATGGGCTGCACGGCCACCATGCTGGGCAGGGCATTCTCCCTTGCAAGGGGATGTGGTCTCTGCTAAACCATTGGAATCCTGCCATTGGATGTGTCCCTGCTGTCACTATTTGATATCTGTGAGGAAGCACTCAGGACTCCCAGTCTGCTGTCCCTGGCTGAAGGCTGTTCTCAGCCAGTGCTTGGCAGGGTGGGAGATGGCATGAGGACAGTGGGAGCTGAGACCTGCCAGCCCTCCCGGGAGACAGCCAGAAGCTCCTGTGCAGTGTGCCAGGCTGGACCTGAGACCCTCAGGAGATGTGAATGGCTCAAGCCAGCACTGGGACCAGGAATCCACAACCACAGGGCAGAGGATGAGACTCAAGAGTGGTCAGAGCCAGCCCAAAGAACTCCAGTCTGTAGCATGGAGCTCATTCTCCATGGGAGGAAGTGTGCCCATGCCTGACCCAGCTTGCCTCCTTGTGATGAGCCACCACTGACTCTGGAGCCACTGCCTGACACCTCCCACCCTGTGCCCACCAACACTGAGCTCTCCAAGAGCTGACAGCCTGCTCCAAAGTGCCCTAAAATACCCCAAAACATCTCCCTCATGTTGGCATCCTTTGGGCTTCCCAGGGTGACCAGCAAGATCACCTGCCCCAAGCCAGGCAGCCTAGTTGGGCTACCAGGACCTCTTCAGTGACCAATTCAGCTTGTTCAGGTGGTTGTTTCCATTCCCTACCCAGCTCCCTGCCAAATGTGGATTGGTTTTGGGTTGGAAAATATGGATTCCTTCTTTACTTCCAAATGTGAACATTGTTTTCTCTTGCATGTCTTTTGTTTTTGTTGTGTTAGACATGGAAAGTTCCCAGCATTTGTCAGCCTTGGAGGCCAGGCAGGGAAGAGAAAGCAAACACTGTGCTCAGCTGAGGACAAGGAGGCTGGAGGGGCTGGAAATTTTAAGCACAAATTAACCCCAAGCACACTCCCCATCGTTCAGCCAGGCCTGGGCTGAGCCTTTTGCAATGGCCGTGTGTCTTTGTGCTGTGCCTTAGTTCCTCATTTCCTGCTCATCATTTCCAATTAGCTCCAGAAATCATGGCCCAAACTGGAGCTACCTCAGCCTGGCCTGGACGGTGTAACCCACATGTGGGAGCATCTGAGCTGTGCCTCAGAGGGACACAGCCACCTCCAGGGGACAACCTACAAACTCACTCTGGTCCTTCCCCCTCTGTCCTGTCTGACCACTGCACCAGCACTTCGTCAAAACTCCCTCTTGCCCTTCCCAGTCCTCGCAGCAGTTCCCAGCCTTGCCATGACCTTTTCTGCTGCTTTTCCTCTCCTCCCACCCATGCTGCACATGTGCTGGTGTGCCCAGGGGAAACATCTACCAGCACCCAGAGATGTGGGGCACTCATATGGGCATTGGTACCTTCTGAGAGCATCCTGGTGTGCCTGTGGCCCAAACATTCTAGAGACCTAGGTCCAGTAAAACTCTCAGGTGTCCATTTTGCCCGATGGAACACTGAGCACCCCAGATCCCCTTCGCACAAGGGAGGGCAGTAACCCTACGACAAAAGCCTCCTGGAGGAGCTGTGAGGGGCATCAGTGGAGCTGAGTGCCAGCCCCGGGAGCTCTGCAGGGCTGTGGCAGCCGGCAGCCGGGTGCACTGCTCACCACCCCAGATAATTATAGCTCCACTGTTTATATACCCTCAGCCCGCGGCCGCAGGAAGGAAGGCTGGAGGACTCACTCCACGTAACAGGGCTCCCCACCCCTTCCCCACTCCCCCTCCCACCTGCACCCCCACGTGTGAACCAGGCGCGTGTGACAAGACACCACGGCCCAGCCTTGTTTGTCAGAGCTGGTCACAACCCACAGCTTCCCCTTTCTGACACCCGCGGAACCCCACTCCGAGCTCCCCAGGCGCTGCTTCCCCCCTTTGCACTGCTTGCAATCACCTCTTGCACCCCTCAACCTGGCAGCTTCTTGATCCCACAGCTTGTCTGGGGACATGGAAGCTTGTGCCTGACCCCGTGCATGGCTTAAGCATGTGGGTCCTGCAGCCTGCACTCGTCTCCAGAGCTGTGGTGGGTCAGTGCTCTCCTCTTCACCCGGGTTGGCCACGGCATCTCTGCCAATCATTCCTCCCTGCCCTTGCACCCCAGCACACGGCATCTGCACGGCAGTCCCATGCTGCTTGCCAGGGGCCAAGCAGGACCGAGCAGAATGCAAGGGAACTCCCAAGCTGTGGGCTTGTCCACCTCTGCAGGGACATCGCTAGAGCGGAATCCCAGGAAGGTGCTCTGTGTCGGGTGGCATCTCCAGTGGCACTGGAAGGGGGTGCACAGCCGTAGTGGGGAATGGGGGAGGGGAGCCCCTTGCCCACCCAGCAGAGAAGCAACGACCCAGCACGGCTGGGCTGCAGGACTGAGAACGGGATGGGCCAGGCCAGCCAGCTGCGGCTGAGCCAGCACTTTTTGTGTTTGTTTGGGCTGTTAGATAACTTCAAAAGCAGAAGCTGGAAGGGCTGGCGGATGAACAGTTTGTTCTTTCCGACTTCCACACGCTGCTGCCTCAAACCTCAGCGCAGCACAGGGCTTAAACCACAGCCCTGGTGTGCTGCCCAGAGCCGCCCCGTCCCCTCATCCTCACCCCAGGGCCGAGCTCTGCCTCTCCCGACTGCCAGAGAAGGGACCAGAGCAGAGGGAACTCTCCTTGGTAGGGGTCTCATCCCTACACCTCAGGCTTGGCAGCGGGGCAAGTGGCTGCTGCCACCTCCTGGCCACGGCCCGGGCTCAGCGGCGCTGCCCGGGCACGCCGGGGGCAGGAGGAGATACCTCCGGGCTGCACCGTGCACCGAGGGGAAGGAGCGAGGGTCAGGCACGGCCGCGCCACCCGGCACAGCCCGTACCCGCCCGGCGCGTATCTCTGTGAAACTGGGACGGGGAACGGCGGAGGGCAAGGCCACGGAGATCCCCGTTCCAGGGAGTGTGCTGCACGGCTTTGACAAAGGGCAGCCGTGGGAAGTGGGTCTGAGTTACCTTTGGGCACCCGAGCCTCCCCGGGGCCAGGCAGCCTCACCTCCCCAGGGAGGAGGGAAGGCTGGGGATGCAGCACTGAGGTGTCACCTGCTTGGGGACCACAAGGGTCCACGCAGCCCCTGAGCCCAAGAGGGTGCCAGTCCCGGGCACGGTGCTGTGCCTCGGTTTCCCAGCCACTGGGAGGTGAGGGCATGAGGCACACAGAGCTCTGTGGACAATAAGCAATGCTGAGAACCCCTCCGAGGCTGCCCTGGTCCTCTGCACCTGATAATGGGAGCTCTGGGAACAGAGATGCCCGGCCATGCAGACTGGGCTCCCGGATCTGAGCCAGGGCCAGAATCCAGAGCTCCCACGTTCCCTCAAGTGGCACAAAGCCCACCCCACAAAGGGGAACCCCACTACTTGATCAAAGGGAAGGGCATTTTGCCACAGCTGGTCCCAACATCCCTCACTGGGCTGCATCACACCTCCCTTCAGCTGTTGGAGCAACTCAACCAGTGACACAGGGTCCCAGTTCACAGTAGCAACTGGGAGCTTCCAAGAAACTACAGGGAAAAAGGAAAGGTTGGGCCAAGACCCAATCTCTAGTGCAAGCTTTGCCTCTGTCCAAAGAACTGGGGTGAGAGTCTGATCCTGTGCCTGAGGACCAGGAGCCAGGAATATCACCCTGGAGCCTGCTAAGATCCCTCTCCCAGTGCTGGAACACTGGGGATGAAATTCCCCCAGGCTGGGACCAAGCGACAGGTGAGGATCAGCATGTGCTGCAGCCCTGTTGAGAGCTGGCACGAGTGAGGCAGGGAAGGAAAGCAGTACCATGGTTGCTCTGGAGGGAGAGGGAGCCAGAAAAGCCAGGCAGGAGAGAGGGCAGGCAGTAATAGAGCAGAAGCCAAATGGATGCAGACAGGCAGATGCTGCAGACTTGTTAAAACTGGGGTTTGCTCAGCTGAGGACACAAACAGGACTGACCCCGACCTAGAGCCCCCCCAGCTCCATGTGCTTTGGTCACACTGTGTGCCATAGTGGCCAGAGAGGTGCAGGAGGCCGGAGATGCCACAGCATGATGGACATCACGCCTTGACTCAGGGCACAGTCACTGGCACAAGGCAGAGCGGGCAGGGACAGAGGCCCCAGCACACGTGGGCAGGCGAGTGTTCACGTGGTGGTGCCCAGCCACCTCTCAGGGATCCTCTGGCCTGGCCAGAGGCAGCCCCGGGAGTCTGGCAAGTGCTCTTCCTTCCTCTGGTGCCCACTGACCTGTGACACCATGGTCCTAAAAACTGCCCCAAGGCTGGCACAACTTGGAGCCAGTTTGGAGCCACCATGTCCCACAAGGCCACTCTCCTGCTGCTCACTCACCTCCCCGTGGGCAGGGGTTGGGGAGAGCCCCAGGTCTGACAGGGGGAGTCCTATGGACTGCTCAGACAATGGAGGGAATGGGGACACATCCCAGACAGATTTTAGAGCTGAGGGCAGGCTCTGAAGCAGCCAGTGAGGTTTGTCTTTGCCTAGGACAGGGTGTCCTGGGAAACTGCGCACCCACCACAGCTCTGCACCACACGCATTGGGGAACAGGCAGGATCAGAGGCTGCATGAGAGCTGCGGGCTCATGTGCTTTCCTGTGGGCTCAGGGCAGACTTGTTTTCAGCCTGCCTGAGTCAAGGGAACATTCAGGCTTCAGCTCTGGGGACAAGCTCGGACTACAGCTCTGCTCTGCATCCCCGTGGCACACCCTCCATCTGCTCTCACGTGCTCTGGGGCAGCACAGCAAAACCGCCTGATGCCATCTGCTCACTCGTGACTTCCACACGCTCCTCAGAAGCCTCTGGCTGGACAAGAGGAACAGGCCAGATGCTGAACCAGCGTAAGGCAGGAATGCCGGCACAACCTGCAGGATTTAAAGCAATGAGGTCAGAGTCTTATGGACCCCAGTCCTTCAGCCTCAAGACCCCCTGCTTCCGCTTATGGGGTCCTCCAAGGCAGCCAAGATGCTCAGTGCTCTGGGCTTTCCTGGCTGCAGGGGGACAGAGCTGCCCAGACTGCTTCCTATGGGCTCAGGAGCAGCTTCCTGAAGGCGGGACGTGGCTGGTGTGGACAATAGGAATAGTAGCACCTCTGAGGGATGTGGCTGCCGTGTGCTGAGGAGGAGCAGAGCCCAGGGTGTTTATTCAACATTTTGTAGCCACATTGCTCCCCTGGAGGAGCAGAATCACCGCACGGAGATAATCTATCGCTGCTGCAGCTGGGCTTCTCAGACCCATTTCCACTGCTCCAGGCCTGCAAGTGCATTTGAGGTCAGGCAGAGGAGAGACTCCTGACACTTGGGAGTGCTTGGCTTCACTGCTTTCCACGATGGGGAGGGCCCAGCAAAGCTCTTGGCCATTCTAAGCCAAGCTGCTCCTGCCCCAGGGAACCAGCCTTGCATGCCACTGGAGGGACAGGATGGGCTTGGCCTGTGCCGGATCCACTTTACCAGATTTTGTAAACAAGCTTTTATATAACTCTGTTTTCTGATTGCTTCGAGCACCTTCCAAGGGAAAACCAAGGCATCCATAACAAGCCTGCTTGTTATGAATGGGTTGAAGGGGTTGGGTCCCCCTCCCCGGTTACTGTGAAAAGCTGCCCATTCCTGCAGCGATACCTGCTAAGGCAGCACTGATGCTCTTGGGTCAGACCCAGGGTACCATCACAGTGAGCAGGCTCTTCCCATTACTGCCACACAAGGAGTCTGCAAGCCATCCCACAGCTGGGACAGGCCCAGGAATGGGGACACTCACAGCCTGGCTCCCCTCACCCTGGCAGTTTCTCCCAGGCTTCCCAGCCACGTCCCTGCTCCCCAAGCCTGCATTCAGCAGCACCAGGTGTACCCGGCGTATTTGGACTAACCCCATCCTGCTGCCCTCTGCAGGAGAGTGGCTCCTGGGGCCGCAGGCAGCTGTCCTGGCAGTGATGGAGAGCGTCCTGCTGGCACAGGGAGGGGTCCCTGCATCCCCACTGGGAGCTCAGCTGGGCTCAGGGCTTGGATGCGGTGAGGGAGCGCAGTTCCCACGCACTTGGCCCACGCAGGCCACTGCACATTGCTCCTGTCTGCAGGAGAGCTGGGAATGTGGCTGCCTGGGCTGGCTCCCTGGGAGCGGATGTTATTTTAACTCCCAGTTCCTCTCTCGTTTTTGCCAGGCAGCGACCAGTTCTGCTGCTGGCTGAGCGATAAAAAGCCCCTTTTTTTGCTCCCCCTCTGCTATTTCTAGGCTATTTTTAGGCTTTTCTCAGTGGGTCTTTGCTGCAGATACTCAAAGGGCTGGAGCAGGTGTCCTGCTTCATGTGCCCAGAGGAAGGGACTGATGTGTAGGGCAGGAGGTGCCAGTGAAAAGGGCTTCCCAATCCGGATGGGGAAGCACGTGCCTTGTAGCACCCTCTGCCCAGTGCTGCATGCAGAAGTGAGCTCCTCTTCTCCCACACAGCTGTGCTGCACAAGAGTTGGCCTTCCTTGAGGGAGCCACGATGCCCACGTCTTCCCAATCATGCCATCAGCAGCCTTCACCTCTCCAGAGCTCAGCCAAGGCAGCTCCTCCATGTGATGCCAGCGGGGGGGTCCCCGTGATGGTCTGGCTGCAGCCCCGGGCAAGGTGAGGTGCAGAGGCACAAGGAGAGTCTTCTGCTCAGGGGAAGTTGATGGGACACAGCCCAGGCTAAAGGTGCCCAGAGAGGGTCACACATAGCTGTGGCAGTGCAGGAACTGCCAGGTGGGGGTGGCAGAGCTGAGGTCACCTGGTGTCACATTCAGGCTTGGGATAGGGACCATCCCTCATGGGACTTTAAGCGGGGGAGCAGACCATGAGGGACATGTTTCCTGCCAGCCCTGTGGAGTGCTGGTGCCATGGCTGGATCCTCCCCACTGAGAGTACCAATGGGAGTGATGCTGCCCTGTCCCCACAACAGAGGACATGAAATAGCACATCCCAAATCCCTTGTTGTGCCCATGTTCAGGAGAAAGAAGTGCTCTTTGGGCAGCAAAGAAAGGAACAGCCTGTGTCCCCAAGAGGCAGCGACAGTCCAGTCTGAGGCTGGGGTCCTCTGTTTGCAGCCCCCCTCCCCTCCAAAAGGTTGTTTTGTCCCTGTAGGACAAAAGGACTCTCCACCTGGGGCAGGAGGTGATACCGTGTGTGGCCCCGCAGTCTCCTGGAAAATTGCAAAACCCTGAGCTTCGCTGCAGCTCCAAGAAGCTCAGAAAGAGCCAGAACCTGCTGGAAGGCAGACGCCCACGCCGGCGCTCAGCCAGCTCGAACCTTCCAGGCTGTTACGCAGCGCTGAAGCCCCACGGTCGCTTAGCAAGGGCACTGCAGCCTCCTGCACGTCACAGCCCCGAGCGCCCCGGCCAGCTGCGCCCAGGCGCTGGGCCGAGGTTCGCTGTTTTTCTGCTTTATCAGGATCTTGCTGAGATCGGCGGTGAGTGGGTCATGTTTGTGCAGTGGTTTGTGCAGGCAAGTGGTTATGTAAGTGCTCAGGGTTACTCTGGAGGCTCGGCTGGCCGTGCCTCCCCCGCCCCTTGTGCGCAGCTGCTGGGCCACGCTCCGGCACAGTGAGCAGGGACACCGGCACACGCAGCCCTGTGCTCTGTGGAGCTTCGTTGCCATCCCAGCTCGTTATCAAGGTGCACGGGGTGTGCACGAGCCACTGCAATGCCCAGGGATATTCAGGGCCACATGCCAGGGGGCCAGAGGCCGCGGCTGCGCACTCGGGCAGCGCTGTCCGCACGCTCCAGCCGTGTTTACGCTGCGCTGGCTCCCGACGTGCCGCTGGCTCTGGCCACTGCCAAAACGCCTGCGCCTGCTCCAGTAACCCAGCTCCTGAAGGTCGCTGGCTGGAGGCCGGGCTCGTGTCCCATCTGCCTGCTTTTATTATTGGTTGTCCTTATCATCGCTCGAGAGAACAGCACGTCCCAAGCACCCGGGGGCAGGACAGGCCTGGCTGCTGCTGTTGCTGCCTTTTGGCCAAGCTCTGTCTCTCCTATTGGCCTTTTTAGCCACCAGCGCGCTTGTGACAAACGTGGGTAGAGACCTTTCCCAAATCTTCGTTTGCGAAGCCCAGCCATGATGATGATGATGATGTCTCTCCCCAGTGGAGATGTGCAGGCACCAAGGGCTGTGCTGCCCCCCCCCCACCTCTGCCTACATGCACAAGACACAATGCCAGAAGCTGGGGCCAAGAGGAGACAGCAGTGTTCCTTTGTCTGCTGCTGTGAGCAACTCACAAGTCCCTCTTTCTCTTTCCACTGTCTCCATAAAAAGAGTGGGTTACCACACAGTGTCAGACCCCTGCATATACCCGTTTCCCAGGGTGTGCTCCCAGCAGGAGCCTCAGCAAGTGCATCCCATCACCCCACCACTGTCTCAGCTCCCACCACACCCTGATCCAGCCTGGAGGATGCAGGGACATGGGAAGTGAGAGGGGACCCTGATCAGAGTCAGGGTGAGTGGTGCTGCTCCACTACAGCCTGACTGGGCTGGCACAGCCACCACACACAGCACAGGACAGCAGCTGGGTGTGAAACGGTATAAGCAGCTCTGGGCTGTGAGCAGCTCTGGGACTGCCAGCCCAGATGCCAGGGGGGGTGGACTCAGGAGCACCAGGGTGGCAGTAGGGACATGTTCAAGTGGCAGCAAAAGAGAAGAAGAAAGGGAGGAAAGTGAAACAAGAAGAGGAAAGGAAGGGAGGAAAGAAGGAAGGGGAAAGGGAGGAAAGAAGAAGGAGAGATAGGGAAGGAGATAGGAAGAGAGATAGGGAGGGAAGGAGGAAGGGAGAGAGGGAGGAAGGAAGGAAGGAAGGAAGGAAGGAAGGAAGGAAGGAAGGAAGGAAGGAAGAAAGGAAGGAAGGAAAGCAGAGTCCTCCCAGAGGAATCATCCCCAATATCCTGTCCCCACAGGAGACCTGTGACCCAGCCCCCCATTCCCTCTCCAGGTGTTGGCTGACGTTTAGCTCCTTTGCCATTGATGGCACAGAGCACAAGGTCATCTGCAGCCTGATGAACACGAGTGCATTGCCCACCCGGTACCTGAAGGGAAGCAGAAATGCCTCCATGGGATATTTTCACATAGCAACAAATTCCCATCACCCCTGGAACACAGGGAGGATAGCCCTGCACGGCTCCAGGGCTCCCTGCTCTCCATCCTGGTTCATGTACATCCTCACACTGGTGACTTTCCACAGGAGGTGAGGGGACAGAGGCCTTTGGAAAGGGTCATGTTTCTCCAGAGACCAGCTGATGATGATTATCAATGGTGCCCCAAATAATGGGATTTTCCTGCTGCGTGGGCAGCTGTGGATACCACACGCGTTTGTGGCTATTTGTAGGAACTCACAGGCTTTCCAAATACCCTTTACACCCCTCCTTCACCAGCACAGTTCTGGACCCTTGGGGACACTGTGGAAAGCCATGTGTGATGCCAGGGTTTGAAATGCCCGTCTCCTGCAGGTGCTGGGGTGGTAGGGCACAGCACATGCCAGGGTGCACTGGGGGACAGAGACACATGTGGCACTGTGCACAGGTACGCTGGCCAGGCCTGCACTGCCTGCCACGAGCTTTTCACTCTTCTGTTGAGAGCACAGCTGGATGGCAGGGCAGGCCAAAGGAACTGCAGCTCTGGGACACACTGATCAAATTAAATTGGGCTCTCATATGCTAATTATACACCCTCTTCATACCACAAACGCGCTGGTCTTTGAGGTATTTCCAACATGCCAGAAGACACAGCCAGGCAGAGCTGGCCCAGGCAGCCTGGAAGGCCCTGGCAAGGGTTACCCAGTGCCCTCAGGAGACATGCAAAGAGAACCAGAATCACAAGAAGGCAAGTCCTTGGGACAGGGACCAGAGCAGCACACAGCTCACCCCAGTTTGGCCCATGTGCTTGGAAAGGGGAAGTTAAGGGGCAGTTCATTGCCAGGACACAAGAACGGCCCCATGGTGAAATGGGGGTGGTGGTGTCTCTCTGGGGATGGTAGGACCCAGCTCAGCCCCACAGAGTGCCACCATGTCGCAGGCGACCTGACCACCAGTTGCTTTGCCATGTGCCTAAGGACAGCTCTTGCTTGGGGGGTTTCTTGAGCCAGGCAAGCCAGCTGGACATCAGCAGATAAGTCTGCCTTGCTGGGGATAGTCCCCCAGCGGGGTCAGACACACTTTCCAGAGAGGAGTGGAAAATTCCTCTCACCGTGCAGGCACTCCCTGCAGCCTGGGCACACCAGCTGTTGTCCCACAGGACTTGGCATGCCCCAGAGTGTTTATCAACACCATTTCGCAAGAGCCATGGCACACAGCCTGGCAGGGGCATGCAAACTGCTTGGGCAACCTGCTCTGCTGAAAGCCCATGCTCTTGGGAAACACTCCTGAGGCCTGCCCCAGGCAGGGAGCCAGGCTGGGAGTCCAGTGTGGGTCCATATCGTCTGAGTGGCCCATCAGCACCTGAGTGGTCATAAGCTCCTGATGGCCATCAACATTTTCCTCTCCTTTCCTCCTGAATTCAAGGATGGAACTCTGCTCTTGGCTCTCTCTCAGTCCTGCAGATCACTTCCCTCAGTCTCTTCTGGCAGGATTGTAAATTACCTCAACAGACTGGCTCCCCCTTGCCCAGGGCATGCTGCTCTGTTCTCACAGGGGACATGGCTTGGGGAGGGGTCTGAAGGGGTCTGGAGGTATCAGCAGGAGCAACAGCATGACTGTGTTAACAACACATCCAGCTGAGGGATGCCCTGCAGGCATAGACAACACATCTGGCTGAGGGATGCCCTGCAGGCATAGACCAGCAGCTGTACAATGTCTGAGAGATGACAGGGCAGGGCCAGCCTGTCCCCAGTTAACTCCAGATGTGCACAACTGGCAGACACAGTCCCCTCGGGCAGGGAAGGAAGCGGGTACATCTCAGACAATGCTGGTTGGGCAGGACAGGGGACGTGGAGCTGCAGTCAGGCCACCCCCAGGAGCCAGTGTGAACCCTGCAGTTGCCCCGGCCAGGGCTGGTGATGCCCACCCGACCCCGTGGTGCTGAACATGGGCACGATCAGCAGGCGCAGCAGGAGGGTGTCAAAAAGGCAAAGTGTCATGGTGTTCTGCACTTCTGGAGGCACCATGGGGCCCAGGAAATTTCTTAGCTGATCCTGAATTCTCAAGATGCACCCCAAAGCTCTGCTCTAGTGGGAAATGGGTGGTGGGTTCATGGGGTGGGTGTCACAACTCCCAGGGTAAGGAGGCAAAGCATGACTGCCCCCAGCCTCTCAAAGGGGCCAGGAGCTCCCCTTGGCACCAAGGGGCTACAGGGCTCAGCCTTCCCCAGTAGCCAAGGCCCGTTGCAATGGCTGGGGTGCAGAGATCGAGCGGGGACCCCCAGGAGTGGGGTCCACCCCAGGAAGGCCATCCACCTTCTGAAGCACTGCACAGACTCTGCCCCGGGTCCAGCGCAGCTGGGGCGGCAGCAGCGAGCAGGCTTCGTGCAGCCGCCAAGATGTTTGCCGGAGCAGAGGCACGCATAAACATCTTGTTTAATCAAGGACTCCGAGTGAACACAGTGTACCCTGGCTCGGTGCGGAGGGAACAGATGCGGCCCTGCGGGGCAGGGGCCAGGGACACCGAGCGGCGGTGGCAGAGCGACCTCCCGTGGCACGGTCCCGACCGCGGGTGCTCAGCACCGTCCCTGCGGCGGCAGCAGGAGAGAGGGGTCCCAAAACATCCGCCTCCCCTGCCCCGCCACCCTGCTCTGAAGGGAAGCTGCCCCCCGGCTGCCAGCGGGTCTGGCTGCATCCAGGACGGTCCCTCCGGCTGCCGTGCAGTGCGAGGCTTGGTTTGGCACAGCCCTGCTGCAGAGGGAGAGCTGGGAGAGCGCTGAGCTGCCCTGCCGGTGGGTCTGCAGGCGGTGTCCCCACAGCAGCGTTGTACCAAAACCTCGGCCGTGCCAACTGCTGTGTTCCCAGACAGGCAGCACGGGATCCCCTCGGGCCCTCCTGCGCTCCAGGAGTGGGGTGTTCAGGCTGGGTACCGCCTGTGTCCCGCCAGGCCCGTGACCGCAGCGAGGGCGAGGCGAGCTCAGAGCCCTTTCTCTGCCAGCCCCGGGCGTGCAGCGCGGGCACCCAACTAGCAGCTGCCCAACGCTGCCGGGTCCTGGGCCAGCGGGCAAGAAGACAGCTGATGGAAACGCGGACCACAGCATCCCTCTGTGGTGGATCTGGATAAGGGCAGGCTTGGAAGAACTGCCGTCAGATTCAGGGGATTTTTTTTGTTTGTTTGTTTGGGGTTTTTTCCCTGGGATCAGCTGGTAATTAAGCATCTGAGCTGCTGTGTTTAAACCTGAACCTTTAAACACCCTTTTCCTCTCTCCCCACCCCAGCACTGTGCTACACAAACTCCAGGTTTCTTCTGAAGCTTTATTTTAAGGAGAAGTTTCAAAGGAATCCTTTCACAAAGAATTGTGCTGTCGGGCTCTTTCTCTTCTTTTAATTTCATGAAAGGTGTTTCTTGTCCAGTGGTGACAAGATCCAAGAGAGCTTTGGAGAGCACCGTGAAGGCACCCAGACTGTGGCTCTTCTTTCCACCCGCCTCATGCTCTGTTGCTGAGCCTGTTCCGTGGCTTCCTGGGCAATTAGTGGTTACAACACACATCCACACAGTAGGCAAAACCACTCCAGCTTTCTGTCTGTCCTTGCTAACTGCTTCTGGTTTCTTAAGCCTTTGGTAATGATGAAATGACTGGGGATAATTTCCGCAGTGTAAGACCTGGGATCGTGTTTTTCTTCTAAGCAGCTGGTGTCCCTTAGGATAAAGCAGTGGGGCAGGTCTGGATGGGTGAGCTTTACTCTGCATTTCCAGCCCCCTTGCTCTTGGCAATCAGTTGGGAATTAACTGGCTTCGTAGCCAGGGTGGTGTTTGCTCTGTCAGCTGGTAACTGAAAAGCAGTGCCAATCACTTCAGCCTCAGGCTTCCAGACCTTATTGCTTTATTTTTAAAGCACCTTCAAGCCCACTAGCAGCTGTTCCTGTGTGAATTTCAAAGCCCTCTTCTTTAAACTCTGAAAGACAAAGATTAAGGGAGACACTTTCCTCGGAAAATAAACGCCAGAGCTTAGGGAAGGTCTCTGCAGAGCAGCAAGGAAGCAGAGACCCAGGATGCAAGTGGCTTGGTTCATACTCCTCTCTGCCAACATTTGGAAAGGACTTGAGGGGGAAGTACCGGCAAATCCACTGAGAAATGGAGGAAAAAACTGACAAAAGCAGTGCTGGGATTACATTTGGGAGGGCTGTCCTCTCCCTTCTCCAGTGAGAGGAGTTTTACCATTCTAGCTCTGGAAGAAAGCTGCAGGACACCTGACTTACCTCTGAGCTCCAAGGGAGCCTTGCCATCCCTGGCTCTGGGCCTGGCAAAGCCGAAGAGGCAATCACCAACACTGCCTGAGATTTGGCAAACCCTAACTTACCACTGCTCCTCAGCAGGGGACTCTGGGCCTCTGCGAGCTGCAATTGCAGAGACGCAGGTGTGAGGAAAGGTTTGGGCCCATGCACAATCCTGTTGTAACCCGAGGGGGTGGGGGTAATTAGATATTGTGGGGGGAAAGGCAAAGGCTACCTAAGGGCCTTGGTAAGGTCACGGGCATTCCAGCAGTGTCAGAGCAGTGGAAAAGCAGCTGTTAACCCACCTGTGCACCATCAGCCATCAAGCACAGCACTGCTGGGACCTGCCCCCGGGCTGGCTGGTGTCTGTGGTCAGGGACAACCTGCCAAGGGAAAGGAAGACACTGAGGAATTAAAATCAGCAGAGGACAAGAGTTTCCCTTGACCTTGAGAGAGCACAGGACACCCCAACCTTTTACAGCTGGGAGCCCCTCAGGCTGATGACCTGGTGACCAAACCCAGGCAGACAAAGCTGCTGTCCGTGCTTTCCCAGGGCACAGGAAACTAACCCCAAGCAGGAAAGCGGCTTTTCCCCTTCCCTTCTCTTCTTTCCTTTCCTCCATTTGCATCAAGCAAGGAGAAAAGTTCTTTGATAAGAGTTTGTGAAAATAGAGCTTCTATCAGGACGATTTCCATATAAGCTTAGGTTTCAGGGGACAGAGGTTGGTCGATGGCCTCTCAGGGCGTGTGAGCTGCAGATTGTCCCATAAATGCTGATGTGTTGATTTTGCAGTTGTAAAAGATTTTCACAAGGAACGTATCACCTGCCCCACTTTGCACTGATAATTCAATTGCTAGCTCTGTGGAAGGGAAGAGATACAGTAAGGCCCACTCAGATGCTGCTTAAATCTTTGCTTTAAAAGGCAGGATTCCCCCCCCCAGCATTACCAGTTCTTGTAACTTTTGTCCTGACGTTTGAGTATTATCCAGTCTCTTCCAGATTCCATAATCAAGCACCTGAAAACCTCAGTGCACGATTGACAATAAGTGTGATAACGGTTGCCTTTTATTAGAAAGCTTGAGAATGAGGCTTGGTGTTTAAAATGCAGAAGAACGTTATAATTAGGTGTCAACTTTAAACTGATCGGTGTTAATGCCCCATAGGTCGGTAACACCCCACAAGCGTGTTTGTGTGCACAGCCTGACCCTGAGGACAGGTTTTTGGATGTGGACAGACAACCTCTGCAGGAAAGGGAAGTGTCTCCTCCACAGACCAGCAGGCAGCCCGAGGGCACTGCGGGTGCAGCCGGCGGTGCTGGGCTCGGCCCCAGTGCTCCAGGGACGTGCCCAATGGTGCCTGGATCAGCCCCAGAACCTCCGGGATGCACCCAGAGGTGCCGGGCTCAGCACCCCGCAGGCTGCCGCCGCACCTGCCCGGGTGAGGCTGTCGCTGCAGCCCCTTCCCGGGGCGGGTTTCGCTGTCCCCGCACGTCGGGAGCGCCGCTGTCCCCTCGCGCCAGCACAGCTCGGGTTAACCGGCGGTTACAACACGCATCCAACACGGTCGGCGACACCACTCCAGCTTTCTGCGCGTCCTTGCTAACCCCCTGCGGGTGTTTTAAGCCTTTGGTAATAAGGAAACCATCGGGGGTAATTCCGGAGCGGAGGGGCGGGGCGACCCGGGACGGGCAGAGTGGGTGCCCCTCCGGGCTCCGCCGCGGGGCAGCGCTACGCTCCCCGGGGGAGGGTTCG
>NW_020884945.1:264821-305973 GCF_003945725.1 Corapipo altera | reverse complement strand
GGTTCCCGCCCAGGTGACCTGCATCGAGGTGGTGGAGGCGTACGTGGAGAGGATCAAGGAGGTGAACCCCCTGATCAACGCGGTCGTCAAGGACAGGTGAGCGGAGGGCTGAGGGGGTGCTGGGCTCGCCGCTTGCCCCCTTCCTTCGGGCCGGGGCGATGCTCCGCACCGAGGGCTCAGCCGGGACGGTGCTCTCGGCTCCAGCACAGACCGGGGGGTCTCACCTCCCGTCACAAGCTCTTGCTGCAGTTGGGGTCTGCCCGCCCCGCGGGGACCCTGCTGCTCGCCGGTCCAGTGCCAGAACATCGCCCGCTGCCTCGTTGCAGGTTTGAGGAGGCCCTGCAGGAAGCCCAGCAGGTCGATAAGCTGCTTTCGGAAGGCCCTGGCGATGACTATCTGGAGGAGAAGTTCCCCTTGTTGGGAGTTCCCATCACTGTCAAGGAGGCCTTTTCTCTCCACGGTGGGTTTGCCTTTGTTCCTCTCTGCTTCACAGGTTGTGACTCACCACCCCCGGGTGATGGGTGGCTGTGGCAGGTGCTTGGAGGGAAGCACTTTCCCTTTCCTTGGTCTGCACCAAGCTCTGCCTGGGCTTCTGTGTCCGTGTTCACTAGTAGCACACAGGTGCTGCAGAGCTTATGGTGCCTCAGAGGAGCAGCCCTTGCTGGAAACCTCCTTCCTGCAGCCCTGGGTGGTGTCTGTGCACTGGCCTTGACACCTTCCTGTCAACCTTGGCACCGCAGGGATGCCCAACACCTCTGGCTTGGTCAACCGCCGCAACGTGATCGCCACCTCGGATGCCACCGTGGTGTCGCGGCTGAAGCAGGCGGGTGCCATCCCACTGGGTGTCACCAACTGCAGTGAGCTCTGCATGTGGTACGAGTCCAGCAACAGGGTCTACGGGCGGACCAACAACCCCTACGACCTGCAGAGGATCGTGGGTGGCAGCTCAGGTGAGCCCTGGCATCTTGGCACGGCACGACCGGCGGGTTTAAAATGCAGCCAGGGAAGGGTTGCAAATCTCTGCACGTGGCTTTAATGCGTCCCTGGGCTCCTGCAGAGCTCACAGGCCTCTTCCCTTGGCACTGCTGTTGGGCTGCTGGGGGTCCAGCTGCTTTGCCTCTTGTGAGTGTTTCACCTGGCATTGCTCCAGCTCGCTCTGTCTTACTTTGGCAGGAATATCCCTTTGGCCAAAATTCCCCAGCTGACCCCCAGCCACTGCTAAAGCAGGCATGGCCCCTGCCCCTCTGGGTCACTGTGAGATGCTCCTGCTTTTGCTGGATGACTTGCACCATAAACCTGGGGGGGTTTGCCATGTTGTCTCCTGTGCAGGTGGGGAGGGTGGTGTCCTGGCAGCTGCCTGCTCAGTCATAGGCGTGGGCTCTGACATCGGTGGCAGCATCCGGATGCCCGCCTTCTTCAACGGAGTCTTCGGCCATAAACCCACAACAGGTAAGGGGGTGTGGGGGTCTCCTCCTCCCCAGCAGAAATACCATGAGGTGGAATGGGGGCTGTGGGATGAACTGGTCTGGGACACCCCTGTGCTGGTCTCTGGTGGGATTGCTGTAAGGGCTCAGGTAACTCCTTGCATGGGACGAGCCCCCTGCGGGAGCACAGCCGGGCTTTGCAGTGGGAAGCCTTTGGTGGCAGAATGCCAGGAGCGTGGGAGACAGGGAGGGGTTTTACCCAGGCATTGCATCCTCAGCGTGGGATGTTTTCTCAAGGTTGGGATGTTTTTCTGGCTCTCAGTGTGCTGGCTGGGTGCTTTTCCTCCCTTCCCCCCCGCCGTGCACCTTGCCATCAGCCCTTGTGAGGTGTGCAGTCCCTGGGGAACCACGTCGCCCTGTGCCCAGAGCCCCCCAGCAGGGCTGCCCTTGCTTGGAGGTGATGCTCAAGGTGGTACCCAAGGTCTCTCTGCTCGCAGGGGTGGTGCCCAACGACGGCCAGTTCCCAAACGCTCACGGGGTGCGGACCAGCTTCCTGTGCACGGGACCCATGTGCCGCTATGCCGAGGACCTGGAGCCTGTGCTGAGGGTCATGGCCGGGCCCGGGGTCAGCAAGTGAGTTGCTCCCACTGCTCCTGGCTGCTGAGCTGGAGTCAGCAGCTCTCTGGTCTGCACAGTGGGTCAGTCCTTTGTACGAGACAGATCTGCACCCCACCCAGTTTGTTTGTTACTGATTTCCTTCCTCTGCCGCTGGCTTCAACGGGACCTTCGCAGCTGAGACTGTCCTTCCCACCACCCACGTGCTCTGGGGAACAGGCAGCCAGGAGCAGACTGTTGGTTCCCTCTTTACTTGCAAGCTGGTTCTCAGTGCTGTCCCACATGGCCCTCCCCTCCCGGGACTGGCCTTGCTCCTGAGTGTTACAGGGCCTTTTTCCTGTTGCTGAATGATGAGTTTTCCATCCCACACCACAGCCAGTTTGGTTCCTGCATAGGTCTGTGTAACCAAGAGCCTGCTATGTGGCAGGTGCCAGTGATGAGCAAAGCAGAGATGGGGCAGACAGGGCAGCCCTCCTCTGTGCCACAGCCTGTGAGCGGCTGTTGTCTCCATTACCACTTCTGTTTTTCCCTGGCTCTTGTGCAGTCCCAGCCTTGGCCATGGACGGGGTTTGTAATCACAAGGTTCTTCTGGAGAGATAAGAATTTTCCCAACGGGAACTTGCTGGGACTGACGGGGCGGGAGAGCAGCTGGGTAGACTGTGGGCAGCAGGTGTCTGTGTGTCCTCAGGGTCTGACCTTGCCACCCTGGGAGGCAGAGCAGTGTCTCCTGAGGACACATTAACATGTGTGTGAGCAGTTCTGGCAGCTGGGGAGGAGCCGGGGATGGGTTTGTGACAAAGCCCCTTTCCCAGGCTGAAACTGAATGAGAAAGTGTCACTGGAGAAAATCAAATTCCACTGCATGGATCACGACGGCGGGTCCGTTTTTGTGTCACCTGTGGACAAGGAGATCTTGCAGGCCCAAAAGAAGGTAGGAAGGAGCAGAGGTTGGTTCTCGCTGGGGTGAGCCTGAAGATAGAACCTGGGGATACCAGTCGGAGGAGCCCTGGGGAGGGGAGGGAGCTGCTCTGTGTGTGGCTCCTGTGGGGACTGGCAGGATGGAGGGCTGGGGAGGCAGCTTTCTGTTCCAGTCCTGTGCTTCCAGGGGTTAAAAAGTAGAACTTTTTCTTCTATGCTAAAGAAGAAGCAAGGAGAAGATCTTGTGAGCAGATGCCCTTGCCCTCTTCTCTGTACTTTCCATGGGCTGATGGCAGCACCTCACAACTTTATGGAAACAAACCCTTCCTACTCGTCCCTTCAGGTGGTGGAGCACATCGAAAGTGACCTGGGGGTCCGAGTTCAGCATGTGTCAATCCACAAGATGAAGTATTCTTTCCAGATCTGGTCAGCCATGATGTCGTCCAAGGACAGCAATGGAGAGGTGCGTCAGACCGAGCTGGCAAAGGCACAAATTTGGTGGCAGCAGGGAAGAATCAGCTGCCTGGGGCCAGCAGTGGAGAGTTGTAGGTTTTCCAGACCTGCCTGAGGGCTTTCCCTGCTCCATTTGTCCCCTCAGTCCTCCCTTCATCTCTTTCCAAAGACACACAGCCCCTTCTCCCTTGCTCTCCCATGGGATGAGGCCGTGGCTCCCAGCAGAGGAGCAATGTGGTGGAGGGAGGGGAAGGTCGTTTTGACACATTGACCTTCATGCAGGTTGGTAAGTCAGCCCAGCAGGGAGCATCCTGCCTCACTCTTGGCTCTGTGCTCTGTTGCAGGCTGAGATTAACAGCTTTTAGGATGCCAGGACAAGCAGGGCATTAGCAGTTTTCCAGCAGCAGGCCTGCCTGTGTTATATTTCCCTTGAATTGCAGCCACTGTGCTATGCTCTGTGCATGCAGGGAGGTATTTTACAGAGAAAAATCCTCTCAGGAGTGTCGTACCTTGTGCATTCCTGGCATGTGGGGAGTGGTGGGAAACAACACAGCCCCATGCACTAAGGAGGGCACATCTGGCTCCTCTGCCTCCTTCCTGGTCCCATGGCCATACCATAAGAGTAAATGCCTGAACATTATCTGGACATCATCCCTTGCATCATGCCCGTTGGGTGCTGGAAGGTGCTGCTGTGGGAGGCTCTCCCTCTTTCTTCCTGCCTCTGGCAGGGAGAGCTGCTCCTGCTGCCACCCTGGATCAGTGCTAGAGCTGCAGAGCACTCCTGATGTGTGAAATGAGCACTCACAGGCATCTCCTGTGTGAAAATGGGAAGGGCTCACATCAGGATAACAGGACAGCTGGAATTCCACTGTCCCTTGCAGCCTGTGCCTCCCTGCTGTGTGCTGGCAGTGCTGACGGGGGGAGTGGGTGTGTTACAGGAGGCACAGCGATTCACAGACCTGCTGGGGGACCACGGGAAGCCGGTGTGGCCGCTGTGGGAGCTGATGAAGTGGCTCGTGGGGATGTCTTCTCACACCTTCCCAGCTATTGGTGAGGCTGGGGGGAGCCCTGGGAAGTGCAGAGGCAGTGGTGGGGCAGAGGAGTTGTTATATACAGGTAGTCCCAGTGCCTAGCAAAGGGACTTGGGGTTTGTGCTGAGCAGCTTCAGCCTGGTTTTGTAATGACACTCAGTGTCTTTGAGTCACATTCAAGCTTGAGGGAGAGTTGGCTGGATCTTTGATGCATGGGAGTGGGTATCCTAGGTGAGGATGATGAACTCCTGCTGTGAGCCCTGTCAGAACTGCTGGGGAGTTTAGAGGGAGCCAGTCAGGGTCTGCACTGATCTGATTTCATAGCAGCAGGTACCAGAGAACCCTAATCAGTGCAGTTGGGCTGTTGTCTAATGAGTGCTGAGGTGGCTCTGCCAGCTGTGCTCAACCCCAGCACCTGGAAAGCTGGAAATGAGGGGCAGGCTGAAAGCTTGTCCCTTGGCAGATCTGGGGGGATGCTGCCCACAGAGTCATGCCAGGGGCAATCTGCTGTGGGTACTGGTGGGCAGGGGGACTTGGGGGGTGCACTAGGACTGGGGGATGCTGGGTGTGGCCAGGCAATGTGCTTTGTGCCCCACATAGCCCAGTTTTCTCGCTCTATGTCCCTATTTGTACCCTTTCCCTGCAGCCCTGGGGCTGACGGAGAAGCTGATGAAGCTCAACCACAGTGGGAATGCCAAGCTGGTGAGCATGGGGAAGAGCCTGCAGGAGGAGATGGAGGCGCTGCTGGGGCAGGACGGGGTGCTCCTCTACCCCTCACACCCCACCATCGCCCCCAAGCACCACTCCCCCATCTGCATGCCCTTCAACTTTGCCTACACAGGTGAGCAGCTCTGGCTCTTGTGGGGTGCAGGTAGGGCTGCCCAGGCTGGCAGCCAGGGTGTTGTACCCAAAATGTTCCCATTGCTGATGGTGGGCTGTGCAGCACAGAGAGGGGTCTGGCTGCTCCACAACAAGAGTTGTCACACTTTGTGCCATGGGGCATCTTTCACCTGCTGTCCACAGCGGGGCAGGTCTGAGTGATGTGTCTAATCTCAGGGGCCAGTGTGCCCAGAGGTGTTCCAGCTACTGCTGTGGTTTAGCAGGAACCTGAGAGCCAGCATATCTTGGGGTACAGTCTGGGGCTCCTTGCATGGCTTCCCTATGGCCCGAGCACCTTGGTGCTAGTGCTGGTGTCAGTGCTGCCTGGCTTTGGAGGGATGGAGGAGTAGTGTCCCAAACCAGATCTTGGCATGCCATCCCTCATAGGTGCTATTTGCAGATATGATGTGTACACTGGGAACCTCTGGCCAGTGATATCCCTTGTCACCATGTCACAGCACCACTGTGTCAAGCACCAGCTCCCAGGAGAAACACGACGTGCCCGGGGTGGGAGAGCCAGGCAGTGGTGTATCCTGGTCACTGTGCTCACTCTGATCCATCCTTTTCTCTTCCAGCCATCTTCAATGTCCTGGGCCTGCCGGTGACACAGTGCCCACTGGGGCTGGGCAGTGAGGGGCTCCCACTGGGCATCCAGCTGGTGGCAGCTGCCTACAACGACCACCTGACACTGGCGGTGGCCCAGTACCTGGAGAAGGCCTTTGGAGGATGGGTTTTGCCAGGGAAAGTTTAGCCTTGGGAGGCAGGAACAGAGAGGGTGGTGCCCAGCGAGGCGGTGGCAGGTGCTGATGTTCCCTTTGCATCCCACTGCGCCCTCCTGGGAGCAGCTGGCGGTGCCTCCGGCCATGGGGCAGCCGGGCTGTTGCTGTTGGATTCTTCATCCCTGCAGCACCTTCTGTCAGGGAGAGACCTGCCCTCCCTGAGCCCCTCAGGAGCCCCAGTGCTGCAGGCTGAGGAGGTCCTGCCTGCAGTGGGCATCCACCTTTTCCTGGCCATGGAGATGGCCAGCGCTGTAACCCTTGCTGCTTTTGAAGATGCTGAGTGTGATCTTGGCAGAGGAGATGCTACCAGACTGCTGGGGGGCAGCCACTCATCCCCTGTTGGGGCCCCCCTGGGCAAATGAGGGTCCTCCTTGGCCTGACCCTGCCCACAAGACTGGACTGTGCCTGCTGCACCCAGGCTTGGCAGCCCCCACAGCCCCCCTGGTCTGCTGCAGCATTCCCACTGCCCTCTGACCAAAAAGGGAGAGGGGCTGAGGGGGCTGGACTGAGCCCTACTCCTGCCTCACCAGAAGTGCTTTGTGGGGTAAGGGGTGCTGGGCTCTGCCATGTGTGCAGTTCCGGAAGGAGCTGTTGCTCTGAGAGCATTTGTAGCACTGGATAAAGTATCTCCTGCCTGTTTCTTCCCCTTCTGTCTGGGAGGGATCACTCCTGCCACCTGCCCTGCCAAGCTGCCTGGCCTGTGCCCCAGGAGTGGACATGGGCAGCGATGTGGGGAGCTGTCTGGGTGGACAGCAAGCACAAGGTGTTCTCAGTGAGCGTGGTATTAAAGAGTCTGTCCAGTCTGCTGTGGCCATGTGTCCTTGTTCCTGATGGCTGTCACCGTGCCAGCTCCCACTGGGCACTGGCCCCATCTCTGCTCGGGATGTGTGGGATCTGCCCAGTGCTGCTGGCTGTTGGAGCAGTGCAGGCACAGTAGTGGAGGTGCTGGCATTGACCCCAGGTGTGGCACTCGGACACTGTGGGCCTCTTGTTTTGGAATGCCCTAGCTGATGGTGACTGCTCAGCCCCTGGCAGCACTGAAGAGTGCCAGCAAGCTCCACATGCTGCCATCCATGGCTCCATTAGTCCTTTAATGGTTGCAACAGCCCTTGGGAAGCTCAAGTCTGGCTGCTTTCTGTCCCAGTGGGCTGCCAAAGGCCTGGGGCTCGTGGGGTGATGCACAACCACATGCAGGTCCCTTGGGGTCTCTAGGGCAGAGCTGTAGTCTCAGCCCTGTGTGTCCAGACTGCAGCATTAGTCTTGGCAAGGATAAAACTTGTTGTTCGTTTTGCAGGGACATCCTGGCCTGTGTCTGCCCTGCTCTGTGTTGCCCCTGGCCCAACCCCCATGCTCCTTTCTGTCCCCGGGCCACTGATGGTCCCTGCAGGGGGGGTGCAGGGTGCTGGGATGGGGTGCAGGCAGCATGCAGCAGGGTGCTGGCACTGGCTGTGTCTTGGCTCTGGCGTGCAGAGGGCACTGCTGAGCACCCATGGCCCGCGGGGATGCTGCCAACAAGGAAGGAAGGGAAAAAAACAAACCCTGGCTCAGGAAAAAACGCACAAACCACCAAAGCCAAATCACATGTCACTGGACGTCTCCCAGCACAGGGGCACAGAGGACTCAGACCTGTCCCCAGTCTGGAGGGAACCTGGCAACTGAGCAGACCCTGATGACGCTTCCAGTGAACGCTCAGAGCCGGATGTGGGGCTGCTGAGCTGAGGGTGTTGCATTTTACAGAGCGTGGTGGGCACAGGTGGGTTCCTGATACAGCAGGGACCAGCAAGGAACTGCGTGGGTCAAGGTAGGGGGGAGCACCGGTACCTCAGGTGCCATGACAACAGGGATGCAGGCAAAGGAGGGGATGTTGTGGAGAGGGGGTTAAATCCCCACAATCTCAGCCAACGGGATATCCACCACGCCATACTTTTATGGTTGCTACAACACGGGGAGGGTTGCTGAGGTTTTCCCTCTGGCCAAGGCAGAAGGGGAACAGGTGTGCTGGGGTCATTGTGGGGCTTGCAGGGACTGGCCTGTGGCCACCCTCACTGCTGTGGAGGCACTGTCTCCCCTGTGCTGCCTCCAGCAGCTGGAGAAGCCCTGTCCCTGCCTCTGCAGGCAGCCGGTCCATCAGTTCCCCAGTTCTGTGCCCCCAGTCTTGGGGACTTCTTCCTCCAGGCAGAAATGGTCCTGCCTTCGCTGGGGTCTGCTGCTAAGCCGGGAGGGCTCTTGCTGGCTTCGGGGTGGGGGCAATCCCTAAACCCACTGCCTGTGCTTGGGCTCTGGAGTTTCAGAGGTCTTGCCTCTGAGCCCTCACCCGCGGTTTGCAACTGCACGTCCCTGCTTGTTGGCTGCTCCTCCTTGTTTCGAGCTCTGAATGCTGCAAGGGACAGAAAACAGGGACAGCATTTTGTACCTGCCTGCCGAGGTGGCTGCGCTCGTAACATTAGCACAGAGTCAGTGTGAAATGGGAAGAGCGAGAGGCAGCAGCTGCAGTGAGCCAGCCCCGCTGGTGTCCTGTCTGGCCAGGGGATTCTCCCACCCCTTTGCCTCTGGAGGTGGCCCCGGGCTCCCCACAGGCGGACGTGTCCCTGCAACCAGTAGGTTGGCACTGGTGGCCTCAAAGCCCTTGCACATCTCCCCCAGGAGAGGAAGGTTACCTCCGTGGCCATCAACAATAGGGAAAGATTCCTGGTAGCTGAATCACGGGGCAAGGCCATGGTAAGGAGGGGTTGGCCAGGTGTCAGACAGAGGTGCCCAGTGGGACAAGCCTCTGCTGTGGTTCACAGGACTGAGGTCTCTGCTAACAGCCCCAAGGGGTCCCTCGGGGTGTCCCATTGTACCTGGTTGGGTGCCAGCACACATGGGGCGCTCCCCATACCAGGGAGGCTGTGGGAGGGCTGGGGGTGTCCTGGCAGCGGTGTCACTGGTTGTGCCAGTGTGAGTCATGCCCAGAGCTGGGCTGAGTCACCTCCACAGTGGTGTGAGCATTGGGTGAGGAGGTTTCACAGACCCACATCCCCGTGACGTCGGCAGCCTCTCTGTAACAGGCACCTCTGTGCCACGCTGGGCATGCAGACTCCATGGGCAAGGCTTGCCTGTGGCTGGTGTCGCTGGCTGAAGCTTTTCAAAAAAAATATCCTTTCTCTAACCACAGGTCCCAGCTGCCCATCATGTCTGCAGGTGGCAGAACAGCTCCAGCACACCCATCCCTCGCCACAGCCCCCGGTGCGGAGGTGTAGCGTGGGGACAGATGGACGGGCCGTGGTGGGATGAGCCCTGCCCTGCACCTGCTGCTGTCTCTGGCCAGCTGCTCCCTCCTCTGGGGTAAGCTGGTGCTGGAGGCTGGGGGGACCCTGGGTGCAGGGCAGGGGTGGCACAGGGACACCTCTTAGAGCTATAGAAGGTACCTGCGGAGAGGAGGGGACCGAGCGGTTTTCAAGTTGGGAGAGGAAAGAAAACCCCAGGGTCAGCAGCAGCTGTGTCAGGGTGTCGGTGCCTTTGGCAGGAGCATGGAGAGGGTTCTCTTGGTGTGTGAGGCATTGGGGGGATGCAGGTGCTGAGCATCCTGCTGCAGAGTCAGTGTTTGCCCGCCGTTGCCGAGCTGAAGCTGGGGATTGTGGGAGGGGGAACCTGTGCAGCATAACCATGCAGTGACTGGCCAAGGAGGGGACCCTGCAGAGCAGAGCAGCGCTGCCTGACACACCTCTGCCCCCTCCCAGGGATGCTGCTGCGGCCACGGCACGTGAGGCTGGAGGCACAGAACTTCCACGTGTGGCTGCGGTGGGAGCCGGACCCCAGCTCGCCCAGCCATGCCACCTATCAGGTGGAGTGGAGGAAGCGGTAGGTGGGGAGGAGGGGGCAAAGGGTCTGGTCCCCCAACACCCTGACAGAGGCTGTTGGGGACCCTTGGTAGCCAGAGGGTTGCTGTCTGGCAGTAAATAACACAGAGGAACAGAGCAGTGGAGTTGACAGGGATCGGCTCGTCCCACCCCTGCACAGGCAAGGTCAGCTCGGGACAGTGTCCTGTTGGGTTTTGAACACCTTCAGGGATGGAGCCTCCACACCTCTCTGGGCAGCTTGGTCCCTTTCCTGGTGGCTCTGCCAGTAAAAAACAAAGGGGTGGCTTTTGTGCTGGGGTTTTGGGTTTGAGGGTTTTTTTCATTATGCTGAATGGGATTTCCTGTATTTCAACATGTGGCACCTGCCTCTCGTCCTTTTGCCAGGCATTGCTGAGAGGAAGGCTTCATCTTCTTTTCTCCATTGTGTTGATAAGACCCCTCACCCAAAGCCACCTTTCTCTGAGACTCAGCAGTCACTGCTCACTTGGCCTCCCTCGCAGCACAGAGCCTCAACCCCTCGGTGGGCTCTCCCTGCCCACATGTGTTTCCTCATCGCAGAGAGCACAGGTCAGGCTGTAGTGCCAGGTGCCCTCTGTCCCCAGGAGGGACTCGACTTGCTGGTGACACCCCTCCTCACACATCTCAGGACATTGTTGACCAACACCTCGACTTTCCTACACTTCCTGCCTTGGCAGGGTGGCGGTGGCTGGGCAGCCCTCCCTTTGGGCTGGGGAGGTGCCAAAAAGGAGCAATCCCTGTGCTTTCTCCCTGGGCAGGACCTCGAGCTGGATCAAGGCAGATGCCTGCAGGGGGAACAGCACTGGCTCCTGGGAGTGTGAGTTGTATTTTGACAGGATCCACGATATCTACTGGGCACGGGTGAGAGCGGTGGCCGGAGGCGAGCAGTCTGAGTGGGCCAGTTCCAGCGAGCTGCAGCTGTACAGAGACAGTAAGGACAGGGGAGCTCCTCCAGCTGGGCTCTTCCTGGGAGGGGAAAAATGGGGGGAGAGATACTTGAAGAGAGCTGGTGGGATACAGTGAGAAATCATATGAGGATACTGGTGGGAAAAGTGCTAAGAGCTCTGACTGGAGGAAAGGGATGGGGCAGAGCTGCTAGAGGAGGACTGGGTGAAGAGCAAGGGGACAGAGGAGGCACACTGAGGTGAGGACGATGGATGGGAGGCCCAAGGCCAACAAGACAACGTGAGAATTTGGGTTTCTGGAGAATGCAGTGAGTTGGGGAAAGAGGATACACCTCCAGGCTTGGCTTTGGAAAGGTGTTTTTGCTCCAGCAAGATGAAGCTGGGGCAGGCGGGGGCAGGCAGGGGCAGCCCCTCTGGTGATGCCTTCACCTTGGCTGCCATGTTCACCAGGTGGAGGAATGTGCCACTTCTCAGTCACAAACTGTCCTGTCCAGAAAGCCAAGAGGTTTCTTGGGGACAGGAAAGACTCAAGACCACTGACACACCTCACAGGGGGTTGTTGTATGAACCAAACATGCCAGTGGCTAAATGGGGTCGACATTCGTTGCTTGGGTTCCCTTGTTCATTCCCTCTGCATCCAGCTGGCATGGAAAGGGGTGTGCTTACCTAGAATGTGATTCCTGCCCTCAGCAGTGGGTCTCCAGGCCCTGGGGGATGGGTCAGGGGTGAAGGGCTTGGAACTGGGAGTGGTGGTGCCACAAGTCTGTCGGCGTGAGGAGGAAGCAGAAGAAGTGTTGGCTGTCATGAAGAGGTGGTGGCTGCCCTTCCTAAAGCTGGTTTCACAGCACAAAGTGCCATCAGGCGAGACCCAAGGAGCTTCTGTGCACTGGGAGGAGGATGTCAGATAGAAAAATATCATTTCTAGAGAAACAAGATGCCTGCCTTCTTTTGAAGGGCTTAGTTTTCTTCTTTTCTTTTTTCCCCCTCCCTATAGCAATTGTGGGGCCCCCCAAGTTGTCCTGGCTGCTCCGGGATCAAATCCTCCACGTGAACATCGCCGTGCCACTCACTCCCTACCAGAGAAGAACTGGTTCCTACAAGCCAGTGGACAGAGTGCTGCTGAAACTGTGGTACTGGCTGCACCTGTACGAGGGGGACCTGCTTGTCCAGCAGGTGTGTGGCAGCTGGGCAGGGCTCGGAGCGTGCGGGGTTTGCATGAGATTTCCTGGGGCAGCAAAGCTGCTGTCTCAGGTTGCTTTGGTGTGGGGGTGCCTGTGCCCCAGCCCTGCCCACACCTGACTGCTCCCCCAGTCTGGGGCTCACACCCCAGCAAGGCAGGAGACCCCTTTCCTCCCTCAGACTGCATGGGTAAGGAGAACCCGTGACGGGTTCTGTTCAGATGAAAGGTGATGCCACAGTGGTTCCAGAAGGCGCTCTGGGACCTGAACACCTTCTGGGGTGAAGAACCAAGCACTGGAGGTGCCAGGGAGCAGGGGCTGTGGAGCAAGTGGGACACCGAGGCTGCACTGGGCAGTGGAGCCATGCACAGCCACTGTGGTCACCTGTCCCATCGACTTCCAGGTGCCCTGCAAACGGAGCAGCGAGGAAGTGCCGTGCACCTTCGGGCCCCTGAAGCCCAGCACACGGTACTGCGTCCGGACGGCAGCCGCTGGCATGGCCAGGGAGAGGAGCCGGGAGGCCGAGCAGTGCCTGGTGACTCCGGCAAGCCCCCCAGGTGGGAGGAGCACTCTCGCCAGCTCAGCCGGCGCGGTTGCATCTCGGGTCCTGCAGTCTTGCGTGTGGGTCCCTCACCCCCAGCCATTGTGATCAGGGTTGTGACCCAGCACTGCCCTGTGGGGACCTCTCAGGGCGATGCTGTCTCACCCTCTGCCTTGGGCTTGCCTCCTGGAACATCCCAGCCTTCCACAGGGGCTCCAGGGGAAACACTGGCACAGGGTGGGCCGGGAGGGATGTGCTGGTGTCTTTCCACCCGTCAGTCTGCTGTGACCTCCCAACAGGCTTTCCCTGGCTTCCTGCCATGCTGAGTGCCTTCTTTGTGCTTCTGCTGCTGAGTGTGGCCGGGTGCTGCTTCATCCAGCTGCACATATTCCTTAAACCCTCGGAGATGCACCTCCCAAAAACACTGGTGAGTGACGATCCTCCTCCAGCCTCTGCCCCATGTGTGCTGCAGCCGAGCTGGGATACCCTCTGTTTCCAGGGGCTCAGCACCTCCTTCCCTCCACCTCTCGCCCCACCAAGCCCATCTTGGTAGCCAGGTGCCTCCTCTGCTGTCCAAACCACTGTACCCCCATGGGAAGGCACTGGTGGAGTGCATCAGCCAGCTGTGGGTCACAGTGCAGGAGGGGTCTCAGCAGCACGGCCCCCATGCTGGTAGGGGTTTCAGCTGGCTGAGGCTGACCCTGTCACTGCTTCTGTCCCTGCAGGCACTCCTGAACAACGAGCTGAGTGTGGCCATCCGGATGCCTCCCCTCGAGCTTGAGGAGGAGCCGCTGGCCCTGCTCCTGCAGACTGTGCTCTCCTCCTGTGGGCCACCTGCAGCAGGACAGGCATCGCCCACGGTCCCACTGTTCCTCCGAGGCCTCGCACAGGACATGACCAGCTACTGTGCCAATGGGTTTGGCCTGGGCTGCCCCACGGGAAGCGACCCATCCTGCACCCACAGCCTGCTGGAACATGCCTTGGGCTCCCAGGTCCCATCACAGCCGGAAAAAGATGAGAAAAGTGACGGGGATGATGTGCCGGAGCAGCTGGTGCCAGTGGGACTGACCAGAAACAGCTACATAGGTGACAGGGACAGCCGTACACCCAAGACCCTGCACCTCCAGCTGTATTCTAAATGCCAGTGCCCAGCCCTGGGAGTAGGCAGCCACCTTCCTCTGCCCATACCCAGCAGGAGCTGCAGTCAGGAGGACCTGCGGGAGGGTCTCGGCATGGCTGGGCACTGGGTCCCACTCAGCTCCGTGAAGCTGCCGGCCAGTGAGGAGGAGGAGGGAGGGCAGCTCCTCTGCGCTCTCCAGTCCCTGCCTGGCGTTGAGACTGAGCCAGGTGACAGCACCATGCAGCGAGGCCACTCAGAGCAGGCAGCACCGGGCATCCCCAGCCCCTGCCAGCCACTGCCTTCGCCCGGCAACGTCCTGCAGGCAGCTGCCTTCTCCGGCTACGAGCCACGTGCCCCACCTGGGCCACCGTGAGTGGGGGCACCCTGGGGATCTCCGGGAGCCCCCAGCTCCCAGCACAGTCCAAGGTGCCCCCCAGCCATGGTGGCTGCCTGCCCCAACCTGCTGGTGCCAGGCTGGGGACAGGGCAGGGGCAGGTTCCCATGGGCAGGCACAGGTGTGCTCCAGGCTTGGCTGCCATGGATGGGCAGGATCCGCATCTCCAGAGCTTCCCTTCCAGGATTTTGGTGCTATGGAGCTAAAGCACAAGGAGAAGAGACCAAAGTTCAACTCCCAAAACTCTTATCTATTTATCTACTTGTATGTGTGTATATGTGATACAGTATCTATACTAATGCAAATTTATGTAACACTCATATATAAACCCTCTTTAATGAAAGAGGAGATTGGGGTTTTTTACTTCTCTGGAAATACTGACTGTGTGCTGGAGTTGTTTTTAAATATCACTCATTTATTACAGAAAGCTGGCTTCTGTGCTCACTGTTTCTGTGTTACAGACCCAGCACAGCCGTGTCTGAACAGCAGCTGGGAAAGCCACTGGGAAAACTGGGGGAAGGTCAGCAAACCCTTTCTGTCCTGATACCTTTCGTTTGAGACTGGTGACTAAAACGTTTCCACCTTCGGAGCTGCACTTTGGGTTGTTGTTTTCTGTGTACACACGGCCATCTAGTGGAACCGTGGAACGGTGACATCGGGGAACGTCCACTAGATAGCGGTGTGTACTTGAAAAAGATGTAAATGCATCGTGGTTCTCTCCAGACCACCGAATGTGAAGATCCAAAGTTGAAAACGTCCTCAATTCAGTTTTGGGAAACGGACTTGCAATTTTGGCGCTGGGCTCCTGCAAGCGAAGTACAGCCCTTTCCCCCAGGAAGGAAAGCCCATCCCCTCGATGTCTCAGGTGCAGATGGTGGGCTGCCCAGGGCACTCCACAGGCAGCAAGACTTTCTGTCCTGAACCCCTTTTGTCTGGGAGCAATCTTTGGCTGTATTCAATTTTGGGAGAGGGGAAACCTCCTTGTGCTGTGCCACAGGCTGGCATCAGTGGTGTTCAGCTCTGCTGACAAATCCAGGCTCCGGGACTGATGAGATTTACTCCGGATCTGGGAACAGGTGAGAAACTGGTGTCCACGTCCACTGTGTTGGAGGTGCCAGGCTCGCACTGGGGCACAGCTGGTGCTCTGATCACAGCTGGCCAGGTCTCTGCAGATCAGAAGAGAACCAGCTCTTTTCTGAATCTGTGGCAGGGCAATGGTGCTGGGATCCCCACAGGTGATTCAGGCAGTTACTCACTGGCAGCAGAGGCTTGCCCTGGCCCAGGGGTGGCTGAAGCAGCTGGGATGTCCCCACTGATATGAAAGAGTTGTTCATGCAGAGTGGAAAAAGGCAGAAGGCTCATGACATTTCAAGATGGCATTTAGCATCTGAAGTTTCCAATCTCTTGGATGCAAGAGGGGGTTTTCTGCTTTGCCTCAGAGGTGCAAGCAGCATGTGGGACTCTGCAGAGCCACAGGGAGAAAAGGTGTGACACTTGCTGGGACTGAGGTCCCAGCATGTCCCAACAGAGACCTCTGTGCAGGACAGAGGGTCTGGGTGGAGTGCCTGGATTAGACTCTGTTTTGCTGTACCTGACCAGGTATTTTGTGCTGAGCAGGATGGAGCTGGGTCAGGTGTAAGCCCCCAGCCCCAAGCAGGCTCCCAGCCTCAGGCAGGCCTGGCCAGTCCCTCCATCAGCACTGCAGCCTCAGGCATGTACATACACCCGGCTCCTGCCTCAGCATCCCACACTGCCTCCACAGCATGGAGAGGGGTGAGCCAGTGACTGGGCTTCAGGCACCCAGCCCACCCCACAGCACCATCATCTCTGAGGTCAGATGCCATCCTGGTGCCAGCCTCGGGCCCAAGGCACAGCGCTGTGCCCGCAGGTCCTGGTGTGGGGGCTGGTGAAAGCTCTGACTCACCCGATCAACGGGCTGTTCCTGCCTTCTCTCCGTGCTGTTTTCAGCTTCTGCCGGTGCCAGATCAAAGCAACGAGAGAGATGCAGCTGCAAACAGCTCTTTATTAGAAACAGCAGGTTCAGGACTTTGCAAGAGGGTATTTCTTGTTACTAATTCTTGGAGAGTGGAGCTGCCAGCCTACGAAAATGCTGGAGAGGGGAAAATTGCTGTGTGGGGGCTAATGGGGCTTTCACAGCCTCTGCATGGGAACCATTGTGCCTGACAAACATGGGGGACGTGGTGGCCCCTGAAACAACAGGGGAAAATCAAGCTTTAATGTTTTGCAGGCTGCCAGTACCAAAGAACATTTGCCTTTGAAAGCCACAGGAGGCAGAGCTACAGTGAGCCCACCCTGCTCCGCCTGCTCTCCCTCCTACCTGTCACTGCAGCTGCCCTGCCGCCTCTGGGACAGCCCAGAGCTATCCCAAACACTCGTAGCCACCTCAAGCACTGTCCAGCACGTGTTTGTGTATCTGGCAGGGACCTGGGACCTCACTGAGTGAGGCCCTGTCAGCCAGCCTCCCCGTGCAAGTTGCCTTTGTGATGGCCCCATAGCTCCAGATGGGTCCCCAAAGTGGGACAGAGGAGCAGCATTAGAGCTGTCGTGCTGGACCCCATTCTTCAGCCAAAAAAGGCTTTGTGGTTTGACAGGTCCAAGCTGTGATGTCCAGGCCACTGACTCCTGCTGCACCTCCCTCTCAGTGGTCTGAGCTGCTTGGCCTGGCTGGGAAGTTGACTGGGATGTGGGTGGGGACTGTGGGAGCCCCAAAATCTGGAGCCTGACTGTGGAGTGTTCAGAAAATGTGCCCGGAGAGGGCTGCAGGGCTGACAGGCTGCAGAGATGTGAACTCGCTGGCTCAGACCTGTGCAGTTTCTCTCCAGGCAGGAGCTTTCCTGCAGCTCAGCAGGTCAGGACCCAAGTGGGGCAATGGGGATGCTCAGGTCACCCCAGGGCACTGCAGAGCAAAATTGGTCCTGCTTTGTGTGCTGGTCTGGGATTGCCTTTGCCTGGGGATGTGTGGCAAGTGTCTGCACTCAGGAGGTGCCATGGGCACCCTGCTGAAGCTGAGCTGAGGGAGTCAGTTGTCACCCAGCTCTGTCACCAGGTCCCCTTGCTCTGCAGGATGACCTCCCCTGCGTTGGACAGAGGAGCCTGATCACTTGCCAGTGCTCGGGGTCTGTGAGACATGGCCAGTCCTTGTGCTTCCCATCCTCCAGATGCACGCCAGGAGATGTCTGGTCTGTGGACAAGGAATGGTGGCTCAGCTTAACACCTTCACAGTCCCTGGCACTGCTTCAGTAGCTCTCTGCCCCCCAGGATCACTAATGCTCCCAGTGACAGCCAGCACCAGCAGAGCTGCCCTCTGAGCTGGGCACATCTCACATTGCACTCTGAGTTTGGGGAGGTTTCTGTGCTTCCTCCCCATGGCAACCCTCTCCTGCCCATGTCCTCACAGCACAAGTCATGAGCCTGCCTCCAGGACTTCATTCTATGACATGAAACTTGGCACTCAGGGGATGGGAAACAGGCTAGATATGGATTTTTGTTTGGAGAAAAGTCCCAGATGAGTGTCCACTTGGGATGAGGTTAGCCCGTGGTTTAGGGTGGAGAATTTCTGTGTTTTGGGGTGGAGGGTGCCCGTGGTGTGGACCAGGGCATTTCAGCTCCCAGGCTGCTGTCCTAGAACTGACTCCAAAGCTGAAGGAGAGCCTGGGAGAAGAAAGGGACATCTCCCTTCCTTCCTTTACACTTCTTGGCTGTAGCCCAGCACTGCTGCAACCCCTTGCATGAGGATCTTTTCCTTTTTCTCACAGCTTGCTTCTGGAAGTTACCTGCTACCACTGTCCCAGCACCTTCCATTGGGGCCATCCATGCATGACTGTGCCCCTGGCTGGTGTGCACAGAGCTCTGGAATGTCTACAGTCCCTGCTGGGGAAAAGGGGAAAGGCTCTGCAGCAGAGGAGGGGTGTCATGGGGCGGGGGAGAGGACCATAAGGATCCAGGGTGCAGGACTGTTTCTGCCATAGCAGTGGACCTGTGGCAAGGCAGAGTGACCACTGTGGCCTGGCAGGGACCTGCTGCTGCCAGCAGCAGATGAATAAATCCCTCTCACTGGAGCAGTGTCCTGTGGTCACTCCATCCCCACACTGTGCAGGGTCCTGTACCCTCCCACCATGGCGTGTGTGGTGTTGGCAGACAGCAGTGCCTGTGCCCTGGAAGGGGATGTCTCTCCTGACACATGCATCCCAGTGACCCAGGGCAGCAGAGACTGGGGCTACAGCTTCATTTCTGCTAAATATCAGAGGGGTTTCCACTGCAGGGAAGTTCCCTCCACCCCCCAGCACCCTCCATGCCAGCAGCCTTGGCCCCTGGCTGACAGCACACCAGCGAGGCATATTAAAATATAGTTTATTGCTGTTCTTAGTTTAAAAAACCCCAACAAACCAAAACCAAAACCCACTAATAACAAACCCAGTCCCCAAACCCAGCGCTGTCTGAGGCAGGCTTGCGAGGACACACGTTTAGTGCAAAGAGGAAAGCGGCAGTGAGGGCTGAGGGGGCTCTGCTCGCCCTGTTCCCACAGAGCCCACTGCACTCACTGTACAGTATCGATTCGTCCTGGGGTTGTTTGGGGAGGGCTGGCCAAATTCACGAGCTCTGGTGGGAGTCCTGGGGGAGCTGGAGGTGTCAGAGGGGGAGCATGGGATGTCATGGCTGTGCAGAGCAGCTTTGACGCCTCATGTCAGCGACATGGGACAGGAAAGAACAGTGCTGAGCCAAGGGGCACCATACCTGCCCACACCTCTCCAAGGACACAGCACTTTGCCAAGCAGCCACTGCCTGCTCTCCTGGGCTCTCCAGTGTGGAAACCAAACATGTGCCCTATCCTGTGGCTGCTCCCAGTTTCAGGTGCCTGAAGAGTTAGTGGGGACCAGGGGTTGTAGAGTTAGAGCATGGCTGCATCCCCTGCAAGGTCCTGCAAGGCATGGAGAGGCTCCTTAGCTCTCAGGAGCCATGCGGGACCTTGCAGCCAGCAGAACAGGGTGCTGGTACCCACAGGAGGGATGCCCTGATCCTCAGCTCTCCATCCTCAGCCCTTTGTGAGTCTCCTCACCATGGCAGGCTCTGGCATCACACCAGGCATCACCCCCAGCACCCACCTTCCCCTGTGTCCTCAGGGGAGTCAGCACATCACAGACCTCAGCAGTGAGCACAGTCTGCCACTGCAATGAGTTGCTGGGGCACAGCCTTTTGGTGTCTTCAGAGGGAGCTGGATGCCTTGGAAGAAGAGAGGGTTGCTCAAACGCCAGCCCCAGGTGCTATACAGGGTGGCACCAGGTGAATTCAAACAGCTCCAGCTCAGGGAAGGCACTAGGATCCCAGGACGGGGTGGCTGGGACCACATAGGGCTGGCAGAGCAGCCCCAGCTGCACAAGGGGATGGGGAGGCCGGGCTGGCCCAGCCATCTGGGGGGCTCATCTCTTCCATGAAAGCGCCGCTGAGGGGGGCTGGTGCTTAGCTTTTCCCAGGACAAGTAGTCACAGGTCGTGAGACATGTTTTCAGGGATTAGGGATGCAGCTGCATCCAGATGGGACCAGTGTACAGGCGTGGTCAGCACTGACAGTGCCCAGGGGCTGCAGCCAGCAGTGCAGGAGGAGGAGGCAGCAGCAGGGGCTGTGAAGCGAGGCACTATTTCTGAAAGGCAGGGGGTAGCAATGCTGTAAACCCCCTCCAGTCCCTCCATCGGCTGGTTTTGGCTGTGTCAGGACGGTGGAGTCGGAGGGCTTGGCCGGGGCAGTGCTGCCAGCCCACCCCTCGCTGGGGTTAGGTCATCTTCCTGGCGACGCTGGCGTAGGTGTGCTCGATCTCCTCATCTGCAGGACAGGTGTGACTGAACTCATCGCAGGCGTAGGCGTTGTTGAGGTAGCGCCAGACACCCGTCATGTCCTCTGGGATCTCAAAGCCGCGGTACTTTTTGGCTGCAATCTACAGGGGAAAGGAAGAGGAAGAGGAGGCTGAGACTTTCCAGACCTGGGGGAGATTCACTCTCTGGATTTGACAGCGGGGACTCCCTGTCAACCCCTCTGGGAGCAGGTAGCCCCACCTTGGCCCTGCGGGCTGGTGCCATTACCTTGATGATGTGCAATTTGGGCAGGAGGTTGCAATCAGCCAGCGTCAGGTGGTCTCCGTCCAGGAATTTCCTCTTGGAGACGGTGATGTCCTCCACACTGTCCTGGTCAACCTCCTCTGGGAGAGGAGTGTTCATATACACATCCAGGCGATGAAACTCTCGCAGCAGGGCCTTCTCAAAATCTGGGAGGGCACGAAACCAAGAGCAGTGAGCGGGTGCCCTGGGCTCCCAGCTGAGCCCCAGGCTGTGCTGGGCTGGCTGAGCCTCCCCCAGGCTTTGCAGAGAGGGAAAAAGCCCTCAGACCACACGAGTGAGGCACAGCATTGACCCTGGTCAGTCTCTGCTTCCAGGGGACCTGAGCAGCATCTCCCCATGCTCTGCTGTTATCCCTGTGGAGCACACAACTCACTTCATCCTTCCCACCTCCCCCCTCCACTTCACAAGGAGGCTTTGGTGGGGCAGGCAGCAGGGACTTTAACCTGATGCCAGGATTTGCCTGAAGACAAAAGCATCTCTGCCTCCCGATGATTACAGCTCAGCAACCCCACCCCCAATCCTTACTGATATTTGCTTCCTTGCGTGGGTTCTTGATGTATGCTGAGAACTTGGCAAAGATGTCACTGCCCACGTCGAAGGACTCCTTGTACTTGGGGCTCAGGTGTGGATACCTGGAAAGAGACACTCATGTCAGTGCAGGCAGGGATGGAGCAGGGAGGCAGCAACATCAGTTCCTGGGCCGCTGTGCCCAGGGCTGGTACTGGAGGATGCAGGGGATGTTCAGCTGTCCGTGGGAGAACTGTGATGCTGTGAATTACTGCAGCTGCCACTCTGTGAGTTGTGTCATCTACCCTGGGTGTTTGCCAGAGGACAATCTCAGGGCAGAAACTCCGTGGCTGAGGGATGCTGGTGGCTGTGGAGCCCCAGCTGTGCCTGCGGGCAGTTCTGGCCCAGCCCAGAGGATGAACGTTGGCACAGAGGGGTCTCGGGAAGCCAGAAGCTCCCATGACAGCCTCAGGAACTGTCTCCTGCTTGCAGACATGTCCCAGGGCACGCTGGGCAGCTGTGACAAATGCTTTTGAACTTCCTCTTGTGCAGCAGCGGGAGGGTGGCTGCAGCCATGCAGGGCACGGGGAAGGCTGGTTTGGGGGGCTGCAGGCAGCGCCCCAGTGAGCTCAGGGGGCACCACCCCCACAAGCAGCCCTGCAGGCCACCTGCACTGCTGCAGTCAAGCAAGGCCATTTGCTTTCGCTCAGCTGAGTACACTGAGGATGAGTGAGCAAAGGGGGTCTCGTGTTCCCCCTCTGCCTCAACACCAGCTGCCACAGCCAGCAGCAAAAACACCAGTTCCGGGGTCCCTGCAGGGACCTCGCCGCACTCTTACTCTGTCCCCGGTGACGGGATGCTATGACTGGTGCACTTCCTCTTATTGTTTCCCATTCCTGCCGCCCCCACGCCCTCTCTGGGGGACCCAGCCCCACAGCATCGCAGCCCCTGCCCTGCAGAGCAAGCTCAGGGGATGTGGGGGCCATTCCCCTGCCCGAGCTGCCCTCGGGCACCTCCTGGCACCCTGCCCCGGCTTTCCCAATCTGCCAAGCGCTGCGCAACGCTGTGCCGGGGCCAAAACGGAGGAGGAGGGAGTTTGTAATTACGTGGGCGGGCACAGGGTCTGCTCCAGGAACTCCTCAATCTTGATGAAGTCTGTTTTCAGCTCCTTATTGAACAGCAAGAAGGGTGGGTTGGTGCCCGGCGCTAAATCTTTCAACTCTTCAGGTTTCCTGGAGCGGAGAAAACAAGCAGGCTCAGAGCCCGCATCCTGCCTGCCCCCGCCAGCCCCAGGGGGAGCGGGGGGCAGGACCAGGAGCGTCCCCAGTTGCGCACTCTGCTGGTTTGGGGAGCTGCCAAGTTCCCCCCAGCCCCTCGGTCTGCCCTGTGGTGCCTCTGGCTCACCCTTGCATCCAGCAGGACAGGGGGTCCCTGGGCCGTGCACACGTTGGCAGGTAGCCCGCAGGTGGCAGGCAGTGTGTGCACAGGGAGTGCCCGTGGGCAGGGGCACACCGGTGTGGAGTGGGCAGGGGGAAGAAGTGCTGATGGGGGAGCTGAGCAGGGGGTGTCTCCGCCCACTGCTGGCACGGGGCTGCGGGGATGTCTCACCTGGTCATGTCCACTGTGGTGACGTTGAACTTGACCCCTTTGAGCCACAGCACCATGAAGAGGCGCTGGCAGAAGGGGCAGTTTCCGATGTTTTCTCCATCCAGACCAGCCTGCCGGGAAAGCAAAGAAATGAGGATTTAACCCTTCCACAGATAGGATGCCAGGAGTTGGAGAGCCACTGGAGGTAGGCACATGGAGGGCTTGGACACGTACCCAGCACCGGGGCTTGGCTGTAGCCCTGAGGCCACTGGAAAGGACATAGAGCATCCTCAGGATGCCCGGGGTCTGGTCCTTCCCAGAAATGTGAGATAAATCTGGGAGGAAGTGGAGAAGGAGGCAGGGGAAGGAGGCAGAGGGTGATTGCTAGTGGATGAGGAGGAAGGGAGGGCCCGCTTGGCTGGGAGGCCAGGCTGAAGAGGGTGGGAGAAGGGAAATGAGCTCATGTTTGCCAGGAAAAGAGCAGTTTGTTTTCATGTGCTGTTCATGTCTGCCTCCAGTCTCATGTGCATTTGATGAACCCAGGCATGACTCCCCCAGACTGGCGGTGGCCAAGAACCACCCAGCATCCTGCCCCAGGCTGAGGGCAGCGGGGCTGTGCTCAGGGGAATTTGTGCTGGCATCCCACACAGCGTCAGTAGGAAACAGAGACGACTTTCAGCTGCTAAAGGAACCTCTTTCAGCCCCTCTGCATGGGCACAGCTGCTGCATCTCAGCACTCAGGGGGCTGCTCTGTGACCAGGACAGGGTCAAACAGCAGTAGGAATGCGGGAAAGGGGGGGGGGCTTGGACATCCTGCCTGAGTCCCACTAGGGCTCCCTCACCAAGGTCTCACCCAGGTGATTCCTGTTCACCAATCCCAAGGGAAGGCAGCAGCAGGCAGAGTGAAGCCCATTTCCTTGCTGTGTAGCAGCTGGACAATCCTTTGCGCACAGGACTGCAATGCCTTCCGAGGAGTTTGGCAAGAGGAATGTGGAAGGTTCCCCCCGTGCAAACAGACTGGCTGACGTGCTGCTCTGAGACGGAAGTTGAGCTGTGGCGAGAGGTAAAATGGCTCACAGGAAACTCAGCCTCTTTAAGAGAATGAACGAGTTCCTGAGCTGCACGTGAGCCATGGTGCTCTGGAAAGGGTGGCTGCCCTGCCCCAGCAGGGAGGAGCAGCACAGATCACACCAACCTGTCACAGGGGGATGCTGCTCCCGTGGAGCCGTGGGACATGAGCCCCAGTGGGACAGCTCTGGACTAAGCCTTGATATCTGCTGGTGAGCTTAAGTCCAGAGGCTAAGCAGAAGGGTGAATAGATTTAAGAGGATCTGATGGAGTCAAATAGCAGCAAAAACATCCATGGTGGGCAGCTGGAGGTGACTCCGGAGCTCACACCTCTCTGGGGCTCCAAAGACAGGATGGCTGAGGAGGCAAGACCTGTGCCTGGCTCTCCTGGGCTGGAGGTAGGTGCTACAGGTCACCTGTGGACTCTGGAGTGCTTGGCTTCTCTAGGGGAGACACACCATCCTCAAATTCAGCCTAAAGGGGACAGTAAACAGATCAAAACCCTGGCACTCCAGGTGGTGAGCTGGAGCAGGGCAGTCTGCTTTTCCGCCATGCCAACACCTTTTAGTCCTTTCAGAGGAAAGAAAATTGCTTTTAACTAGCATTTTTTGTGCTCAGCTGTCATGGAATGATGCTCCTGAGGAGAAACTGGAAGAGAAAAATGTGTTGGTTCATTTGGGACACGCCCAACAGTGAAGCTGAATCCACACACAAGGCTGGTTGCTGGCTATTAATAACAAGTGCTCCCAGGGGCTTACAGCTCAGGAGCATCCTGTGTCACTAATAGCAAATAGGGCTTCTTTGGAAAGGGGTAAAACTGGGTCTCAGACTTCCTGTGAAGGAGCTGGAGGGAAGAGTCAGAGAACAGCCTCGAGGGCTGCCTGTGGGCAAGAGCACAAGGCATCTCTGCTCCCCGTCCCCTCTCCATCACTGCTGCCACCTGTGACCCCAAACTGCTGCCATTCTTTGGAGCATCTCCAGCACTAACAGCTCAGCAGGTGCTTTTGTGTCTGCCTAGCACGAGGACCAACGCTTTCCTTCCTTCTCTCCCTGCTGGCTATGCTCCCCTCAACTTCCCTGGCCTGGCACAAGGCTGGGAATGAGAAGGATTAGTTTGTCCTGTTGTACCCCCTGGGAGCTGTTGTGCTGAGCCATGGCAGCACATAGCTGTGGTGGAGTCCCACTGGAGCAATGGTGGGGTGGGGAGGATGAGGAGAGGAGGAGGTGCCCCTCAATGGGGCTGCTCTGGGCTCAGACAGTGCTCGCCTGCTTCAGGCTTCTCAGTGCTCCTCTAGGAGCTCCAGCCTCTGGGCAGCTTAGGCTGGTTTTCCCTCTCATCTTTTAAAAATGGAGAGGTGGGGGATTTTTAGAGTGAAAAGGAAATCAGGATGGCCTCTGCAGGGAGAAAGGATTAAGCCAGGCCCATCCCAGGATGCTCCGAGCCAAAACCTTTATCTGGAGGAAGCGGAGGGGAGTTCCAGCAGCGCCTGGGCACTGCTGGGACAGCATTGGGCTCTGGAAGGGCCCTGCTGTCACCAGCTGGCCATGGGGAGAGGCCCCAGGAGCCAGGGGCACTCAGGGGAGACTTGCAGCCACATGCCCTCCCTCCCTGGTAAATGCAGAGCAGCATGGCAGGGGAGTCATCAGTCTGCACTTCCTTCCCCAAAGAGCCTCGCCCGCTCTCCCTGCTGCAGCAAGGACTGGGGTGGGGGCACAGAGCCTGCAGCCCCCCCAGGCTGACTTTCCTCACTCTTTTGCCCTCAGATGATGGATAAACCCAGCCTGGACTAGTGCAGCATCTCTAGAGGCATGCAGGCTTTCAGCCACAACTCTGTGAGGCCTCACGAGGCTGCTCACGGGGCATTCAACCCCCGAAGTTACTTGGCAGTTCCTGTGGTTTCCCCTTGGTGAAACAGCCTGAAATGCAGTGGGAGGACGGAACAGCTTTGCCTGCTTGGGGCACTGCTAAATAAATGGGACTTGCCACAGCTCCTAGAGGCACCCCGAGAGCCAGGAGGCAGCTGAATGCCTGGTGGGGCTGTGGGACAGAGCGTCCTCCCAGGCAGGGAGACCCCCCCAGCTGGAGGGACAACGCTCTTGCCAGGGGCACGGCAGGGTGAGGAATAGCCAACCCCCTGGGGACACCCACCCCAACCCAAGGGCAAAGTTGGATCTGCTCCATGCCCTGCCTGTCCTCACCAAGGTAACTCCAGCGTTCACCAGAGTGAAACGGGTTGCCATGCCGTGCCATGCAGTGCCATGCAGTGCCAGTGGGCGCTTGCAGGAGCTACCCCTGTGATTTACAGCTGTCCCTGGTCACTGGGAGCTGTGTCCTCATGGAAGGTGCCTGTCAGCAGCCAGAACCACTGTGTCTTCAGTAAAGATGGGTCCTGAGTGCTGGGAGGGAGTGGCACAGCATCAACTTCGCTGTGAGCAGACAAGCCAGGAGGGTTTTTTCGTGCTAAATGAAGACACAGAGGAAGTCCTGACGACACTGCTGGTTTTCTGTTTCACTTCCCTCTGAAAACCCCCTTGAACATGCTGCTGCCATTGCAGTCACCTTTTTCTGTATCATCTTCCTTTACAGCCATCCCAGGCTAAGCAGGGAATTCAAGATGCAGATTACTTTCACCAAGAATATGCTTGTCTGGGTTCGGCTCAGCCAAGCTCGATGTCCAGCAAGCAGTGCTGTGGCAATTTTGGCAAAGGGATGGGGGAGATCCCTCTTGGGAAGGCTCAGATAATCCTTTCTAACACATTTCCAACTACAGCCTAAGGAAGGTACCTGAGCCAGGGAAGCCAGTGCCTCCAGCCCAGTGCCACAGTCCTTTTGTGCACCTCCAGGAAAGGAGGAGCAAAGCCCATGGGGCTGAGTGGCTACAGAGAAACCATCCTTAAAACCTCGATGTGGTGGCACAGGGGGGCATTGCCCCCCCAGTCACTGTCACTTGACAGCGTGTCCCAGGGCCCCACTGGCATTGCTGTGGGCACACGCAGTTACCAGCTGCCAGCTTTGGCTCCTCTCTTTTTGCACCACACGTGTCCACTGCAGATATTTTGAACTTGAGTGTTAAAATGTTCCAAGGAAAGCGTTCAGAAAATTGCTTAACAGGGAAAAACCCAGAAACCATTTCCAGCAAATACCCCTCTGTGATGCTGCCCCGTCCTGCCCACGCCTGGGCTCCCGCGCCGGCTCCCGAAGCCATCTGTGCTCATTTCACAACCCCACTCGCAGGAGAGGCTGAAGTGGCAGCTCCCAGCCCTCCCGCTCGCTGTTCCCAAGCTGGGGCTTGTCTTATCTGGGTTTCGAGAGGCACGTGTGTGCCCGCTCCTTCATCACACCAGCTGCCAGCAGTGCCACTCCCCTGGGGTGCACGACCACCGTGAGACCAGGGTGTCTCTCAGGCTGCTGGTGTGATACCCTGTGGTCCCTGCACCACTGCATGCCTGCTCCCTTCCTCTAGGCACCCACTTAGCCAGTCCTCATGGCAAGTAACACCGAGCTTGGTACCCATCTCCAGCCTCGTGGAATGTGAAGACACTCACGAGTTCCCACCACCTGCACCCAGCTGGAACCTGGTGAGGGTGAGCCAAAGAGTCACTGCTCCCCCCCCCCCCCGGGACCCACCTTCACAAACAGCTCAATCTCGGGCTCCTTGGTGGTGTTGTGACTGTCCATCCCGGCAGTGTGGGGACGGCCTGCTGGCTACCCACTGCTGTGGTGAGTTGGTCTGTCCTCTGCAGAGCTCTGACGGGTGAGGCTTTCAAAGGGCTGACGGTTTGGGCCCCTCGGCTGCTCTCGCCCCGTGGAGGGCTGGGGCTCGCCCTTTCCTTCCTTCTGAAGAAGGGAGGAGCAACAGGGTGTGCGCCGGGACCCGCCAGCGAGCGGGGGAAGCTGCCGGGGCCTCTCAGACGTGACTCAGCATGGGTCTATCTGGTCATGTTCACGAGTCCCCTTCCAGTCTATCACACCCACCCAGGCACTGCTCCAGTGCCTCTGAGCAGTGGGCTGGTGTCCCCAGCACCGCTGCCGTCACTTCCCAGCTGGAGCAGGGGATTACAGAGGAATCATCTCGCCTGCCGCTCCAGTCTCATAGTGGCCCTGCACCACTCTCCCACCCTCATGCTGGTGTCTGGTGCCCCAGGGCTTCTTTATCTCCTTGGGGTGAACCAGCTGACCTTCCCACTGCCTCCTGTGGCTGCATTACGATGGGTATCCGCCTGGAGGGAGGGTACAGCTCCTCTCCCAGCCTACCACCCTCGGGGGCCCCTGGCTGGGCTCCTCTGAGCACCCATCGCTGCAAGGAGCGGGGCTGCACAGGGGAAAGTGCTCAGGGAAGCTGAGTGGAGCAGCTTGGCCACCTGCCACCAGGTTTTTGAAGCCAGGGCACGGCCCTTGGGCAGGAAGGATTGCAAAACAGCCAAAGTGGGAGAGCAGAGAGGCTGGAGCAGTGTCTGGGAGCAGTGGGGAATCCCAGAGTGCCCCTGGCAGCTGCCCAGCTGGGTGGTGTGTAGCAGGATGGTGGGACGGGATGTCTCCGGGACTGACCCCCGGCAGGGCCCCATTCCTGGAATTTGGGCTGTTTCACAGGAAGGATGAACGACTTGCTTTCCTCCCCAGGATGGGAGGGAAATGTTTGCTGTCAGATCGCCCTGGCTGCCGTCCCAGCAGAGACAGCTTCTCAGCACCCACGGGCTTAACTCTTGGGCAAGACCCATCTTGCACCTCTGGATCCCAAAGCTGGTACCATTGCACAAAATGGGGACCCCCGATGCTTGACTCTGCCCCCCCCTCCCCCCAACTCAGATAAGCTCCAACTTTCCTAAAAATAATCAATCCCTGATCAGGCAGCAATCCCCACTGAAGCAATTAGGATGGAAAATGATTTTGCAGGCTCCTGGAGGAGGCTCCCCAACAGAGATGCTTCTGCTGGTCCTGCTACTCAATCCAGAGTGATGTTTATGCTGGGGGCTGCAAGGGGAGGCAGGGGGGGCATGGGGGGCATTTTTCTTTCTGCCCCATCAAAGATTTTGGAGAACTTGGAACTCTCCTCGAGGGGTGTGTGCCGGTCCCTGCTGCCACCCCGCCCTCTGCCGCTGCCCCTGCCCGGGCGATGCTGAGCCTGCGGGAGCCTCGATGGCTCCTGGCGCTGCCGACTGCTGCTGTCTGCGCTGACCTCAGCCGGGGTCAGAGCCAGCAGCTCCAATCCGTGGCATTTCCCTCCAGCTGAAGCAGCAGGCAGGGACTTAACTCCTGCAGGCGGGGGGCACGGGATAGCACAGTGCCCTCTCCAGAAGGTGCTGGCATGTCCAGTACCTGGCCCCACAGAGGCTGTGGGGCAGAAGGGTGGCAGCAAAGACCGGTACCCTGCCCACAGGGTTGGGTGCAGGCAGAGTGTTTGTCCTTCTGCAGGAACAGCCGCCTGGGAGGCAGTTCAGGGAGCCTTTCCCTTCCTCCTCACAGGGTGAATGGCCGGACATTTGCCGAGATCGAGATTACGGCACATATGTATCCGGATTTCTGCCTGGGAGAAAGCTGGGGGCACTTTGGAAACCTCTCCAAGCCCTGCCCATCTGCCCAGGGGGAACAGAGGCAGGAGGGAGGGGGCTGCCGGTTTTCTCCGCCAGCAGCGGTGATGCCAAGGCATGGCACTGACTTACCCGTCGCAGAGTGCCTTTGAAAACATGTCCCCTCCCTAGGGGAGGTGTCCCTGTGCTGAGAGTGAACCAGCCGTCCCGAGCAGCCCCTGGCCCCGGGCAGCAGACAAAGAGCGGGTGCACATGCGCCCGCCCGGCCCGGGGCAGAGAAATGAGCCATTGTCCCCGCGCAGTGCCAGCCCCGCCAGCCACCACCACGGACCCGGCCGGCACAGGCTGCCTGGTGGGACACAGCGGCTGTGCCATGGCCAGGCTGGTGGGGCCAGCAGCAATCCTGGTCCTCCTCTGCCTGGCCGTGGGTCTGGAGGCCAGCCCGGAGCTCTCCGGTGAGTCGGGGCAGGGAGGCGGGGGATGCCGGGGCCGCGCCGGTGTGATGGGAGGGCGAAGCGACAGCAGGTGGGTGGGGTAGGGGCAAGTGAGCTTTAAACCGTGGCAAGCCAGAGGGAGTTTGCCCAAAACACTGGGATTTCTTTATCCCCACGCAGGCCTGTGATCTGAAAAACATCGCACACGTCCCACAGCCGCGGTGTGTGTGAGGGAGTGGCTGCCCTGCTCTGTTGTGCTCCCTCGGACAGTTTGGAGGCAGAAAGGCAAAGAAAAAAATATCAAGCCAGTCCCTGAGCTTTGCTGAGCCCCGCCCCCCCCAACCACGATGCTGATGCCCTCGGTGCTGGGCAGTGTGTGGAGCACCCAGGGCTGCCTGTCGTGCTTTCCCTGCTCTGAGAAGTGGAGGGAAGAGATGGGCTGAAGCTGTACCTGGTCCCTGGAAAGAGCTGATAGCTGCAGCCCCAGCCAAAACCACCTGTGAGTGGGGGTGCTGCAGGGTGCCCTGGCACAAGACACAGCAAGGGCCAGAGCCTCTTCCCCAGGGCCTTGTTGGTGAGCCTTAGAGATGTAGCCAAGACAAAAATTTGGGATCTCTTGTGCCCCAGCCCTTTGAACTGTCAGGACTGGTGCAGGCAGGCTGGGCACCAGGCATTCCCCAGGGATCATCTGGGAACAGCCACACACACCTTCTTTGTTCTTTACTGAGCCTGGGTGGGTGACAGCCTGATGCTGCAGGGCAGGCTGCAGTGAGGAGGACAACCACAGCAACAGGGACTGGGTCAGCCACACTAGTGGGCCACCAGAATCACTCGCAAAGTCTGCATGCAGCCTCCTTGCCGTGGTGCCACCCCAAAAAAATCATCTTCACAGCTGCTCACTGCCCCAAAACAGTGTGATGGAGAAACCTCTGTCCTTGTGGCACTGTTTGAGCCTTGGTTTTAAAATACAAACCCCCGGTCCTGCCAGCCAGGTGCTGACAGCAGGGCAGGGCGGGGTTTGGGGAAACCCATTTCTTCTCCTATTTCTTCCCTGAGTTCCCCACCATCCCCAGGATTTGGCTGAGCCCTCTGTGCCTGGGGCTGCCCAGCAGCAGGGGGTTTGGGCAGCTCCACCTCCAGCACTGCTGGGGGAGGTGGGTTTGGATTCAGTGCCAGGCAGAAGTCAAGGCCCAAGTGGGTCTGGAATCTTCAGGGGAGCCTGGATCCTGCCAAGTGTGGGGCTGTAGCAGGGGATACAGATGAAGGGGAGGGGGGCTGGCAGCCTGGGCAGGGCCCCATGCCCCGCACAGCCCCCAGCATCCAGTGAGATGGGACAACCATATCACTGGACAGAGCTTGTCCTGTCTGCTCTTCATGGGCACTGCACCCTAAGGGGCAGAAATCCAGCTCTGTGCCATCCAGGGAGCATCTTTGCATTGCACTGGAGCTTCGACCTGGCTAAAACACCTTGTTTACTGCCATCCACCCTCCTCTGCTTCTCCTTTCCTTTCTCCTCCAGCATGCAGAGGAGCAATCAAGGGCTTGCTTGTGGGATGCTGGGCACCCTGCTCATTCATCCCAGCTTGTGAGGAGAAATGTCAAGGGAGAGAGTAACTCTGGGCCAGAGACAGCTCCCAGCTGCACCCACTGACTCCCCAGGGAGTGATTCTGGCTGCAGATGCCAGAGGGTTAGTGGCAGCAGGGAAGGTGAAAGGGGCCCTTTGTGCCGCTGAGCCTGGCACTGGTTTGCAGAGGGAGAGAGGGGGGAGCTCATGCTCCCACCTTCTTGTGTTGGTTTGAGGGAGTTTGACACACTGGGGGCTGGGGGACAGGGTTCATGTCCTGCCCCAGGCCCCAGCTCTAGAGGGGGGGCTGGAGTGCAAGTCCCTCTGAAGACCCCACAGCTGGGGATTGGGGTCTGTGACCCACTCAGCAGCCCCGGGTTGCCCTGTCCCCACCTGCCAGCCTCAAAATGATGCTTCCCCTTTGCTTTTGTTTTATTCAAAGACGCTAATTGCTCCACTCAGGGCCCTGCACATAGCTTTTTTTGTCAGTTTTTCCTGCTTCCTCAGCCTTCTCCAGCAATCAGTGCCTGCTCAGAGCACCTGACAACTTGCAGAGCTGTTACTAAAACAGCTTCCTCGCCCACCCAGCACAGCTGATGCCAAGTTGAGCTGATCTCTGCATGTTGAACCCTTGGAGAGGATGGGCAGGACAGTCCCACCTCACTGTTCCCTGCAGGGAAAACAAGAGGGTTAGTGATGTGTGACACAAACTAGGCAGGATTGAAAGAGAGAAGCATTCCATGATGGGAATTCAAGGAGGGAAGAGCCAGTGCCCATTGAAAGGGCTGTGGGCCAGGAATGGCTCACACAGATGCACTGGGCTTCTCCAGCAGAGATCTGGGGCCAGGCTCACACTCATCCATACCAACCCAGCCATCTGTGGGAATCCACAGCAGCTGCTGGACCCTTTTCTCATCCAGCTCATGGCTTGACTTGTGACAGACCTGTGACTTGTGACAGAGTACATCCTCCTCACCCTGACTCTGAGATCATCGTTGGGGGACCATCCCTGGCTTATCCTTGGTGTTCCCCTGCCAGGGCTCCATAAAAAGCCCGATTTTCTCTGAACAATTGACAGCTCCTCATGGGATTCTCCTGTATATGTTTTCTCTGACCTGTTATCCTGCCTTCAGCTGTCGCTTCCCGTTGCTAACCAGTTCAGCTATTCCAGGCTGCTTTCCAGCCCCTTGGCAGCAGTGCTGTATGCAAGGTTTGCTGCAAGCCCATCTTCTCTGCTGCTGCCCTGCTCTGGTCCTGTTCACCCCCAGCTCAAGACATCCTCACTGCCACCAGCACTCGGGAGCCCAAGTGCCGCCACTGCCGCGGTCCCGGTGTCTCCTCTGGCCGGGGCCAACCCCGCTTTCCCCTTCCAGGGTATCTGCGCAAGGTGCTGAGGAACCACACTGCTCACACCTGCGATGGAGAGCAGCTCCTCATCGTCTGCCCTCGCAAAACCACCATCAGCATCCTCGGTGCCTTCTACGGGCGCCGTGTGCCCAGCACCAACCTCTGCCCCAGCCCTGGCAACGCCTCCCAGGAGAGCACAGAGTGCACGTCGGGAACCGCCCACCTGGTAAGGGAGGGGTCCCAGGGGCCGGGCTGTGCAGCCCTCTGTCCCCACATCGCTGAGCTGCCTGCTCGGGCTGGGGGTGCAGACAACACAGACTCCCTCCGCCCCAGGGAGGTTGTGGCCATCAGCATTGGCATCCACCTGCGGGGCCCTTTTCCCAGATTTCAAAGATGAGAGTGAAAGAGATGTTCTGCCGTGGGGCCTGGCAGGAGGCACTGCTGCGTCCTGAGGGTGCAGCAGGCTCAGGGAAAGCCCTGGCAGCTGGGGCTGGGTCCTGGGAGAGGAGGAGTGCTGCAGCCACGGTGTCGGGCTCGTGAAGCGAGACAGGACACCACGAGGTGCTGTGCTCAGCTCTGTGGGTGCATCCCCTGGGGTTAGCACAGAGCTCAGCTCTTCCCCAACCACAAGCAGCGCCTGTCCGTGCTGGCAGCTCCCAGGGAGTGGATTAATGAAGTGGATCAAAGGGGGCCTGCTCGATGGAGAGAGTAGGAAAGCAGAGGTTGGCAGAAGGAAAGGGAAGGGATCTCCCCAAAGCTGATGCCTGCGTCCCTCGGTTTCATGTGCTGCTTTTCTCCCCCTGTTCCAGCTCCTTGCTAGGGCTGGCGCAAACCTGCAGCAAACCCAGAGGCTGCAGCTGCCTGCAGGGAAAGGGAATGAGCTGGAGAAGAGGAAAAAGAGCTGAGGGGCCAATTCCCTGCTCTGGGAGCTCTCAAGGCTTTGCTGCCTGATCCTGCTCCAGCCATATATCCCCTCCTGGCATCCTGCATGTCCTGGGAGCTCTGCAAGTGCAGAGCCAGACCATGCTGGCATGGTACCAGGCTGGCCCCATGAAGCACCCTGCAAACTCAGATCAGGGTCCCCCTCCCTGCAGGATGGAAGGTACAGCCTGGCACAGGCATTAGGAGACCAAAGGGCAGGTCTGAGAGCAGGTCTGTGTAGCTCTGGTTCACACTGGGGTGGAGCTGCTCCAGCCAGGGGACCGTGCTGGGACGAGGGTGGAATACCAACTGCTGCTGAAGGAGCAGGAATGGAGGGCAGAGAGCAGGGCTGCTGCCGAGCCTCAGCTCTGTTTAGGCAACACCTGCAAAGAGACATCGTGTTTCCTTTGTGAATCTCCCTTCTGGCAGCCAGCGAAGACCAAGGAGAGGCTCAGTCCTCTGCTGGGCTGAGGGGACAGGGACAGAGGAGGGGAAGGAGAAATGAGAAGGGTCTCCGTTCTGGGTGCTGGGATCCTCGGCCGAGGAGGCAGCGAGGGTCGGGTTGAGGGTCGGAACCAGCCGCTCCCTGCCGCCGGCAGCCTCTGCTCCGCTGCGGGGCCGCTGCTGCGGGAAGGAGGTGGATGCAGGGGCAGGGAGCACCACAGCCACCCTAGGCCGGGCTGCCCAGGGATTCCTGCCACACCCAAGGGCCCGGCGCGGCCACCCGCGGCTTGGCTGCGTGGGCAGGAGGGGACAGCGGCCACCCCGCGGGACCTCGGCGGGACCCGGGCGGTGGGTGAACCCTCGTCCCCACCTTGTGGCTGCGCGGGGACATTGCAGGGGCCGCGGGGACGTGAGCGCACGGGGCAGCGTCGGTGCACACGCCCGTATAGATGTTACAGATGTGCAGCGTGGTGTGGTGCTGGCGTGCCGGCACAGTAGCAGCAGGAGGAACTAGTTCGGGAACGGGCACTGGAACTGGGGTGTCTTGCATCGGAGGCAGGCAGGAGTAGCCATGGGAGACCACTGTGAGGTGAGAGGCTGTTTCACTGAGCCTGGTGATGGCACCGAGGGAGAGCAGGTGAGCACAGCGTCAGAGCTCCACACCCACCTCACACCTGCTTCCCTCTGCTCCCCAGAAGCTGCTGGCTGAGTGCCAGGACAAGCAATGGTGCCAGTTCTCAGTGCACAGCCAAGTCTTTGGGCCAGACCCGTGCCCTGGGACGCACAAGTACCTCATCACTTCCTACAAGTGCCGGCCAGGTGAGGTGGAGCAGGGTCTGGGTAATGCTGCATGGGCGCTTTCTGGCTGCTCAGAAAAGGGTAAAGAGGAGAGCAGGGCTGCTCTTGTACCTCACAGCCCTCCTCCAACCCTGCCCTTGGCCTAAGGGAGGGGCTGCAGCTGATTCAGGATGCATTGGGACGCTGCGGTGTCACTCCCCAGGGAACCATCGGATCAAGACCGTGTGTGAGAATGACAAGCTTAGGCTGCAGTGCCGACCCAAATCCATCCTGGCCATTTATTCTGCAAATTATGGACGATTCCTGCGGGGCAAACCCGAGTGTGATGCCCTGAATACTGGGGGACCCCATATAGGTATGCCAGAATGGTTCGAGACAGAAATGGGGCCAGGAGCCATGCAGAGAGTATGGCACAAGTACACCACTGGGCTGTACCTGTGCCCCTGGCCCCCAGCTGGCCAGTGCCTGGTGGACAGGGGCAGGCAGCCCTGCCTGTGGGTCCATGCCTCGTGTCTCTGCAGAGTGCTTGGCTCCAGACGCCCTGCGCAGGGTGTTCAAGAAGTGCCACCGCAAGGGGAACTGCACCGTGGCTGCTGACGAGGCCACCTTTGGGGACCCGTGCCTCCCCGGCATGAAGAAGCAGCTGCGAGTCTCTTACACCTGTGGTGAGAACTCCCCACGGAGCTGGGGGCACAGGGGCACCGGCAGAGCGCCTGCTGTGCCCACCTCGTGCCGGGCAGGTGGGAGCACAGGGCTCCTCAGGGAGACAGGGGCTGCTGGGGAGGAGCGGGGTGGTGATGTTTGGTGTGTGCTCTCCTTGCAGTGCCCAAGCAGCTGCTGGAGGAGGTGGGCCCTGACACCTCAGACCCCTTCCTGCTCTCGGACTACATGCACGGTAACGTGGCGGGAGGGAGGTTACACCACGGGCAGTGTGGTACCATGTCCATGCTCGGGGGGACCAGCCCTTCCATGGCCTGGCTGTGTCCCTATACCAGCTCCATCCTAGCATCTCTGTCCCATGGCTGAAGCCACCCCTTGGTCGATGCCCATGGCTGAGGGGCTGGAGATGGGTCTGCTGGGAGCAGGGGAAAGGAGGGCCTGCGGAGTCATCCCCATGAAGGATGGAGCGTGGTGTGGAGAAGGACAGGCAGGGCAGGCAGCTGGGCCACAAGGAGCCAGGAGCACCTCGTGTCTCAGCCTGCGCCCCCTTGTCGCTGCAGGTGGCTGGTACAAAGGGCCCAGGTTCTCCAGGCTCCGGGAAGACCGCATGATTTTTACTAGCTCTCTGGCAGCTTTTGCCCACCTTTGGGGTACGTGCCCTCCCCGGGTCTCACGCAGCACCCAGGGGAGCGGGACAGGCTGGGGGGTGACTGAGGTCCCAGATGGCCCCAACTCAGCCCAGGGCTCATCTCAGAGGCAGCTGGACCCCAGACCCCTCCAGGCACGCAAGGGAGGTGGGCACGAAGCCCCCGTGCTGGGTTTGGGGTGGACAGGTAGGGCGGGAGCTCAGGGGTTGAACAAGGCCTGAGGACCTTCAGCATGGGCAGTTGCAGTGCAGCTGTGGTCCTGCCTGTGGATCTTCCCTTTCCAACGGGCTAGATTACCCATTTGGTCTCCTTCCCTCCTGCCCTGTCTGCAGGCACTGATAGAGAGCACCTCTCTGCAGGCAAAAACTTCCCTTGCCAGAGGAAATTACTCATTTAATTCCTGAAGAGATGATTCCTTCCCCTACTCTGCCTCTCCACATACCAAGGGGGGGATTCTATGGGGAAAGGCACATTTTGGGACACTGGTGGGTGCTGATGAGGCTCTGAGTGCCACCCTCATGATGACTGGGGCAGAGTCTGTCTTACCCCTGCAGCCCGGATGCTGAGGGCATCCCTGCTTCTCTCCTCTTACTCCCATATGCCTGGCAGAGGGGATTTGCAGGCACTGGTAACCTGCAGGCTGCAGAGCAGTTTGTACCCTGGTGTGTCTCCTTGCTCTTCCCCTCAGGTGTCCCAGAGAAAGTCGGCCTCTACTTTCTTTGCGGGGTCTCAGGAGGCCTCATGCTGCTGCTGTGTATCATCAGCCCCAAAACAGCCTTCCTGCAGGAGGTGGGGGAGGCTCTCAAAGACCCAGAGCTGGGGAGCAGCTCGGAGCTGGGCAGGACCAAGCTGCGGGATGAGCAGGATGAAGACCTTCCTGACGACAGCTCCTCAGACTCCTCCTTCCGCCGCCTCACCCGCACCTACCGAGCCACTGACAGCATCTTCAGCCCTGAGCTGACAGCAGCCATGGAGGGAGCGGTGGATCACCAGGGCTACGGCGGGGAGGAGATCTGGATGCCCAAGGAGTCCAGCCCGTATGCCATCCATAAGATCAAATCAGCCACCAAATAAGGACTGGAAGAAAATGGGTGGGGAGCAGCAGGGGGTGCAGGCTCAGCAGTGGGACCCGACATCAGAGCCGTAAGAGTTTGGGCTCCGTGAGGTGACTGCACATCCCGAGCCGCAGCAGAGTCACGGCAGCTCCAGTGTATCCATCAGCCCACTACTCCACCAGCCTGGAAACTTCTAACCTGGGGGTGAGATGCGGTCCCTGGTTGTGATGAGGGGCTGTGGGATGGCTCCTTTGCCACAGACACGCCGCTAACCCTAAGCTAACCTCCCTGTTCTTGGCTCACATCATGTGGCTCTAGTGTTTAACCCTGCTCAGCTGAGCCCACCCTCAGCCCTCTGAGGGTGTTTGCTCCCATTTCTCCTTGGGTGCTGGCTTCCACCCCTGGTGCTGCAAACACATCCTGTACTCAAGGAGCGTAGATAGAGAGGCAGGAATGGCCAGGACATGGTGGGGATGCAGGTGGAGCAGGTGGGCAAGCACAGGGGGCATCACCCAGCACAGCTCCCCCAAGGTGCATGCCATGCAGCCCTGGTGCCCTGGGGGAGTTGCTCCCTGGGCTGGAGCAGCTCAGCACAGCACTGGCTCTCACCTCCCTGAGGGCATTCAGGAACTCTGTCACCCTGCCTTGCTCTGTGCTTTCCTTCATGCTTTCCCCACTGTCAGGAAAGCCCCGGGCTTAACTTGCTGGGGCTTTTTCCAATAAATAAATGCAACAGCTTTTGGACTCAATGTCCCTCCCTGACCTCGGCCATTAGTAGTGAAAAGAGGAAAAAAAGGAGGAGGCAAAGTTCAGCCCTCCCTGTGCAGAGCAGCTCCTTGGCTTCTACCAGTGCTGGCACTGGGCCATGGGGAGCAACAAGTTGGGCCTGTTTTATCATGGGAAAGGATAAGGTTTCAGCCTGGGGAAGGGAAATGGGGGAGAAGCAGCCTGTGTGGATTCCATGAATGATGCTTCCTTGTCCTTGCTGCTTCTCTTGAGCCTGAGGCTCCCTGTCTGGTAAATAATCCTGGAGCTAAGGTCTCCAGATGCCACGCAGAGAGATTTCTTGGCAGCGCTGCAGTACCAGGGAGCTGGGCTAGGGCTGGGGGCTGCTCCAGCTCTGAAAGGCAGCTCTGTGGTGCTGTGGGAAGAGGCTGGATGGAAGCAGTGACCCAGCTCTCCTCACAATAGGGACATACTAGGCACAGATGCTCTTGAGTGAGCACACAGCAGAGCCTAGTAGGGGGAGCCAAGGACTTGCATCCTGCCTGATTTGGGTGTTTGCTGAGGAAATGCCAGAGCCCAAGGAGAGCTTGAGGGGCTCTCACCTCCAACCAGCCCCCAGATCCTTTGGTGATGGGCAGGGCTGAGAATCACAGCCTTCCCTCCATGTGCCAGCTGGCACAGCTCCTGCTGCAGACCCACGTCATCACCTTGCACTTCTTGCTCCCCTCATCTTTCTTCCCATACCCCCCATCGCTGGGGGGGATTTCAGCTCATATGGTGCAAGTCACAGCCCCTGCAGCAGGGCTGGGTTTCCCGAGAGCCTCCCAAGGAGCACCAGCACAGCAGCGCCGTGGAGACTGGAAAAGCCGGCTTCCCCATGCCAAGCCTGGGCAGGACAGGCAGACATAGACCTGTCTCAAAGGAGGCAGCTCACCCCAGCCCCCACAGAGCCATGGGCAGAGTTGGATGGGGGTTTGGCTGAGGATCTTACCCCACAGGGCAATGCACCGTGTTTCCATTGGCGGTGGGATTTGTCCTGGCTCTGCCCGGCTAGTATGCATCCAACTCGTACTTTTGTCTGGGCTATACACTGCCCCAACATGCATAAGGATCCAGGCAGGCACCTAGATCCCACAGGGATCCTAGAACAGCAGCGAGCAAGCCTCAGAGAGCTCCCAGGCCAGGGACAGCGGCAGCAACACTGGGATAGGTGGGGCTGGAGAGGACAAGTGGCCAAGGAGGGCACAGGGTGGGCTGGAGCTGCAGCAGCCCTTAACCAGTTTTGGGAACTAAAGGGACCCAAGATCAGTGGGACCCAAGTTTAAACCCCCACTGGCCCTGTGAGCACCCCGTAGCTGTGCTGCACCCCAAAGTCGTTCTGGTGCTCCTGGCTGTCCATGTCCCAGGTCTTTCTGCTGGAGACGTGGCAGAGCTGCCTGAACACAGCCCAAGCCGTGTGCCTGATCCTGCCCCCATGGACTCTGAGTGGCAGGTTTAAATCCCCTCAGATGCTGGCACTGGAGTGCTTCCCTGGCCAGGGCTTCACTGGCCCCACCAGCAACAGTAGCACATGGGTGTGGGATTATACCAAAGGATTTTCTTGGGCTAAACCTAGGAATCTGCAGTTTTTCTGGGAATCTGGTGGCTGGGGGAAGCTCTCCTCTGCTGTAGCACTGAGCTCTGCTGAGTTTACCTGAGTGGGGGCTTCATTTGAGCCAGAGCTCAGTGCAGTGCTAAGGCCCCCCAGAGCTGCTGAGGGCACGGGACCCCCACACGGCACTGGCACGTGAGCCAAGGACTGTGCTAGTTCCAACATGTTCTCTGGAAAGCCACGAAGGAGCAGAGTGATACAGTGAGCATCAAATGTATGAGCTTGGAACATCAATCATGCGACTGACACATGAAAAGTGGGTGACTTTTCCAAGACTCGTTTATCAAGGAACAAAGCAAGCTGCGGGTGTGAGGAGTCTCATGCATTCCTTTCCTGACACATGGAAGCTGACTACAAGCCAACCACATTATCCCATGAGTATGACAGCCTTGAGCGAGCCTTCTCTGAGCATTCCCAGCTGCATGGCAGGGGTGCCCTGCAGAGCTGCGACGCCCTCGAGGCTACTCCTTGAGGCACAGAGAACTCTGACCCTCGGCAGATCTTTGGTAAGCAGCCAGTATCACATATAGCTCATAGTACAGGGACTGTGATCTGTGCTTTGGTAACTTTGACCCTGTCCTGGTCGCTGTGGATCCCGGTTTGAATGGGGTGGTCCCAGCGAGCCTCTCCACTGAACTTGGTCTGTTGTGCCTGTAGGACACCACGTGAGCACTGCTCCTGCGGTACCTCCCACAGTGAGAGCAGGGTTAGATAAAATATTCCAAAAGATTCTTCCCTGTGAGGGTGGTGAGGCTCTGGCACAGGTTGCCCAGAGAAGCTGTGGCTGCCCCATCCCTGGAAGTGTCCACGGCCAGGTTGGACGGGGCTTGGAGCAGCCGGGGATAGTGGAAGGTTTCCCTGCCCATGGCAGGGGTTGGAACTGGATGCGCTTTAAGGTCCTTCCACACCTAAACCATTCTGTCATTCTATGATTCTCCAAGTGATCCGAACCCTCCATTCCCGACGAAGGTCACGGGAGGTGCACAGCCCACCCGGGGCACACCCTGTCCCCCAAACCAGAGACCCCAGACCCATGAGAAAGGGCAGCCCTGCTGTCAGGGGTGGGGGGCAAAGTGGGGGACCCACAGCTCCAGCTGCAGGCAGAGGCAGCGGACTCAGAAACCCGCAGAGGTCGCTCACAGAATCACAGAATCAATTAGGTTGGAAAAGACCTCTGAGATCATCGAGTCCAACCCTATTGACCCAACACCACCTCGTCTACTAGACCATGGCACTGAGTGCCTCATCCAGTCTCTTCTTAAGTACCTCCAGGGACAGGCAGCCCTTTCCAATGCCCAGTGTCCCACTCCAATCCCCAATCACCCTTTCTGTGAAGAACTTCTGCCTAATGTCCAACCTAAACCTCCCCTGGTGCTGCTTAAGGCTTGTGCCCTCTTGTCCTACTGCTGGTTGCCTGGGAGAAGAGACCGAAACCCATCTCGCTACACCTCCTTTCAAGGAATTGTAAAGAGCGATAAACAAGGTCTATCACTCCCGAGCCTCCTCTTCTCCAGGCTAAATAACCCCGAAGTGCGGCGGCAGCCGCGGAGCCCCCACGCCGGCCAGCGCGGCCGCCATGACACCCCCTCCGGCCCCTCAGGGAGGGATTTAAACGGCGCCCGCTCCCACCAATCACCGCCCGCTCAGAGGGCCGCTCGCCCCGCCCCCTCCGCGGGCCCGCCCTCCCATTGGCCGCTCGGGCTGAATTTTAAACCCTGCCGCCCTGCCCCTTAGCAACTGCATCCGTCCGCGCCCGCCGATTGGCCGCCGCTCAGGCCCCGCCCCGCGCGCTGATTGGGCGAGGCTCGGCCAGTGGGGTCCGGCCGCTGCCGAACTGCTACTTTTGAAAGAGCCGGTGCCGGCGGTGCGGGGAGAGCGGGCCGGGTATGGGTGAGTGAGGGTAATGGGGGAGTGAGGGTGCGGGTAATGGGGGAGTGTGGGCCGGGTATGGGTGAGTGAGGGTACGGGTAATGGGGGAGTGAGGGTACG
>NW_020884945.1:238518-264811 GCF_003945725.1 Corapipo altera | reverse complement strand
GTACGGGTAATGGGGGAGTGAGGGTACGGGTATGGGTGAGTGAGGGTGCGGGTAATGGGGGAGAGCGGGCCGGGCAGGGGTGAGTGTGGGGTATGGGGAGAGCGGGTACCGAGTAATGGGGGAGTGCTGGACGGGTAATGGGGTAAAGCGTGCCGGGCATGGGTGAGTGTGGGACGGGTAATGGGGAGAGCGGGTACCGGGCGTGGGTGAGTGAAGGTACAGGGCACGGGGGGGAGCGAGTACCGGGAACGGGTGTGGGACGGGTATGGGGGAGAGCGGGTACCGGGCACAGGGGAGTGCGGGACGGGTAATGGGTGAGGGTGGGTACAGGGGCTCTGGGGGGCGCTGGGAACCCCGGGAGGGTTGGGTGAGCAGAGAATTCAAGCCCCCCGGTGTGCTGCAGTGGATTGGGGAATCCCGGAAGGGGAGGGGGCAGATGAGTGGGGGACGCTGGCACCCCCGGGTGGTGCGGGGGAGTGAGGGTGTCTGAGACCACCCGGGGTGTGCAAGGGAGAGGGGGTCTCCGAGGGAGTACAAGCCCTTGCATCCTTCTCTGGGATGCAGGAAGCTGGGAACTGCCTCCCCCCCCCCCCCCCCCCCCCCCCCCCCCCCCCATCCCTGCAGGGGGCTTTAAGTGGGAGTCTTAGGGCTCCATGTTCTCTCTTTCTTGGGAGGTGCACCCGCAGCCAGACTTGCTCCCTACCTGGGCTTGTCTTGGGGCACAACCCGCCTACCACGCTCAGGGAAGGGGTTGGGGGTCAGTCCCTGCTGTGCTACCCCCCAGGAGGGACAAAATGCCCCCCTATTCTGCCCCGAGGGGGGAAGGTGTCCCCGGGGGCAGACAGCAGCCTCACACCCTGCTCTGCCCCCAGCTTGCTCGCGGAGGACCAAGGAGAGGACACCACTGCCGAGGGAGAGGACCCCACTGCCACGCAACGCCAAGATGCTGGCCACCAAGCAGACCCGGGCAGGCAAGGTGGGCCCCACAGCAGAGAATGTTGACCCTGAGAAGGTGAGTCCTGAGCCAGGCCAGGGGTGGTGGTGGTGGGGGGGCTCCTGTGGGGCAGCTGACCACCAACTTCTAACAGCCTCTATTGCAGGAAGAGAACTGTTACGCCAAGAGATCTTCATCCTCGCCCCAGGGTGGGCCCAAGAAGAGGTCAGCATTTGGGGACATAACCAATGTGAGTACTTCTGTGAGGATGGGGGCTTTGGTGCCCCCTGTAAGCCCCCCACAGGAGGTGGGGATATGTCCCACGCCCCACTAACAAGAGGAGAGGTCTCCCTGCAGGGCATATCTCACTTCCCTCTGTGCAGCCTCTGTATCCCTCTGTTCTGACCCAAACAGGCTCGCAAGAACCAGTTGGTGGCAGGGAAGAAGGAGGCCGTGAAAGTGGCACCACCAAAGGCACAGAAGGCACAGGGCACACTAGGGGTGGCCAAGAACAACGAGATCAACCTGAAAAAGTGAGTAGCCGTGGGCAGGGGGGTTGCTGCAGGGCAGCGGGCAGCACGTGCAAACTTGTCCCATAGGGAAGAACGAGTGGTAGCAGAGGCTTCCCTTGGGTGATGGAGACCATGAGCCAGATGTGGGCAGTAAACAGGAGATAAAATGGCATCAAGTTGTGCCACGGGAGGTTTAGGGTGGATATTAGGAAAAATTTCTTCCCCTAAAGGGTTGTCCAGCCCTGGTACAGGCTCAGTTCTAAATCTCCATCCGTGGAGGGATTTGAAAGCCGTATGGATGTGGCACTGCGAGACGTGGCTTAGTGGTGGACGTGGCAGTGCTACAGGGAACAGTTGGGCTCCTGGTCTTTGAAGGTCTTTTCCAGCCTAAATGATTCTAAGAGTCTCTGTGGGGATATTTTAGGGGTCATTTAGCCTCTTCCTGAAGCAGCAAGGGGCTCTGGAGAGCCCCTTTCTGCCAGGAGATTTGGACTCCTCCCAGGAATGATTTATACTCTTGTCCTGCCCAGGTCAATGAAGAAAACTCCCCCAAAAGCTCCTTCAGAGCCTGAGGTGGATCCTGTTCCAGAGAAGCCGGTACCTGTGCAGGAACTGAAGCCCCCCAAGGAGAGGGTAGGGACCCTGGACTGCAGCATGGCCCCAGGCTCATCTTCACAGCCACTGGTCTGTGGCTGCCACCGGTGACAACAGGGCACCAGGCAGTGCTCTGGACCTTGGAGAGGCTTGGGCCAGTGTGATGGGAAGCTGGGGAGGGGGGTTAAATCTCCCACCATCATCATCCAAGAATTCTCTCATGGGAAAGAATGGGGCAGGGGCTGCAGGATGATGAGGGCAGGTAGGAAAAGGAGTGCAGAGAGGCAGCAGTCTTGCCCTGACGAGGTAACCAGCACTCACAGAGCTAAGGACCCCCTCTTACTGGTGCTTCCTCCGTCCCAGCAGCTACCAGCAGTGGAGGACATCGACAAGGAGCAACTGGGTGACCCCTATGCCAGTGCAGAGTATGCCAAGGAGATCTTCGAATACATGCGGGAAAGAGAGGTGGGCAATGCCTGTCCAGGGGGCTGGCAGCCCTGTCCAGGGAAGGGGTGACTGTGTGGGCAGGGCCACCCACTGCCCAGAGGCTCTGAGCACCTGGTGGGGGCTTGCACAGGGTGGGAAGGGGCTCGTTTGAGGGGGGATATCTGTCCAGTCCCTTATAGCTGGTTCTTTGGCAGGAGAAATTCATGCTTCCTGACTTCATGGAGAAACAGCCGGACATCACTGGGGACATGCGTGCCATCCTCGTGGACTGGATGGTGGAGGTGCAGGTGAGGGGCCATGGCCTTCTGCAGAACAGCCCCCCATGATGCCTCTGTCACATGGGACCTTTGTGTGCTGGCAGAAGCTCCCGTGAGCGTCTCCAGTACAGAGCTGATCTTCCCCCTCCCTGGGCTAGGGATGAGCCTACACCCCTCCCTCTGAGCCTGGCCCCTGTGAGAGCTGAGGGGGCAGGGTAGGCCAGGCTTCTGCCTGATACCATGTCCTGCCCCCCACCTGCATCCTTACAGGAGAACTTTGAGCTGAACCATGAGACACTATACCTGGCTGTGAAGCTGGTGGACCACTACCTGGTGGAGGTGGTGAGCATGAGGGAGAAGCTGCAGCTCATCGGCTCCACTGCCATCCTCATTGCCTCCAAATTCGAGGTAACTCCTTCCACGCTGTCCTGGGGAGCAGGGGCAGAAGAGGCTGTGCCTCTCTGGTCCCTGTGGGGTTTTGGAGAAGGCCAGGTCCCAGGCCACTGCCCTGAGAGCTGCTCATGTTGCATCTTCCTGTCCCAAGGCTGTGAATGCAGTCATGGTGGGCTGGCTCCTGTCTCATGGTGTCACTGAGACCTGGCTCTTCTCTGCTCTGCAGAGACCCTCAGGACACCTGAGTTCACCTCATGCAAGCATGCAGTTCAAGCTAAGGGCTGGGGCAGCAGAGACCTCACAGAAGCCCCACGGGGTGTTTTAACAGTCCTTGTGGGGTCCAGCAGCATGTGAACCCCACCAGTGTCTGTGGGATGGGTGGGATCTCCTGAGTGGAGCCAGAATAAGCCTCCACTGGGGTGCTGAGCAGTTATGCCCCATCAGGAGCGGTGCCCACCATGCGTGGATGATTTCCTCTACATCTGTGATGACGCCTACAAGCGGGAGGAGCTCCTGGCTATGGAGATGAGCATCCTCAGCACCCTCAAGTTCGACATCAACATCCCCATCCCCTACCGCTTCCTGCGGCGCTTTGCCAAGGTTGGTGCAGTTGGAGGGTGGGCTGGCACCCAGGTGCTTCCAGGCACCCCTTGTGGTGGTGATGGGGTGGTGATGGGCATTCCTAGGGCTTCAGGCTCCCAGCTGGCAACAAGGAAGGTTTGTCCAGCCCCCTCAAGAGACATTCGGGTTGAGGATGCTGACTTGTGGTAGGGTGGGGGGTCTGCGTCCTGTGCCCCAGGGCCAGCACTCTTGATCTCAAAGGTGCTGGGGAGCGGAGCAGCGTTGCTCAGAAGGCTGAGCCTTTCCCTGCCCCCTGGCTGCAGTGTGCCCGTGCCACCATGGAGACGCTGACGCTGGCCCGCTTCCTCTGCGAGATGACGCTGCAGGAGTACGACTACGCCCGTGAGAGCCCCTCAAAGCTGGCTGCCAGCTGCCTGCTGCTGGCACTTACCATGAAGAACCTTGGGGGCTGGGTGAGTGCCTGCCTAATCCCCTGTCTCTGCTGAGGCATCCCGGGGGGCACCTCAAGGATGTGGGGGGTGATGGACCGGTGGGTGGGATGATGCTCTACGGCTATGATCACATTTGGGGGGCTGGAGAGGGAAGATGATGGCTGTCTCGTCACTGAGATGACTCAGCTTAGCCCTGTTGTCCCCTTGCAGACCCCTACACTGGAATACTACAGCGGGTATAGTGCCCAGGACCTGCATCCCCTGGTGAAGAGGCTGAATTTCCTGCTCACGTATCAGCCCCGTGACAAGCTGAACACAGTGCGCAGCAAATACTCACACAGGTGAGTGTCATGGGCTCTGTCTCGGGCCTGTCCCCATCACAGGGGGTGGCCCCACCAGCACACACCCTGGGCTGCTGTGGGGAGCTGGGAGCACAGGTGAATGGGTGTCAGGGCTGGGGCTGAGCTCTAAGCAAAAGTGTTCTTTTCAGGGTCTTCTTTGAGGTTGCCAAACTTGCCCCCATGGACATGCTCAAGCTTGAGAAGGCACTCACCAGCTGCTAGTCCTACTCTGTAAATAAAGCCTGTAAATAACGGGGCACCCTTGGGCGGTGGGGTACCATGTACATAAATAATAGTAATTTTAACTGAAGAAGAGGGGGGAAAAAAAAAAAGTCATGTGTAACTGTTAATAAAATGTGTTTGTTAAAAAAATGTCTGTCACACATGCTGGCAGGGGAGATTATGAGCCCCAGTGCTGTACTTCCCATTGCTGTAATGGGACAGAGGGTGAGAGCAGGGCTGGGGGTTCCATGACGGGGGAGCAGGGACCTGAGGGGTGAAGGGCGGAAAGGGATTCCCAATTCCCTCCTCCCCACCCCTCACTTTCCCCTTAGTAATGACACTACACGAGCAGCAGCAATGAGTATCTTCTCTCCAAATATTTACACAGCTTAAATACCCACATGGGGAAGGGGAAACTGCTTTGGCCCCAGCTTGGGCACAGAGAGGGTGGCCCCTGCTCCTGTAGTGACCCTGTTGGGGCTGGACTGTTGGTCAGACCACATCACCTATGGGGTTAGACCTCTGCTTTAGTGTCTCCAGCCCCACAGGCTTAGGGAGAAGGAGTGGCTCCAGGGACAGTGGGGACAGACAGATACAGCGAGGCAAGCGAAGGGGCTCCACACACATGGGGCAGGGCAGGGATCTGTTCCCCTACCCACCCCCCAGGTCCCTGTGAGCAGCACCCACCCAGCACCAGGGCTGGGCTGCTGCCCCACTGCCAGCCCTAGGGCGGGTTGCTGAGCTCTTTAATGGCCTGAAGGATCCTCTTCATGTGGCCCACTTTGGTGATCCCAAGGTCCTGCAGGAAGGAGAGAGGGGAGCTGATGTACCTGCAGGGACCAGCCCTGGGCTCTCACTGGTAAGGAAGCCTCAGGGCAGAGACAAGGCTGCACAGCCCACCTCCCCCTGCTCTCTTTGCTGGAGCATGGTGCTTGCTTGGAGCCCTCTGTCCTCTTACAAGCATGTCCCCATGCCTGGGTGCAGGAGAGGGCAGGGTGCTGTTGATCCTGCTTTGGGCAGGTGTTTGAAGCCTTGCAAGCTGGAGGACCAGGGACAGCCCCTCCCCTGCTTCCAGCCCCTCTGTGCAAGCTGTGCAAGCTCAGCTCTGCGGGGCCAGGTGGAGGGTCAGCACCTGCCTTTGCCCCACCACCAGGAGGGATGGGGAGAGGAGGGATGGAGGACACCATGCTCCCCAGGCCTGGGGGTCCCTCAGGGGGCATAAGGGGGTTGTACCTTCAGGTCTCTCCTCTCCAGCAGGATCAACTCTGAGCCCTGGATGTCATGCCGGACAAAAATGTCTCTGTACTCCCCTAAACCGAGCGCTTCCAGCCAAGCTGCCACCTCCTCGGAGCCCCACTTCTCTGCTAGCAAGGGAGGAAAACCACAGAGGTGGCCTGGGGCCTGCAGAGGCAGCCAGACGCAGCAGGGCAGACAGCCAGCAGCGAGCATCCCCCCTCCCACCCTTGGCTCCTGCAGGGCCAGAGGCTGCAGCAGGCTCAAGCTGGAGAGGTCTCTCCTCTCTGTAGCTTACTCACAGAACAAAGGAGCTGCTCCCCCTCGACAAGACCCCCAGCTCTGGGTGAGGGACTTACCCAAAGGGCTGAGCAGTACCACAGCCCCCTTCTCCCCCTTGCAGTGGAGTTACAGGGCTGGGGGGCTCTGCATGTCTGACAGCAGAAAAAGTAAGCTTCAAGGGGCTACGGGTGACAAAGGTGACAGCCCCAGGCAGCCAGGACATGCCCTGTCCCCCTTCCCACAGCATGCCCAGGTCAGGAGGCCAAGGGATAGATCAGCAGAGGCTGCACCTGTCTCTCCCTGGCACACTGCTCGCTTTACCTGGGAGCGCACTGTTGGCCTTCTGCTTTTGCAGCTTGTCCTTCTCCTTCCTGGGTTTGGGGATGTTGAGGCGAAGCTTGAAGCTGCCCTTGTTGGCGCTGCCAGCACCTTCCTGCAAGAAGCCAGGCTGAGCAGGGTGCTACAGCTCCCCAGAGACACCCCCCAGCCCCTGTGCACCCACCTCCTCAGCAGGGTGGGCAATGGGCCCCAGCCAGTGGATGTCCAGCAGCCGCTGCAGCTCCTGGCCCAGCACATTCAGGGGGCCGTGAAGCGCCTCCTCCTCCTGCGGTGAGTCCAGCTGTGGGGGACAGGGACCATCCCCAGCCCTGCTGCCACGCCCAGAGGTACCAACCAAGGGCACAGGCCCCTCTGCTGGGGGATTTTGGGTGCTACCCAGCCCCTCACTCACCGCCTTCCCCTCCAGGAATGCCCTGGTCTCAGTGTACAGCTCCTTGATGCTCAGCACCACCTCCACAGCCGCATTTCTGCTGAGAAACTGAGGGGCACAGAGGGGTAACCATTGAGCAGCAGAGACCTGGGGTAGTGGGTGAAGGAGGCTGCCTTGCACTCCCAGCCCCAGCTCACCTCTGAGGTGCCGGCAGCTTTGTTGGAGAGGGCTTCGCTCAGCGCCAGGGAGCTGGCGTTGACTGCGTGAGCCAGCTCCTGCTCCACAGCTTTGTGAGCCTTGGCTGCCTCATGGATCCTGTGGGTGACAGGGGCTGGAGCTGCTCAGGCTCCCCTGGGCTGGGCAGGCAGTTCTGCGTGGCCACAGCACAGCTCTCCCCTCGTCCCCGTGCCCAGCACATCCCGCTTCCCGCAGTCTGACCTGGCAATGAGGGTCTCGGCAACCCGCGAGACCTGCTGTAAGAGGCTGCTCTCCTCCTCTGTCAGGTACTCCATGGACTGCTGGGAGCTGAGCCGTGGTCGGGCGGCTGCTCGGTAGCTCTCCCCTTTCTGCTTGTCCTCCCAGGACTTGAGGGTGCTTTCAAATGCCTGCAGGGGACAGACATGGCGCCCCTGAGCCTGTCACACCTCCCTGCGGCCCAGCACGGTCCTGCTGTGCACCCCAAGCTCACCCGGTCCCTCGTCAGCATCTGGGCTCGGTTCTTGTGCTGGATCTTGATGACCCCAGGTGGTTGGATCCAGGCCTCTCCATCCACCTGCACGGGGACGCCCTCGTCCCCCCGGATGGTGATCTTCACCACGCGGCACTGTGGGGTGGACAGCCCATGGTTGCCATTGCGGCTGGCTCTGCACCTCTGGCTGAAGAGCCTCCCAGGGCCATGCAAGGGCCAGGCAGGAACTGAGCCAAGTGGAGCCGCATGGCCCCAGTCTCCACTGGTGCCCCAAAAGCTTTCTGGCACCGCTCGGGGTGGTGGCACCCACAAGGTTCCTTTCCTTGCCCCTACCTGTGCGATGCGATGGTGCTGGAGGTTGATGACCCGTGACACAGCCATCTGGATGCTGCCAAAGACAGCCACCACCTCCAGCTTCTTGTCATCGAAGGATGGAGCCCCAAAGTTCTGTAGAAGACCAGTACAAGTAAGACTTCCAAACTGGGCTCATTCTGGGACCCAGTTTTTTCCCCCATGTGCGTCCAAAGCAGGAAAAACCCCAACCCTGGGTTTTTCCTGGGACTGTGGGAAGGATATCCTGCCCCTCCAACCCACCTCACAGCACTGGCACTCACATTGTCCTCCTTGGTGCCTCCCCAGAAGTTGATGCCCCCAGCATAGCTGGGGATGTTGAGGACAGCGATGCCCTGCAGGCTGGGTAGCGAGATGGGCACCCCGTCACACTGCAAGAGAGGGCTGAGCCTGGAGGGCCGCTGCAATGCCACCCCCCCTGCCCTATCTCTGCTCCCCTGACCCCGTACCTCCAGCTGCACCCGCTGCTCCAGGTTCTTGTAGGTGCGCTGCAGGAGCTCCTTGGTGCCCAGCACCCCGTACCACATCATGTTCTTGGTGCGGCTGCTGTGGGGCGAAGAGGGAAGGGTCAGGGGGCTCTGCACCCTCCTAGGGACACTGGGCAGAACCACCCTGGGCCACTGGCCCTGCCTCAGTTTCCCCACTTCCTGAGCAGTGGGGCTGCCTGCTGCCTGCTGCCAGGAGAGCCAAGCCACAGCACGTGGCACCCAGATGTGGACCCTTCCATGCCAGCACGGCATTGTCCCTCTACCCAGGTGCAGAGTGAGTAAATCCCACCAAGCCCTCACGATTTCACACTTCCTGGGGTACTTGCAGCCTGCTGCCCACCCACAGGGTGCTCGTCCCAGCACTGGGTCCAGGTGAACACCTGCTGCAGGCAGGAGTCCCCAGCACAGCAGCACAAAGCCACACCCAGAGCTCCCGGCATCTTGACAGTCCCTCCTGGTGCAGGCACTGGAGAGCCAGGGATACAAGTTTTTTCTGGGGGAAATTGGGGGGGGTTCCAGCCAACCTGCACTTCTTGGGGTGCTCATCCCGTTTGTTGTTGAACTCCAGGGAGATCTTTGCATCCAGACCAATGCCAAAGTAGTTATTCATGACGCATTTCTCCAAGAAGTGGCTGAAAGCAGCAGACAGGGACAGTGGGTTGGGAGGCAGCTGCACAATGGCACCACTGGGCTGGTACTGAAGGATGGGGTGTAACATCTGCCAGAGCAGTGGCATGAGCTCCCAGAGGGGCTGGCACCGGGAAGCCTGATCAAAGCTGTCAGGGATGGCTGCAGTCCCCTCAGTCCCCACAGCAGGACACATGTGGAACACCCAGCAGGACCTGCCTGCACTGGGCAGGGGGGAGCCCCGAGCTCCCAGCATCAGCTACAGATCCCACACCAGGCACAGGCAGGCTCCCCCACCACGGGCACTGCGGGGTTGGGAAGTGCCTGGCACCAGGGACACCACACTGGTGGGCAGAGGCTGGCCCAGCAGCCACCTCCAAGAGGCAGCGTGGTACCAGCTCTGCTCCCAGTCCATGAGGGGAAGCAAGGGTGGGCCAGAGTCCCCGGGGCCAGCAGGAGCCCAGACTCACAGGGTGCTGGGGTCTTCGGGGAACTGCAAGCTGCCGAAGGTGTCTGGCCGGTCCAGGATGATGGAGGAAGATGCAGAGGTCACTGTCACCCGCCGGGAGCCTGACCAGGGGGGAGAGGGAGGCAGCTGCTGCACGGGTGCTCACCCTGAGCCCATTCCATGGCTCACCCTCATGCCCCCACAAAAAAGCATGTGCCCCACTGGCATCTTACTCAGCCTCTCCTCCTCCTTGTTGAGCTCCTCTGAGCTGTCCTTGCTGGCGCCCGCGGTGCCACGATAGGCTTGGGTCTGCTTGTTCTGCTCATCCACAGCTGGATGCAAAGAGGGGCATGACAGGGAGTCTGGGCAGCCCCGTGGCCCTGTGCCCCCTCCCCAGGTCAGCCTTGGGGGTTTGTGCCAGCCAGGGCCCAGGGTGGCAACTCTGCCCCGGGATAGGGATCTCCCTCAACCACACCAAGCGTCAGAGAAGGGCTGGTGCAGTTCGTGAGGGGAAGCTAAGGCACGGGTCCAGCACCAACCCACGGTGGCTCCACAGCCCGTGCCAGGCTGCTGCAGCATCAGGGAAACTGCCAGTCCCCACCACCCCCTCACCTTTCTCTGCCTGCTCGATGATTTGCCGCAGGGCTTTCTTCAGGCTGTTCGCCCGCAGCATGAGCTGCTCCTTGGATTTGAAGATGCGAGGTACGGGGCTGGGGTTGAAGCTGCCACCTTTCTCCTGGTCCTTGGCATCAGCAGGGGTGGCTTGTGCCATTCCCTCGGGGACCATGATGGCCTGAGCCTCCTCATTCAGCTCCCGCACCAGCGAGTCCAGCTTCTCGTTCAGCATGGCACACTGTGGGACCCCCACCCCACTCAGCACCCGGCACGAGCTGCTGCCCTCCACCAGTGCTGGGCGCTTCCCTGGGCACCCTGAGTGACTGGGCAACCCCAAGCATCTGGAAACCCCATGCCTGGGCACCCCCAAGCACAGTACACCCCAATACATGCACAGCAAGGGCACAGCTCCCCAGAACAGCCCTCCTCAGCCCCCCCACTCCTCCAGGGCTGTGCCACCAGCTTGCCCCAGCTCTCCAGCTACCCTGCAACCCACCTTTCTTGCCATCAGCTCAGCCTCCTGCTTGTTCTCTGTTGCCCTCTTGTAAGCCCGGCCTACTTCAGCCACAAAGTCATTGACAGTGCCACAGAGGAACCTGCCGAGGGAAGCAGCAGGAGGTGGAGAGGGGCACAGCATGGCCAGCTGAGTACAGATGCCAGCCAGGGGGACTGCTAGGATAGCACCCTCAACAGAGGGGTAGTGCCAGGATTATCTACTGGGCACCAGCACAGTTGGCAGCTGCTGGTGGCCAGATGAGACAGCCTGGCTGAGAGGGGTGTAATGCCCATGGGGACATGACCCAGCCCAGCAAGAGGGCTCTGGCACCCCCATCGACAGCCCCCTCCTTACTTTGCAGAGGAGATCACCACTGAGTGCTTGTCCGACTCCAGGATCTTGGCCAGGTGGAAGGCAACAGAGTCAGCGTAATGGGAGATCTGGGCCTGGAGAGGCACAGGGGAGGACAGCTGGAGCCCTGCCATCCTGCCATGTGCCCCACTCGAGGATGGAGCCTTGCCTGGCCAGCCCTGGACTGGGGATGAACAGCCCTTCTTCAGCCTGCTCTCCATCCCTGAGGGCAGCCCTGCCCGTGCTGCTGGGCAGAGGGGATGCTCAGCCACAGCAGGAGGGAAACTGAGGCAAGAGGCTGAAAGGGAGGACACAGAAGAGTCCAAAGCAGCTGGCCAGCAGCAGGCCAGCTCTACCTCACCCGCTGCCTGCTCCCAACTGCACATGCTGGGACCTGCCAGACTCATTTCATTGCATGCAGCCACCTGACAGTCCCCTCATAGCCTCAATCCCCAGGGACCCCCAGAATGACCTCTCCCTGTGCAATCCATTTCTGTGTGCCCCCAAATAGGCTGATGGGTTGAACAGAAACCTGCCCTCCCCCATCTCAAGCCCTCAAATGCCAACAGTTCCCACCTGGATGTTGGAGTCCCCATTCTCTTCCTCCTTCAGGGCTGGGGGGGACTGCTTGGGGGCCTCGTAGGTCAGCACACTCCACCTGCCGAGCAGAGACCGTGGCTGTGTGCCACCTCCTGGTCCTCCAGCACAGGGATGGGCAGGGAACAGGGACAGGCTGCCTGAGAGGTGCCAAGGCAGGACGGGGGCAGAGGGGTGTGTGTCCCATGCCATGCTCACCGGTCCAGCATCTTGGTGGTGGCCCTTTCCAGCTTCTCCAGGATCTGCAGCAGCTGGGTGTCATCATCGCACAGGCTGCCCCAGCCCAGCACTCGTGCCAGGTCATTGCCAGTCCCCAGGGGCAGGACACCCAGCTGGCACTGTGGGAAAGGGGGGGGGGCTCAGAGCAGCCCCCAGGGGCACCTCTGACACCCCCAGCCCCACCCTGCCCATCACTCACAGCACCCCGGGGCACACAGGGAGGTCCCAGCTGGGCTGAGTGCCCAGTGCTGGGGATGGTGCCAGCCTCTGCCAGTGGTGACTCCCACTCACCTGCTTGTGGAGGCCAAGGGCATCGATCTCAGAGAGCACCCAGCCCACACTGCCATCCCCCCCACACACCAGGATCCGGAAGGTAGAGAACTTCTGGAAGAGGCGCAGCCTGGATGTGGGGCAAGGAGAGAGGGGTTGGGGGCTGTGGTGGGTGCCTGCCAGAACCCCACCAGGGCCACCCCTGGGTGCCCAGGCTGGCACTTACCCCAGGTGTGGGCCCCCGTTCATGAGGTCAAAGACTTGGGCCGGGTTGAGGAACTGCTTGAACTTGCGCAGAAACTTGACTCCCTGGTTGTCCCCACTCTTGGAGTTTACAAAGGCCAGGAGAGGGCTGGAGCAGGTCGAGGGGCAGGTGGCTTTCCAAAAACCTGCAGTGAGCCCAAGCATGTGAACCTCAACTACCAGTCCCCACAGACACCTCAGGAGAGCAGAGGCCATGTGGACATCCCGACTGTGCTATGCCTGACCTGTGGAGTGCTGGGGCCGGAGGGACAGTGATCAGGGTGCCCAGGGGATGGTGAGGGGTAGAGGGAAGAGGAAGCACCGTGCTTTTAAGGAAATGAGATAGGGAACGAAATGTGCCTGAGGCAGAGCAGGACTGATAGCTGGCCAGGAGCCCGCACCCGCCTCAGGGACGTCTTGGCCACCTCAGTCCCCGGGCCAGTGCCTGACGGTTGCTTCCCTTGGCAGACCCGGCAATGCTGCGGCAGGGAACGCAACAGTCATCACTGCCATTGGCACCAGCCCTCAGCCCCTGCCCTTAGAGCCCACTAGGCTGTGACTAGTAGCCCCAGCACCTCCACCACAGCAGGGGCAACACCCCTGCAGCCCAGTCCCTCCTGGCCTGGGCATTGCTCCATCTCCGCTCCCAGCCGAGCAGAGCAGATCGGCAACGCAAAGCACTGGGGGCTGCTGAGTCAGAGCGTGGGCTGCCACGAACAGCCTGCTGCCAGCAGCACCCATGTGCCAGAGTGGGACAGCGGGGCAGGACAAGGGGGGGCTGAGGCCTCGCTGAGCTGCTCCCACGGCAGCAGAGCCCAGGTGGGTGGGCAGCATCCAGAGCCATGGCTGGTTGGGTTGCTGGAGAGAGACAGGGCAGAGATGCTGCCGGGGATCAGCCACCAGCAGCGGAGGCTCTGGAGCCGAGGAGCAGCCGCGTGATGGTTACCCTGACAGCATCCCGATGAGTAACGAGAGGCAGATGAGCCACCGGCTGAGCTGAGTGGTGAAAAGCATTAAAGAACGAAGAAGGAAATATCCGGAGGAGAAGAACAGATTTTGCTCAGTGGAGGCCAGCTGGGCCCCTCAGGAGACAGAGATAGTGGGAGGGGTCCCCCCAGGCTCTGCATGGCTTCTCCCTACAGTGCCCCATGCCTGGGCAAAGCTGTGCTCTGCACTACCAAACAACCAGCTGAGGTTCAGACACTGGGAAATAACCCAAGCAAGAACCTCATCCTGTCCTGTTAAATGCTGAATCATTGGGGTGCAACACCCACACATCAAGGGGGCAAGGCTGGCACCACTGACCCCCAGAGGGACCGTGACCGGAGCCACTATGAGAGGTAGCCTGGCAGAAGCAATTGAAGCCACATACAGGCAAGAAGTGCCACCCCAAAGCCCACAGGACACCACTGCAGCCCTGGAGCAGAGCGCAAGGCAACTGTGCCCCATAAAACAGGCACAGTGCCACAAGCCAAAGCCTGCAGAGGAGCTCAGAGAGCTCAGAGCCCTGTCCCAAACAGCTTGTCTTTCCCCCTAGCCCAGCCCTATGCTGTCCATGACTCACCATCCGAGTCGATGCTGTTCAAGGCAGTCGGCGGGATGATGGACACTTTGTACTGGCCCAGGGGGCACCTCTTGCCAAATTGCTCCTTGCAGGCACTGTGAACCTGGAGACACGGGGACACCTGCATCAGCAAAGCTGGGGGACGCAGCACCGGAGTCCCCAGCCTCAGCTTTCCCAGTGATGCACCCCAGAGGGGCAGTGCTGTCTGTGCTGGGAGAGGGGTGGGGATGGGGATGGGTACATCCTTACGATGGCCTTGCACCAGAGGCACCGCCAGTCCTGCAGCCTCCGGACGCTGCCGCAGGCGCGGTCGCAGACGGCGCAGCGCGCGCTGACGGGCAGGTTCCCCTCCAGCCACTGGTGGGGCATGGCCACCTGCAGAGAGGGGCAGCCACTAGTGGCGTCCTGCGTGCCTCAGGGACAGTGTCAGAGGCCACCCCTTCCCCCAGGCACCACGGAGGAGATGGGCAGGGTAAGGCAGGCCTGGGACCCCTCCTGTGCCCTCTTGTCCCTGCCCGCCTGGCCCCTTGCAGTACATGGGGCAGGGCAGAGGTGTCCCCAGAAAATGTCTGGGAGAGGCCCCATTTGGAGAGCAACAAGGGATCCTGATGTAGGGTGGCAGAGGTGTCCCCAAGCCATGTCCTTGCAGAGCCAAGCCTAGAGGCCACACAGTGCAGGGAACAGCAACCAGGGACCTTCCTGCTTCCTGATTTGGTCATAGCAAGACCAGCTCAGCTAGTGGATCTGTCCTTACAGGATCCCTGACAGGAACTCCCATGTGCTTACCCCATCCTCATCCTCGATGATTTCAGTGCCAATGGAAGCCAGCGTTGTCCACTTGCAGTTGTTCGTGGCTCTGACAGCACAGCGCTTGTGTGCCTTGAACTTGCAGACTGCACAGGGGGGAGCAATGAGGAGCGGGAAAGGTCCTCATGGGATGCACAGCCCTGGCCCCAAACCCGCTCTGCATCTGGGGATGCAGCCAGTGGGCATCACTCTGCACCCCTCCTGCTCTGGGCCAGTCCCAAGCTCTGCCCTGATCCTGGCCCCTGCCCACCCCCAGCAGGACCCTGGCACTGACCTTCGCAGGAGAGGCCGTGTGAGGTGACCCCCGGGAGGGCTTCCCGGCACACGTTGCAGAAGGTGGGGCGGGCGTGGGAGCAGGCGTACCAGTTGTGCATGCCCGAGAAGTGCTCCATGTTGAACTGCGTGGCCTGCTGGGGGGCACAGCCCTGCACTGTCAGTGCCAGGGACCCTCACCCGGCACTCCCTCCCTCCTGGCCCCCAGAGTCCCTCCGGCCTGACTCCTGTCCTCCTTGTGGGGCTGTGCCAAGGGCAGCAGCTCTTGCCTCGCAGCCAAAGGCACTCAGAGTGGTACCCACCCACCCGTAGCCCCCCGCCCACGTCACCTCATGGATCTCCCACTTCTGGACAGACTTCAGGGCACCGATCCAGTCCTCCATCTCCTTCCGGTTCTCCGCGCACAGGATGAGTTTCCGGAACGGTGTGATCACCTGCAACAGCCACCACCACGTCCTCCCGCGAGGCCACCGCCAGGCCAGCCAGCCCCCAGCACAGCCCCCAGCAAACCCCTGGCACACAAGGCCATGCTACGGGGCACCCCATGGCTCTGGGGGGGTGAGGGGGTTCCGCGGTGCCTCCCTACGAGATGCCGAGGTCTCCACGGGGTGCGGTGGACCCCACACCCCCCTCACCGTGAAACTGTTGTTGATGTTCTTGGTGCTGGTCTCGGCCACGCTCGCGTCTGACAGGTCCACCTCGTCAAAGATGAGAGACTGCAAGGGAGAAAGCAGAGCCTCAGTCCACCAGGCAGGGATCTCTGTCCCCTCCTGGGCTGGCAGGCTCAGGTCCCCCCAACTGAGAGTGCTGGAAGCTCCCCCACAGCCTACCTTGGCATCCTTAGCATAATAGAGTGTCCTGCCCCGCAGCTTGAAGTATCGCCTCTTCCATCTCTGGAAGGAGCTCGTCTGCTTCAGCAACAGCCCCTCCTTCACGCTTTTCTGCAGAGACCACAACATCCTGAGCTCCTGCAGCCCCCCAGGACCCCCAAGCCACAGCTTTCCCCTGTGACACCAGTCCCTGGGTCCCCAGGAGCACAGATGGGACATTCTGGGGCTCACTCTGTGCTGGATGTAGCAGGGCAAATTATGTCCCCTGCCCACCATCCCCTGGGCACTGGGCACTCCCAGAAGGATGATCTGGAAGGATGTTGCTGGGCATGGCAGGGGTGGCAGATGCAGGACTCCAGTGGTACAGAGCCCCTGCTGCTGATGCTTCCTCCCCATTCCCAGCACAGTGCCCAGAGAGCCTCAACCTGCTGCAGCTCCCCAGAAGCCAAGGGCAGAGCCAGGGCCAGGAGAGCTCCCTGGGAGGGGACACCAGTGCCCCAGAGACACCAGGACTGCATCTTGGAGGCAGAATTACCTGGGGACTGCAGCCCCAGCCAGGGTGGAGAGCAGACAACTGGGGTGCAGCCAGCCCTGTCCGGCCCCCACAGCCCCTGGAGGGGACAACCTGGGGCTGAGGGCAGCCCGCAGCAGGCAGAGCATCCCCCACAGCACAGCACATCTCTGCAGCCTGGCTGCCTGTCCTCTGCCCTCCCCGAACCGCAGCACCTGCCAATATTTACCCTCCTCGCAGCGGTGTTTACAAGACTCAATTAATTAGTGTTTGCAACGTGGCTACGAGCCTGTGCTGAGTGGGGCGGCAGAGATGCTCTGGCACTGCCTCATCTTTGATTGTATCTTCTTTAAACACCGCCGGCAGCCCCGTTCAGCTGCTCCTCTGCAATTAGCTGCTACAGCGCTTGTATTCGATTCCGTCACACAGCGACAAGCCACATTTAACGGCGAATTAGCGCTGGGCACCGAGGGCAGAGCTAGAGAACCGTGGCCCCGGGGCCCCGCACTCCTGTGCCCAGCCCGTGTGCTGCGAGAGGTGGCACCCGGGCACCCGTCAGCCTGCAAACACACCAGCGCCAGGCCCCAGCCTTAATCCACTGCCCCACGGCTCTGAACTAGATGGTCAGAGCACCAGGAGTAGCAGGAGCCTCCAAAGTCACAAAGAAGCCAAAACCCCACCTAGGATGCTCCCTGAGCCTCAACTCCCTCAGATCCCTGAGCCCTCCCCAAGCTCCCTGGGGCATGCACTGAGATGTTCCCAGCTCTCTTCCAGCTTGCAGTTTGAAGCCTTTATTGGTCTCTAATGATGCTTTGCCCCCCAGGACCAGCGCAGAGTTCTGCTGTGGTGGACCACCACGATGCCTACGAGTGTCAGTGTAGGTTCAAACAGCCCCACTGTCCCCAGTGGGACACACCACGTCCCCTCCTTGGCCTCTCAGCTGTGAAAACGCAGAGGAGACGGTGAACCCAGAGCTGCCCTGAGCAGCAGGGGGAGCGTGGCCTTCCAGCAGGGTCCAGCTGTGACCCCTAGATACACACAAACCATGCACCCTAGCAGTCCTTGTCCCATGCCAGGAGATGACAGGCCAGGGTCTTGCCATGGCCAGGTGGGTTCCGGTCACAAATGCCACCTCCACCACACCTGGTTGCACACTCTGGGTGCAGGTGCTGCGTTTGCTGCAGTCGTTGCTGTTGCTGCAAAGGACAGGCAGGCAGTGTGTGACAGCAAGGGGTGGCATGGGGAGATGTGACAGGGAGGAGCAGGAGAACAGGATGACAAGAAGAAGGAAGAAGAGGCAGGTCCATGACGGGGGCTCAGAGCTATCACAGCCAACAGGCCTTGGGTGCTCAGCTCTGCCTGCCTCCAGGACCATGTGGATGGCAGGATACAGCAAGGACAGCTGCCTGGGAGGGCAGCACCTGCCCCTGCAAGGGGGTCAGAGCTGAAACACCCCCAGCAGCAACTCCTGACAAGATAGCAGCAACAAGGCATCACCCAGTCCCACAATGTCCCAGTCCTGGCCATTCCAGGGACAGGATGCAGCTGCCCCCACTGTGCCAGCATGGTCTATGGCACAGCTGGAAATGCAGAGCCCTCCCACCTCCACCACAACACCCCAAGTGCCACAGCTGGGGGAGTGTGTCTCAGTTTCCACCCTTTGCAGACTAATCCCCAGCACCCCAACACCGGGCAGCAAAGCTGGTGCAGAGAAGCTCAGAGGGCACCTCTCCCCACCCTCGGGGGCTGCTTTGGGCAACAAAGCCCAAGCCCTCTGTGCCACCATGAGCAGCACCTTGCTGCACACCCCCTCACACCAGCGCCTGCCCACCCACGCTCCATCACCACTGGTGTTGATGCCATGGGGTACAGGTTTAGCTGATGCCAGCATGGGTCCGGCCAGCCAGCCCTCTCCCTGGGGAAAACGAGGCAGGTCCCCTCTCCTAAATGAGCCCTGGAGCCTGGCTGTCCCACACTGCCTGGGCAGGCACATGAGTCTGGGGTGCCAGAGGGCTACTCCAGGTTGTCACTGGGGTAAGCCACCCACAAAAGCAATTTTTTGTCTGTGGGATGAGCCACCCACAAACCCAGTGTTTTGTCTGTGGGTCTCAACCAGGAGCACCTGCTGGGAGCAGTTCCCAAGTGGCTCCATGTTTTTGGACCCCTGCTTTTGGCACGAGGAACAGGAGGAGACCTGAGAGGCACCTGATGGCCAAAGCCAGCAGCAGGCCCGGCCGTGTGTGGGAAGCCACAGTGCAGCAGGCACTGCTGAGTGAGCCTGGTGTTTTCTCTTCTCAGAATGGAAAGGGGTGGGGATGGCAAGGGCAGACGGGGCCATGCCAAGGCTCATCTCCAGGATCACCACAACAACAACAGCTCCCTACAGCAAGTGGCTTTCAGGTAACTCAGAGCTCATAGGAGTCAGAGCTGAGCACATGCAGCACAGGCACTTTTTCCTGGAGAGCTTCTGGGGGCACTGGCAGCCCCTGGTCACCGGGCTGGGAGCTCTGCACTGGCCACTGCACAGCTGTGACTGTGGTGTGCCACTCACACCTCGAAACAAGACTGAGCCCCTCCACTCACCTACCCACGGCTTTTCTGGCTGCAGAACCCCAGGCAGCGCTGCAGGGAGCCTCAGCACAGTCAGCGCTGGTCCCATACCAGCAACAGAGGTGGCAGTGTGACAACACCCAGGGCCACGTGCAACCTGTCCAGCAACCAGCGCAAGACCAGCTCCCCTCTGCAGGGCTCTGCCCTAGCACTCCACTGCCCCATCCCGAGGTCCCTCCCTGCTCTCTCCAGCCCACGGGACTCAGCATCACCTGGGTTGTGCCCAGCACTGGGGGTATCCCAGAGATGCAGGGTGGGGAGGCAAAGGCAAGAATGAAACCATACGGTATCTGCAGACAAACTGCCACCTCCAGCTCAGAGGCAGCTGGAGCAGCAGTGGCAGCAGGGTCTTGAAGAAGACACAGCTAAAAATGGCCCTGTAAGGATGGCCAGCCTCCAGTAAAGTGCCCTGCCAGGACTGGGCTGGTCCCAGGGGCCATCGTGCCACAGGCTGGCTGTATGCTTGGCATACACTGAAGCACAGCCTAGGTGAGCTCATTGCCCCCTGGGACCACACTCCAGCAGGGCTTCTTCCAGGCCAGGGTGCACCCCAAAATGCCAACCCTTCCCTCAGTCCTAAGGCAGAGCTCCAGGTTCCTGTTCCACTCTGCCATCCCCCTTCTCCCAGCTCTGCCACCATCATTCCTGGGAAGAGCCCGTTGTGCAGCCAGGTCTGACATCAGCTGGGGCAGGAGGGTTTTCCTGATGGGATTGGCTTGGACAGAGAAGCAGCTGCTGGAGAAGAGCCAGGAAGGTTGTTACTCAGGAATGCTGGCACATATAGCTGATGAGCACCACACTTGCCTGCCCACCCAGTTGGCAGCCCTACACAACTCCTGAAGGAATATGCTTGTCCCTGTGACCACGCAATGCCTCACTGGGGAGGAGGAGAGGGGAGAGAAGACCGATCACCCGCCAACACACCGACCTGCATCGCACCAGCATCATTCCAGGCAGCTGCCCTCCTCCTCCAAATGCAGCAGCCCACCGGGTACAAGCTGGGGTCCAGTTGGGTCAGAGCTGAGCCAGCAGATGCCAGAACAGCAGAGGAGAGCTAGCAGCCCTCAAGCAGCCCAGCAGTGGGGCTGCCAGAAGCTGCTGGGTACCCCGTGGACTAGAGTCGGTTGGAAACCTTATCGGGCTTTGCAACACAGCAGAGCTCTTCCGGGACCAGGCAGTCAGGGGGCTCGTTGCCCAGGGCGTGCTGTGGCCCAACAGGCTCATCTGCTCCCTGAGGACCCCTGCTGCCATTGCAGGACCACAAATACCCCTTCCCAGTGCTGGGTGGATGCTTGAAAGGAGATTCCGGCAACAGTCCTGACATGGCATTACACGGTGCCACGAGGCTCAGACCATTGAAAGGGGACGGAGAATTAACAGAGAGGAATGAGGGAAGGAGCACCCAGAAGAAAGGCAATCCCCCTTACACCTCATCCCCCAGCAGCTTCTTTTTAGAAATGAGCTTGTGCTTCCCTATCTACAGCCACATCGGTCCCCAGGCATCCTGCTGGCAGGCATCCCACCCCATCCCACCCCATGCTGGTTCCCCCCTGCCCCTTGTGCCCTGGTGCTGCCAGGCGCAGCCCTCCCACCCTGCCCAGCCACGGACAGGCAAGAGAGACACTTGCATAATGGAAAAAGTGAGCGGGGAGAGAGGGCAGGGCGCTTGAGAAACCTCAAACATCCGACTGGCGACACTGGGGCTATCTTCACACCCCAGGCACTGGCTTGGTGAGCCCTGATTAATGAGAGCAAGCCCAGCCTCCCTGGTCACAGGCAGTGTTTTCTTGTGTTCAGATGCAATTTCCTATTGTTTCATCTGTGCCCATTGGCAGACAACATCGAGAACATGGTTCCCTCTTTGTGGCACCCTCCCCTTCAAATATTAATCCCCACCACTGAGGACCCCCTGGTTACAACCTCCCCTCCAGGCTGAACAGTCCCAGCTCTACCAGCCTCTCTCCATACAAGGGATGCTCCAGTCTCCCACCAGTGTCAAGTCTGGACAATGCACTGCCTGGGAGCCAGATGCCACCCTCCTGCTGCAGAAGGGAGGTTTCCAGGTCTGGCCCCAGCAGCTCTACCTTGTTTTCCTTGTCTTTTGGCCAGGTTTCAGGCATCAGCAGGCAGCCCTTCCTACAGCCTGGCTCTATAGCACCGCCCCACCAGGCTCCCCACAGCTGCCCCAACAGCTCAACATCCACAGGCACCACTTGCCCCATCCCTGGGGCACCCCGAGCCTGCAGGATTCCCAGTTCCTCCAGCAAGGATGAGAAGCACCCATTCCTTGGAGTACCACCAATCCCACTGACCTCGCCAAGCCCCCTAGGAGGATGCTGGTGGGTCCCCCAGCCCCACCAAGCAGCTGTGACGTTATCCCAAGATCAGGAATTATGAACATGACTCCCCTTTGCAAACAGCAGACAAGCCATGCCCCTGCCCACCATGGCCATGCACATTGTGCCCACACTGTGGGCAACCCTGGATCCCTAACATGCACTGTGTCCCTTTCAGTGCCTCCACCTCCCAGCTCTGGTGCCAGCACCCCAGAACCAAGCAGCGCTGCCGGATCCCTCCCCGCCTCCGCTCAGCTGCCAGGACAGCCTGTGCCAAGGCAGTGCTGGGAGCCGAGCGCCCTGGCCACACGGGTAGGATGTGCCCCCCCACCCCCATCACCTTAAATGTGTTGGTGCACCCCAGAGTCTGTGTCCCCTCTTTCCCCTCCATGCCCAGTCCTCAGGGGATCAGCGCCGAGGAGCAGCATCGCATCCCCCTCCCGCTCTGCTCTTGCACCCCCCTAGAACCTGGCACAGGCAACTGGCAGCCCCCAGATGCATTGAGGAGGAAGAGAAGGGGCTGACAGCAAGACCCGATGTGTCCTGGGGCTATTCAGTCTGGTGGGGGCACCTGCACCTGGCAGCTGTCATTGTCACTGAGCACAATGACCTCGCCGCCTCCAAGCCGATGCTGGCACAAAATGCCCTGCAGGGCACCCACAGTTCCAGCCTGGAGGAAGCCAAATAGGGGTGGAGTGGGGGGACAAGATTGATGGGGAGATTTGAGGAGGGGGTGGGGGAATGGGCATTTGGGGTGTGGAGGCACTGGGACTGGGGAGTGGCGATCAGGAAGGATTCAGCGGATCCCAAAATGATCCTCACCTGCTCCTGTCCCAGGGGCTGGACAACAGCCTGGCGCGGGGGAAGCTGCTCACTCCCATCACCTGGGTCCCCCCTGTCAGTGTGGATGGGCAGTGGGGTGGGGGTCCTGACCCCTCCCAGCCCCCCAACATGACAAGCTCCTATAGACCCCCTCCAGCACTTCACCCACTGCCAACAGTCAAAAAATAGGCCAGTGTGCTCCCTCCCCCTGCCACTAACCCGGTTGTCTCAGGAGCTGCTGCCCTGGCACTGGACTCTCTCTCCCTCATTAACTGTGTGCTCATTAGGTACCTTCCCCTGGGGTGCAGGCATTGGTTCCCTCCCCTCACCCCAGCCCCACACGGGTGACAGGGGTGTGGAGGTGGCTTGGGAAGGTGCCTGCCATGGTACACACACTGTGGCCGTGGCTGGAGTGATGGGCAGCACACGTGCTGTGGCAGAACTGTGAGCCAGGGACAGCCTGACCTATGTGGCAGAAGCAATCTCATCCCAAAATCCTCATCTCCATAGGGAAGGCAGGAGCCCATCCAGCAAGGAGCCAGGCTGGCAAGCGCGGTCCTGCCCATCAGGACCAAGGCAAAGGAATCCTCAGGAAAAACAGTGAACCCCAACCCTGAAAACACTTAGGTGGCAGGGGAGGCATACACAGCTCGCTCTCAGCCCCTCCAGCTCCAGCCCTGCCATGCTCACACCCTCTCTTCCCAGCTCCGCGGGCTGTTAACCCAGACGTGTCCTTTCCGCCTGCCCATCCATCACGCCACCTGCCTCCCCTGGCACGCTGCACAGCATCACCTCCTGCATGGCTAATTGCTCATGCCAGGCAGGATGCAGGCAGGGAGTCGGCAGCTCAGCCTTTCCCCACGCGCAGCCTGTCAGCAGCGAGGCTGAACCTGCTGATGGCAGGGGGGGCTGTGGTGCCTGAGCTGGGGACTCAGAGCCTGCTCATGTCCCTGTGCTGCTGCTCTAAGACCCGGGCACAGCCCAGTCATCCGCCCTTTCTCTCAGGTTTCCTAGCATTGATGGCTCCCTGCAGTGTCCCTGTGCCCCACAGCATGGCAAGTGCTGCGTGGCAAATTCCAGTGGCTGCTGCCACCCCTCTGGGAGGGTGCTGAGGGCTCACACATAGCACTAAGCGGCCCAGGACCTTGCCCACCGTCTTGGCTTCCCTCCATGCCCCCACACACAGCCCCCTGAACCTGGCACAGCCCACGGCACCCACCTCGCAGCTAGGCTGGGCACAGCTGGTGCCAGCCTGCTCCAAAGAAAGGGAAACTGAGGCACGTTCCGTGAGCATCCAGAGGGACTGGGCGAGAGCCCCCTCAGTGCTGCATGCCCCTGAAATGTCTCCTGCCAAGTGGGAAAACTCCACGGTGCCACGTTGGGAGCATGCAATTTCCACACTCCTGGGCAAGAGCCCTTTGCCCCACCTCGTGCCAGTGCACCAGGCTTGGCACAACAGCCAATCCAGAGCCAGAGGAAGCCCGTCCCAGCCCCAAGCATCCCCAAGCTGCCACCGGACCCAGCACACCACCCCATCCCCACTGCCTCCCTCCCTGCCCACAGCACTCAACACCCGGGGACACCCCTGTGCTCCGCCACTGCATCCTTCTGCCGCGTTTTCAGCGCTGTCCCCCCCTTCCCCAGGGTAGCGCAGCCACCAAATCCCCATCGAGGGGTGGCTGGCACCAGAGGCCGGCTGCGGGGGGACTTCTGGCAGCCCCTTCTCGCGGCCCAGCACTGCAGGCACCACCTTGACTCACTCTGCCACCTCCTGCCCGCAGCCGGAAGGTGGACGCAAAGGGACCGCTCGCCCGGCACGCCGCCCAGAGCATCCTCCCGGTGTTGTGCCCACATCCTCCCTCCCCAAAACGCCACCCCCCAAACCTCCTTCTCTCCCCGCTTCCCACTCGGCCATTCGGCCCAGGTTATTTCTCCCTGAGCTGCAGGCGGGAGGTGCCTGGCCATTTCACTGCCCCCACCCGGGGCACCAATGGCCACGCGCTGCTGCTTGGCCAAAGGCGCTGCGCCCCTTATTTTTGTAGGTCCTACCAAAATAGCTTCCTCTGAGCAAACTGTGACACACACACACACACACACCCCCAGCTGCTGTCATGCCAATGGCCGAGAAGCACGAGGGTCACGTCTGACCTCAAAGGTGTCCCCATCCATCCAACAAACCACCACAGGGGATTGGACCTAGGGAAGACTGTGGGAATGGGGTCCACAGGGGAGCTGGCACTGCCAAACGAATCTGGGGCACTAGGAAAGATGCAGATTCCATTTTGCCACCCACCAAGCGCTGCACACGCAGTGCCTGCAGCAGGGTGTGGGATGCCAGGAGCCTGTGGAACTGACAGGACCCTAAATTTCAGCCACAGAGCATCCACAGGGCAAAGTCTCCATGAAAGAGTCCTCTTCCTCCAGGGACACGGGGTGGGAGAACACAGGGGGAACCCAGGGGATACAAACATGGGATGAAGGTAGTCCAGGTTCCTGAATGGTGGGAAAAAATCCGCACTCCACAGCCCCATGGGACCAATACTGACACTACCACTGTGGGGTTTGCACCTTTTCTATGTGCCCTCCTGCAGGGCACAGGGGCCAGAACCCTCCTGGCTCTGGCTGGGTCGAGTCTGCCAGCAGCAAGTGCCTGGCACTGATTTACACCCTGGAGCAGGTGAACTGCCCTGCCCCACTCTTGGCAACCCCACACCCAACCAACCCCTCACCCCAGGCACCCCACAGCCCTGACCTTGCTCCTCATCTGCCCCGAGGTGGAAACCTTCCGGATGAGCTTGTGGGAACTGTCCTCCTGCTCGCCCTCGCTGTCGGACGACTCCTCACCGCCCACCTCGGGTGAGATGGGTGCCAGCTTGTCCGAGTCCAGGGAGGACACCGACTCACGGGTCTTCCTCAAGAACAGGTCCCCAGGCACCAGCTTCTCAGCCATCTTCCCACCCGGTTTGGCTCAGGGCTCTGCAGCCTCCCGTGAAAGCCCTGAGAGGACAAGGACACTCAGGAGTGGAGGAAGAGCCCTGAAAGGGGATGCGTGGCCGCTCACCCTCTGGGGCTCAGCCAGCGGGGAGGTGCAATCCTGGAAATCAAGGGAGATGGCGCTTCCTCGCCCAGGAACGCCGCTCAGGGTGGCATCCTTGCAGGCAAAGTTTCCCGTCCTTGCCTTTTTTCGGTGTCCCAACTCTTCCTCAGCCCGCCTGGCACCGCAACGCCGTTCCTGGCTCAGCCGCGGGAGACTGTGGCTGCCCCACGCCCTGGCACTGGTGCAGAGGGGCGCATCCCCTCCCTGCAGCCTGTGCTAGCCCCCCTCGTTGCCCATCCCCCGGGTGCTGCGGGCGGTCTCCATGAAAAGCAGCAGCTGCCCCCCGCCATCCACCTGGCTCCAGCAACCGGGAACGGATGGGAGCACGTCCCGCCCCGCGCGTGGGTCGCCAGCCCCGAGCAGGTGTCTGCGGGCGGGCTGAGATGGAAGGGGGGTGCGGGCTTGCCGCATGCGGGGGAAGCCATCTCCCCACGGCATCCCTGCCGGCCCCGAGGGCTGCGGGGGGACCGGGGGAACACCTACCTGGACGAGCGAGCCTGAACGGCTGCAGGGCTGCCGTGCCCGGGCCGGGGGTGGCGGGGGGGGGCACCCCACGGCGCCGTGCCGGGCCCCACGCGTCTACCGCGGGCCGGCTCCGCCGCTCCACCCCCTCCTCCCCCTTCCCCGCGGCTGCCGGCAATCGCGGCGCCGTCTCCCCGCGCAGCAACAAGCGTTGCGGGAAGAGGAGGCAGGAGGGAGCGAGCGCTGTCCTGATGACCACCCCTCTCCTGGGCGCATTCCCCCCTCCAGCCTCGGCGCTGCCGGGGAGCCGGGTCCCCGCCGAGCATCCCGCAGCACGCCCGGGCGGGGGGGGGGGAAAGGCGGAGCGCCCCCCGCTCCGCACACACCTTGCGCGACCCGAGCCGCCGCCGCTGCCGGTGCAAGGTCGCTCTTCCTTCGGCCCCCGCCCGCCGTCCGCAGCCCCCCCCGGCCCCGCCGGGACGTGCCTCCGCAGGCAGCCCCGGCCCTGCCCCTGCCGCAAGCCCCGGCCTGCTCGGCGCGGCGGGCGCTGCTGCGCGGCTCGGGCGGCCCACGCACGGCCCCGAGCATGCGGGCACGGCGGGCACCCGCCGCGCGCATCCGTGTGCGGCACCCGCGCGGGCACGGCGGAGC
>NW_020884945.1:168836-233518 GCF_003945725.1 Corapipo altera | reverse complement strand
CGGGTGCAGAGGGCTCCCTGCCCACAGCTGCACTCCAGGTGCCCCCTGTGACCCTCTGTAACCCCATTCGGGTCCCAAGAGCTTGCCAAGGCTTGGCTCACCCCAGTTGGAGTAATTGCCCACCCCCTTCCCCGGTGCCACTTGCCGGGACACAGGGATAAACCACACGAGACAGAGCTGGGACAGATGTGCAGCTCCTGCTGCTGCTTTAGTGTGAGGCACAATGGCACGCAGCAATGCACGGGCACCAGCAGCGCCCCCAGCAGAGGGCCCTGGGGAGGGCTGCTGATTCCCACCCCGAGAGCAGTGTGGCACCCAGTGGGTGCAGTCTTTGGTCCTAGCAATGATCCTGGGGGCAGCTGAGATGGAGGGAATGTTGGTGACCCCACTCCTGCCAGGCACCATCCCAAGGTACAGCCTGGCAGCTGTGGGCTGTAGTGTTCAACAGGTTGAGGGGGGCCCACAGGGAGGGGCAGCCGCACAAGGGGGCTGCTGCAGGGGCAGGAGGGCAGCAGTGGGTGCTGCCTGCACCCTGGGACTGGGCTGTCCAGCTATGGGGCCACCAAAGGGGCTGGAGCCCACCCTGCCTTCTCAAATCACTTTACCCCTTGCCCCAAGCTGCTGCTGGTTGCATGAAACTCCTGTGCAAAATCAGTAGCAAGGCACCTGCCCAGCCTATGGAGACAGATGGACAGTGGAGGGGCTGACATATAAGTGCTATTTGGGGCTGTTGCAGCAAAGGGGAGGGGACAAGTATCCCGGTTCGTCCTTAATGTGTTTTTTCCTCTATTAATCACTTCTGGTGTTGGGCCAGAAGCTGCAGGTGAGGGCTGGATGAGACCTGCTGGTTCCCATGCCCACAGTGTGGGTGACAGGGGGTAGCCACAGGCCACAGTCTTCTGGTCCCAGAACCCCATGCCCTGGCAGGGCACCATCCCGGGAGCACCCACTGCAGTGTTCCCCAGGAGAGGGGTACACAGCACCCACTGGCACCCACTGTGGCCCCCCGTGGTGCCTCAGCCAGCGGGGAGCGGGTTAAGAACCCGCTGGCCAGGGCCATTGTTTCAGATACAATGGAGAGGAAGAGGATGCCGGGGCTGAAATTCCTTCAGCTCCCACCGGACAGATGGACAGAGCTGGACAAACAGACAGGACAGAAGGCAAGCATGCTTTAACCCTTTCAGGCACTGCATGGATATGCCCCAAGGTAGCTGGGGGGTGTTTAAGGCATGTGGTGCAGCACCGAATGCAGGACAGGTGCTGGTGTCCAGGACGAGGTGGAAGGACCCCCATCAGCACAGAAAGAGCTCCGAGGGTGATGGCAGCATCCATCCATTTGGTCCAGCTGAGCCACAGGATGCTAGGTGGCCACAGAGTCCATGACAGCTCTTTGGCACAACACCCCCTGTCCACATCTGGACTGGCAGCCCCTCCCCTGCTTGGTAAACCAGAGAAATAAATAAAAGGCAGGGGCTGGACAGATGGACAGACATAGGGAGAGCCCATGAGGGGCTGGATCTGCTTTGGCAGCAAGCTGGGGCCACAGCCAGGGTCCCAGAGGGAGGCTGGGTAGGGGGTTAGCAGCCCTTGGAGGCCTGGCCAAGGCTCTCGCGCAGGCACCGGAGCTGCTCCTGGCCCAGCTTGATCTTCTCCTCCAGCTCCCGCTGCTCAGCAATGAGGGCTGACTTCATCTTGACGAAGTGCTGGTAGTCCTGGAGGTGCTCGGCGGGCAGGTACCGCGCCACCATGGCACCCACCGCCTCCTCCCGCCGCCCCACGTGCTCCTTCAGCTCCTTGGCATCCTCCAGCTGCGCCACCAGCAGCCGCCGCTTCTCCCGCAGGGCCAGCTGTGGGCGAGACGGGCGGCATTGGCAGGGTGTCCCACACCCCACGGCCTCGCAGGTGCCTCCCTGCCCCATGCCCACCTTGTCCTCGGCGGGGGCGTGTGGCCCCAGGCTGCCCAGGGCAGCCTCCACCCGGGCCAGGCGCCCCGAGAGGGAGAGCAGGAGGTTGACCACCTTGTCCAGGTCACCCACGAAGAGGCGGTACTTGTCGAACTCCCCTGGGGTGCAGAGGGCTTGCAGGCGGGCAGACACGTCGTCGCCCAGCGCCCCGTTGGCGCTGATGTCCTCCTGCAGCCCCCGCTGTGCCTCCCGCAGCACCGCCAGCTTGCGGCTCAGGCTCTCGATCAGCTGCAGCTGCCAGAGCAAAAGGGTCAGGGCCGACTGGGGCCACCCCCCATGGGACTGGGGGACTGGCACAGGGGTGTAGGGGCACTGTGCTGGGCCCCACAGAACACAAGAACCTGGCAGTACCCCTGGTTCCCATGAGCTACTGGCAATGCCCCCAGTCCCCACAAGCATCTGGTAATTTTTCAGACCCCACGAGCAGCCAAGGGATGCCCCTGGACCCTGTGGGCATCTGGGAATGTCCCAGTCCCTGCAAGCACTGAGCATCTGGAGATGTCCATGCTCCCCATGAGCATCTGGTGACACTCCAGATGCTCATGGGGACACTCCTGACACTCAGGCCCCGCAAGCACCTGACAACGCCCATGTCCTCGCATGCATCTGGCAATGTCCCAGCCCCTGTGAGCATGCAGCAATGTTCCTGGTCCCCATGAGCACCCAGCAATGTCCCTGGTCCCCATGAGCACCTAGTGATGCCCTCAGTTCCCGTGAGCCATCAGTGATGCCCCAATCCCTGTGAAAATCCCGCAATGCCCCCAGTGCCCATGAGCACCTGGTGAGGGCAGTGGGGAACCCCGAGGGCGTTGGCCCGAGCAGTTCCTGTACCTTCTTTTCTACCAGCTCCTGGTCCACTTCCTCCTCCTCATCATCCTCTGAGCTCCCCTCCACTACCTCTGGCAGCGCTGTCACCTTGCTGAGCGGCTCAGCTTTGCCGGCTGCTGCAGTGTAGTGCACCGGGAAGGAGCTGGAGCTGGCAACACTCCCAGGGGGTGGCGAGATGGGCTCGAAGCCTTGCCTGGGGGGGCAGGGGTCAGTGCTGGAGGTGGCAGGGTGCAGCCTGCCCTCTGCACAGCATCCAGTGCCACACCAGCCCTACCTGTCCTGTGCCAGGGCCTCCAGGTGCCAGTCCTGCTGGAGACGCTCCCGCCAGGCCTGTCGCTCCCCCGCCACCAGCAGCTCACCGATCACCTCAGTGGTGGTGCCAAAGGGGGCCAAAGGGGTGTGGACATTGGCCAGGGAGTGGTCCCTGACTGCCATATTCCACAGCAGTTCCTCTGAGTCCACGCGGCGGGGCTGGGGCCGGCTGCCCTGGCAGCTCACCCCCTCCGCTGCCCCAGGACTGGGCTTGAGTGCCTCTGGCACAGCTGGGCTGGGGCCACCAGGCAGGGGTGGGGAGCACTCACCCACCCCACAGGGACCAGTACAGCCCCGCTCGGGGTTCCGGATGAGCCTTTGGGGCTGCTCCTCCATCTCCCAGGGCTTCTTTGCCTTTGGCCGCTTCTCCCCAGCCCCTGCCACCCTGTCAACACCCCCCCAGGGGCACGTCAGCCCCCCTGCCCATCCCTGTCCTGGGGACAGGAATGGGCAGGGGGGCTGTGGTCGCTCCAGGCAAAGAGGTCAGGGACACCGTCCACCCCAAATAAACCCCAGAGTGTGCCCCAAGGGGTGGATTAGGATGCTCTGATGCAGGGCACAAGGGGCCACGTGACTGCAAAAGCCCACCCGTGTTAAGGCTGTACCTGCAGCCCCGTTCCCACCCCCACGCCACGGCAGCACTTGCCTGCAAATCTCGGCGTTGCCAGCATCGGGCCCAGGAGTCCTGCGAAGTGATCCGGGGGGCTCGGGACGGGGCCAGGCGCCTGGTGGAGCAGGGGGGCGAGCAGCATGCCCCCAGGACCGGCCCCCCTGCTCCCCAGTGAGGCTCTGTGACCGCTCACGCACCACATCAGCAATGCTGCGGGGCGGCACCGGGGCGGCAAAGGCAGAGCCGTGCCCAGCACCATCCGGCGGGTGCTGGGATGCCCGGCGCTGCCGGTACTTCTCCCAGTTGGGGGGAGGTGGGCGGGGAGGCGGGGGGCCCTTCTTTTTGGGGATGCGGGGTTGGTCCAGCTTAGCACGGAAGAGGTCCTTCCGTTCACGGCCCCGGGGACTGGCAGGTTCCAGGTTGAGGTGGCTCTCGGAGAAGGCTCTGCCCCGCAGTGGGCGGTGCAGCGGGTCTGGGGGGCTCTCAGGCGTGCGGGCCAGGCGGTCACTATCCCACGAGAGGTCATGCGTGGATGTGGCCCGGTAGCAGGGTGGCCACTCCGGCTCGGCGCTCTCAAAGCAGGTGTGGAAGGGGCCAAGCCTTTGGAAGCCCATTTGGTAGTGGGAGAGCTCACTGGGGAGAGAAGGAGACACCCGCCCCCCACACACTGTCACCTCGCGGCAGCTCATGCCCACCCCTGCCTCATGTTCCCCAGCTGGAGTCACCCAGCCCTGGTGGTGGGGGAAGCCCACACTCTCCTGCTGGGCAGAACCCCCTGGAGATGCCCCCAGACCTCTGGGGACAGGCAAGGAGGGACCCTCCTTGCTGTGGATGCCTCCTCATGCCCCCTGGCCCTGTGTGCCCAAGGTGGCACATGCTCCTGTTTCACAGGCACCACGTTGAGATGGACAAGGCATTACAGGAAGCGCTTTGTATATCCCCAACCAAAATCATGGCAGTCCCCACCAAGTGGCACACACATCCCAGCACTCCGGTACCTGGCATGGGCTCACCTGACAGACTGGCTGACTTTCCTGGTTATCGTAGGTGGCTCCCACTCATCCTGAGGAAACTCCTGTGTGGGGGAAAGAGAGGGAGTGTGAAAGAGGGGTCTACGTCCCCCTTCCCAGCAACCCCGTCCCATCCCATCCCCATTCAGGCGCAGAAGGCATGCAGTGGGTCTGCAGGGCCAACATGGGCACAGTACTCCACACCCCAACCCAAGGTCACACTCCAGGAGTGCAAGGGGTTGCCAGTGCTGCTCCCCAGCACAGTCTCGGGTGGAGTTACTCACCGGGGCAAAAGCTCTCCGGGGGGGCCATGCGTCACTCTCCTCTCGCCCAGGACGGGGGGCCGGGCAGCAGCAGTCGGGGCAGCGCACCCAGGGCTGGGGGTGGCAGCGGCAGGGATGACCGCGAGGCAGCGGCGGTGGGCACGGGTCCCCTCCGCAGTAGCGGCAGGGCTCGGGGCGCAGGGGAACCCCATAGGGGTAGGAAAAGCCCCGTGCATAATCCAGCTCCCCCGGCCTCCCCAGCGGCTTGTAGCAGGGGGGCTGCTCCCGGCAGCACTCGGCGTAGGGGCCGGCAGAGCCAGGGCGGCTGGGGGACGGGGGGCTGTAAGGCTGGTCCACGGAGAGGCGGCGGACATCCCGGTGCTCGGGGCCATGGGGCTGGAAGGCACCGGGATCGCCCACTGGGGGCTTGCTGTGCTGGGGCGGTGCCGGCCGGCTGCTCTCCTCAAAGAACCGGCGGCGGTCGGCGAAGGGCAGGAGGACGGCCTCGTCGCTGCCCTGCGGTGGGGAGCTGCGGGCCACCGGGCCCTGGCTGTAGCCCTCCAGCTCACCGGGGCTGGGCGAGCGCTGCGGCTGCAGCTTGCGCTCCGGGGACCAGCGCCAGCGGCCCCTGGCTGTTGGCACCGCCCGCTCGGGGGATGGGGGCCCTTTGGGGGCTGGCAGCGGGTCAGGAGTGGGGATACCCCGGTCCCCCGAGCGGCCAGCGTTCCTGCCGTCCTCGCTCGGCGCAGGGCTGAGACGCTCAGCCAGGGTGGGGGGTCCCTCTGCTGGCACGCTGCTCTCAGGGGGCTCCTCCGTCTCCTCCACCGGCTCCTCGCCAGGCGGGGGGGCACCGGGACCCCGGCTCTTCTGCAGCTGGGCCTTGCGCCGCTGGATCTCGTTGCGCAGGCTGGTGGCGAAGCGGTCGCTGCGGCGGCGCATCTGAGCAGAGCGGTGGGGAGGACCCCCGGCCCGCCGGGCCCCTGCCCGGCTCTCCTCCTCCACTGGCCCCTCAGTGCTGAGCGCCGGGCTGGCCCCCCGGCCCTCCTGCCCGCAGGCTCGCTGAGGCTCGGGGCAGCAGTGGCAGGGCGGCGGGCGGCAGCAAGGCTCTGGGCAGAGCGGGGCGTCCTGGGGAGCCCCTGTGGTTCCCCCCCGGCTGCCCTCAGGGTGCAGTGGGGACAAGGTCCAGCGGTGCCCATCGGGGGCTGGCGAGGCTCGCTCGCTGCTGGAGCCCACCTGGAGGGAGCGGAGCTGGGAGGCCAGCAGCTGCTCGGGAGCACTGTGCCGGTGTGGCACGTGGCCCTTGAGGGGGGACAGCAATGGGTTGTCACCTGCTGTCGTGGCATCCAGCACTCGGTGCATGCTGCCATCCAGATACAGCCGGTCATCAGACTCCATGCTCTCCCCCAGGAGTGGCTCAGCTGGGCACTGGTCCGGGTGGGAGCTCAACATGTAATACTGGTCAGCAGAGAGACGGTCCTTTGTGGGGTACGGTGCCAGCGTCCTCCCGCCCACCGCCTCCGCCTCCCCATCCCGCTGGCAGAGGAAGGTGTCAGAGATCCACCGGCCCTTGGCATGCAGCATGTCCGCTGACGCTGACGCCCGGTGCCTGTCCCCTCTGCTGCCCGGGGCTGCCCGCAGGCTGTCCCTCCTGACAGGGGGCTGGGGAGGCACAGGCGCCCGCCAGGCCTCGGGGTGCCGGCTGGCAGATGGCTCAGCCCCTGTGGTCAGGTAGCGCCCGTCAGGGGCCTTGTAGGGGCCTTGAAAGCTGGAGTCAGTGGACACAGCCTCTTCAGGGCGGAGGGAGAGGGCGCAGTCGGAGGCGATGGAGCTGGCAGAGAAGGAGCTATAGGCCGAGTCCCGCTTGCTGTGGTACATGCCCTGGTCAACGGGTGAGGGGTCTCCTTCATAGTAGGCCTGGCCAGGGTGGTCCAGGCTCTCCATGCTCCCGATGGAGCTGCTCCGGTCGGTGCTGCAGTGCCGGGACAGCGGGTTCCACTGCAGGGACAGCTCACTGCTGCCCGGCCCCATGCCAGCATTAGGGGTGTCTGCCACCCCCTGCCCAGCTCCGCGGAGATCCCACCCCCCTACACATACACCCTCCCCGGGACAAGTGGGCACAGAGCAGTGCAGCCCCAACCTGCTCTTCACCACTGGGTTTGGGGGCAGCACCAAGATTGCCTCAGCACTGGTAGGGGGAGCAGGCACAGGGAACACAGGGTGTGCCTGACTCCAGCCACTCGGGACCTCCCAGCTCTGGCAGCAGGGGCAATGGGACTAAGCAGCTCCTGGCCAGCCCCGGCAGAGCCACCGCCCCTTCCTGCCGGGAGCTGGGAGTAAACAGGCAGGGGAAAGGGCAGCGCAGTGGAAGGATGAGGGGGGATGCCCGACAGTTGTGTGGGGCAGGCATGTGAGCATCTACCCCACACTGCCCACCCTGATCCAAGCGGGTGCCCCATGTGCCCCCTCCCCTTGCGCAGTCTCATGAATGCCCCAGGGTCTCACCTGACATCACACCCTGAGGGCCATGAGAGGCTGAAGGCATCAGCAGGGCAGTGCATGGTGGGGGCGTCGGGGCGGCTTTCGGCGAGTTTGGCCACGTGCCAGGAATGGGGGCGGAGGACGGGCACACTCCTCCTGCCAAGAGCAACAGCGGGAAAGGACAAGAATGGGGAGGAAGCCAGGCCGAGGAACTGGGGCTGAAGTCACTTCCTACGGGGCTTCCTGTCCCCCCAGGCCAGCGCCTGCCCAAGGGGGACAGTGGCGAGGAGGGTCCAGCCCTGCCAGCACCCGGCAGTGGGCAGGGGGATCCCACGGTTCACCCCACTGGCCAGAGTCCCCTGCCTGCAGCATCCCTGTTGCCAGCATCAACAGGGGACTGAGGATGTGGCCCCTGCGCAGCCCACAGGCAACACCCCGGGCAGGGCAAACATCCCTGCCGGGACTGGACCAGCTCCACCAAGGGACCCTGAGGCCACATCTGCGTCTCCACCACAAGCCTGACCCTCCCTCCTTGTTCCTTGGTCCCTCAGCATTCCCAGCAAGCATCGGCCACATCTTGTCTCCGGGGAGGAGGGGGGGGGTGTCCTGTGCTGGGCCCCATCCCAACCCCTGGCAGCCGTGGGGTTCTCCAGTCCCCACACCACATGCAGGCAGCGGTGTCCAATGCCACCACACAGGCACGTGGTCAGAAGCCACCTCCTGAACCCACCAAGTGCCGAGTGCTGCCCCAGCATCCACTGACTAGGCAAGGAGGGTGGCAAGGACAAGCTGCCGAGTCAGTGCAGGGACTTCCCTTCCCAGAGCCCACAAACTCACCATGGACGATGCTGAGCCCCAGCACAGCCCCGTGGTACCCCTGCCCAGTGGGCAGTGCCGCTGGAGCTGGAGTTAGTCAGGATGCAGCCACGGAATGGATGCAGATTGGGGGTGGGGGGGAAGACTGCAAGGCCCAGCCCTGCCTCTCCTTCCTTTCCCAGGCAGGCAGGCAGGAGGCAGGCAGGAAGGGAGAGGAGCGGCCACGCTTGAGGATACCGCCCAGCAAGGGGGTGGCGAGCCCGCCGCACTGCCCCGGTTCCTCTGGCTGGGGAACCCCCACCCACCCAGAGCGCTGGCAGCCACACACAGGGGGACTGACCCCCATCCCATCCCAGCAAGGGGCACCTCCAGGCTGGAGGCAAGGGCACCTCCAGGCTCCTGCCAGCCCCCTGGGCAGGCGAAGCCCCGCTGGCCCTCCCTGCGTCCCTCCCCCGCAGCGCTGCCAACCTGCGAACGATCATCTTCAGGGTGCGGTAGGAGCCCTTGATGAGGATCAGGGCCTCCTGGCGGGACCCGTACAGAGGCGTCCCGCTGATGTTCACCAGCTCGTCACCCGGCTGCAGCCGGCGGGACAGTGCAGCCTTGCCCCCATCCTCTACCTGGGCAACAGAGAGGGGCGTCAGAGGGGGCACGGCCCCCAGAACATCCCAGGGGACGTGCCGCAGCCACGGGGTGCCGGGGGAGAAAGAGGCTTTGGAAAGGGGCAGTTGCCTGAACCCCAGGCACCACAGAAGGATCTGAGCGCGCCGGGCTCCCCCCCTTCTCTGGTCACATGAATTTCTGAGCAAGGAAAGGACATCGGGGAGGGGGGAGAAAGAAAAATGTCCCATCCCAGCAGATTCCCCCGCGGGTGCAGGCAGCACAAGGGCCCTTTGTCCGGCGTGGATGCCAGCCCCCTGCCGCTGCTTCCAGCCCCCTGTCGGGCCTGCCTGGGCACCCGTGGTGATTTCAATGCCCAAAGCATGCCATCATGCCCTATGTGCCCATGGGAGACAACTAGCAGGGGAAGCACTGAGCCCTGGAACATGCCTACCCATCCCTGACACCCATGGCCAAAAAGAGCCTGGTACCCCGTACTGCTGCAGCTTGGAGGACGCAAGGCCACGGTGTTGCCAGCGTGTGGGACCCCAGCCCACCCCCTCTGCCCCAGTAGGTAGGTGCAGTGTGCGCAGTCCCGGGGTGAGCAGTGTCCAGCAGGTGCAGCCAGAGTGCCCATTGCCAGCAGGACCTGGGGTGCCCCATGCCCCCTTGCCTGGTGTGGATGTGGCCAGCCACTACAGCCACCCACAGAACGGAGCTAATCCGGTCCCATGCTGGGGTTCCTGCACTCATGGGCTCCTCACCCTGCTCAGCTGCTCCCAGGCTCAGCCAAGGAACGAGCTCTGCTCACAGTGCCTGCAGCACCAGCCTGAGCAGCAGTCAGGCCCCAGCAACAGGGAACACCCATGACTTCCTAGCAGGCCAGTCACTGTGCACATGCCTTTGGGCACCCCTTTCCAGCTCTGGTGCCAGCCAGGTCTCAGGGGCCACCCCGCTGCCCCTGGACAAGATGGCACCTTGGGAAGCAGGCAGCAGCAGCAAGGACTCATGCCCATTCCAGCAGTGCCCCATGGCCCTGCCTGGCACAGCTATGCCCAGCACCCCACAGCTCTCCCCTTTTTTCAGGGACCTGGGCACTGCAATGCCATGGCCAGGCTAGGCACAGCCCAATGTGTCTGCCTGTGCAGGCATGCTGCCCTCCCACCCAGATACCAGCCACAGTGCTGCCTTCCTGGCAGGGGACTCTGGCTGCCTGCGAGGGCTCCCAATCCCACCATGTAGTCAGTGAAGCACCTGAGTTTACCCCCTGCCATGCTGCTGCCTGCCACTGGGCACCGGCAGAACAGGTAGGACAGACTGCACCTTCACCCCAGTCCTCTGCCCAGCCATGTGCCCACCCAGCCCTGCCTGCCATGGCCACAGGGCTGAGTCAGACACAAAGGCTGTCCCCCCTACTGCAGGACACCACCAGGGCTGCACCCACGTCTGGGCCATCACATGCACCAGGACGGACATGGCTCAGCCCTGGCATCACTCCCCAGGAGCTAAATCTGGCACAAACAGCCCCTTGTTCTGCCTTCACCACCAGTGAGCTCAGCACTGCCAGCCAAACCTGGAATGGGACAGCCCTGGACACTTCCCGAACACCACCCCTGGTGTTCACTCTGGCCCCTAATGGTGGGTACCAGATGGCTCACAGCAATATCTGCCTGCTCCAGGAGAAACTTGCCTCAGGAATCACAGCCAGAGCAATGCCAGAGCTGTGCACGCCCTGCCCCACACCAACCTCCCTTCTTGTCCCCGACGTGCTCAAGGGGACCCTGTGCCAGAGAGCTCTCGCAGCCCCATAGAGGGCCTGGAGCCCATGGGAGCCCCGCCGTGGGACTCTGCCACAGGAAGGGATCCCGCCCGGAGTGGGAGTTTGGAATGGCCAAACTGTGTCACCGAGTGCGGGGACGCCCTTCCCCTTTCCGGCGCGGGGCCCGGGCCCCCCGCGCAGCAGGCGGGGGCCGCCCCCTCCCCGCACACACCTCGGCCGGCCACAGCGGCGGAGCAGTGGCCCCGGGGGACCCTCCCCTGAATGCACAGAGCGTTGGAACAAGCCCCCTTTGTCTGCCGAGCACACGCGGCGGCGGCGCGGCCGGAGGAGCGCGGGGGCCGGCACCCCGCGGCCCGCAAGGACCACTTCCCCCCTTCTCAGCAGCGGTGGGGAACATCCCCTGGCCCTCCCGTCCCCTCCTCCGGCAGCTAGCGAACCCGCGGGGACCCACCGCCCCGAGGAGCCCGGCAGCCGGTCGGGGCGCGGGCAGCTGCCCCTCCGCCCCCGGCTCTCGCCCGCCGGCGGTGCCACCCCAGGGCGCAGGGCTGGGACCGGAGCCGCTTTTCCAGCTCCCCCAGCCAGACCGCGCTGCCCGCGTCCCGCCGAGGGCGTGGGGCGGCCCGGGGGCGCAACCAGCCCGGCTCGGGGCAGGGAGCAGCCCCGGGGCCGCCAGCCCGGCCCGCCGCACCCCGGCCCGGCAGGATGGTGGCACCGGGCGGGCAGGCGGCCAAACCGCCCGGCGACAGGGGCCCGTCCGGGCACCGCGGAGAGGCGGCTGCTGGGGCTTCCCCGGCCGCTGCCCGGCTCCCTGCCGGTCTCGCCGCAGGGCGATGCGGCCGGCGGGGGCCGGGAATCGGTGACCCCCTGTGCGGCGAGACACCGCAGCCGTGGAGGTCACCCTCACCCCGCACTTCCAGCTGCAGTCGGGCCCCGCACCCCGGCGTCCGCCCCGTCCCGGGCAAGGTCCTGCCCCTGCGTTCCAGGGGTGCCCGGGGCGCGACGGGACGGACTTTGGTCCCCCACACCGTGCCCCTCAACGTCCCCGTAGAGCCCGGTCCCGGGGGCGCCGGGGGCGCAGCACCGACGGGTGGGCACACGAAGGGGGGCTGACCTCCCCCGGCTACGCCCCGCGGGACGGCACCGGCGAGGACCCGGGGGGGGGGGGGGGGGAAGGGGCGGGGGCCGCCCCCGACGCCAGCCCAACGGATGTGCCAGAGGAATTTCTTCCTGCCGCCGGGCCCGGGCTGTCCCTCCGCCCCCCTCGCTCCCGCTCTCCCCCCGCGTCTCTGAGCGGCGGGTCGCGGGGTTCGTGGGTGCGGAGCGGCCGCCCCCGCCCCGGCACGCCGGGACACGCGACCCCGCGCCCGGGGCTCCCCGCACCTCCCGACGCCGCCGCGCCCCGGGGTGTCCCCCCTCCCGCCTCCCGCGCCCCGCCACGGGCGGGAGGCCCGTGTCGGGGGGATGCCGCGGAGCCCACGCGGGACGGCGCCGGCGGTGCCTACCTTGGAGACGATGAGGGGCTCGCCGTGCTCCAGCCCGCCGCGCAGCGTGAAGCCCCAGGGCGCGCCCCCCTGCAGCTGCACATGCACGTACTGGGGGGCGCCGGGCCGGCCCTCGGCCCGCTCCATGGCGGCTACAAACTACAGCCCCATCCCATCCCGGCCCGGCCCCGCGCCGCGGAGGAAATGACACCCCCGCCCGCCCGGGCTGAGCGGCGCGGGGCGAGTGCGGGGCGGGGCCGACCCGCACCGGGGCTGCTCCGCCGCCGCCAATAAGGCGCGGAGGGACGGCGGCGGCCGGCCCTGCTCGGCACGGCATTGCCATGACATGGCTTGGCTTGGCATGGCTTGGCATTGCCATGGCACGGCTTGGTGTTGCCATGGTACAGCTCAGCATAGCGCGGCACAGCTCGGCGTGGCACGGCTTGGCTTAGCACAGCTCATGGCATGGCTCAGCGTGCAGTGGCACAGCGCAGCACCTTGCTACTAAGCTCAGCTTGGCTTGGCACGCCACCCTTTAGCCCAGGGATCTGCAGTGAGCTGCTTGGCTCAGCTTGGCACGGCCCAGCCGGTGTAGTTCAACTCTGTCCAGCTCAGCCCAGCATGGCATGACATGGAGTGCTGGCACAGTTCAGTGCAGAACAATACAGCACAGCTCAGCTCAGTGTGGGATGACAGGGGAGTCAGCATGGCTCAGCCCACCATGGCTCAGTGCAGCTCAGCTGGGTTGGCACATTCTGGCTTGGCTCAGCTCAGCTCAGCACTGCACAACACAGGGATGAAACGGTTCAGTTTGGTACAGCACAGCATGACCAGGGGCCTCGCCTGGTTTAGCTCCATTTGGCCTGACCCAGTTTTGCTCAGTTTAGTTTAGCTTGGGCTGACGTGGACAAGCAGGCCTGGCACAATTCGGCTTGGCACAGCATGGCCTGGCACAGTTCAGCTCAGAACAACCCAGTTTGGCCCAGCACAGTATGGTGCCGCCAGGGACTCACAGCATTAGGGCCAGCTCAGCACAGCTTAGCCTGGCACGGTGGCACAGTGTGTCTGGCAGTTCGGCAGCACTCACGTGGGTGCAAGGGGGTGGCAGTAAGTGATGCAGCCCCCCCAGCTCCCCGCCCTGCAGTCACGCTGGCGCCCCGAGCTCTCCTGCCTGCGGGCCAGCACATGCTGCTGGCTCCTGTCTGGCCTGCCCATGCTGGCCCACGCCCTGTCCCTGTCCTGCCGGGCACCTCAGGGCACGTGTGGCAGTGTGGCCCTGCTTCACCTTTGTCTTTTCCCTGCCAGGCCCAGGAGGGGCAGCTGTGCCAGCCTTTGGGGAAACTGAGACGGGGAAGGAGGAGGCAGTGGCAGCTGAGGGCGGTGGGAGTGGATCAGCAGTGGTTCCCGGGGGAGCCCGGGAGTCCTGCCCCTCCCCTTCCCGCCCGGGGCCACGGCTCTTACTCATCTCTTTCCCAGACAGCACAGCCGGCCTGGAAAGCTCTGCCCTGCCAGCAATGCCTGCGGCCCCCAGTTGCCTGCCATGGCCTGGGAGGGTGGGCTTGCAGTGCCAGGCTGATGGGCCACCACAGGCTGGCTCAGCCCCAGTGCAGGAACCCTCGAACTTTTCTTGGCAACCCTCATCTACCAGCGCCTGCCTTAAATTCTGTCTGCACCCTGCCCAGCCTGGCTGCAGGCAGCCCCGTGCATGTGCCCTGTTCCTGTACCAGGGTGTCCCACGGCACAGAGTGGGGTTGTACCTGGGCTATTTGTGGTGCTGGAGCCCACCCAGCAGTGATGCATGGCCCCTCTCATATGGCCACCCACGTGACATCAGTCATGTCCACCCCTGACGTGACTCTCCTGCTCTCCCCCATGGCCTTGCCACCACCCTTACCATGCCCCTCTCTCATGGCTGGCTGATGCCATGCCTGGACTTTTCCCAGCCTCCACTGGCTTGTCTGCCCCTTGTGCCCTTTCCCAAATGAGTAACCAGGGCTGCCTGGCCAGGCGTGAGGGCTCTGTGCCCTGGCTCATCACGTGGCCCCACAGCCCATTAAGCACCACACACATCTCCCACTACACCCCCACCACAGCCCTCAGCGCCGTGCTCAATTGGCACCGTGAAGGGTGGGCAGCATCTGGGGCAAGGCAGGCACCAGCACAGCCCCCAGCTCCCTCCATGTCCCTATGCCTGCACCCAAACAGGGTGGTTCCCAAACCACCAGTGTGACCATCCCCTGAACCCCTCCATCCCAGCTGGAGAGCAGCAATGTCCTATGGGACTGGGCACAACGCCAGTTGCCCTATGGGGGCATGGGCTGCAGCTGCCCATACCCCACTCTGCAGTGTGCCCATGGGGCCTGTCCCAGGCAAGCACTGTGTAACCACAGTCCCCAGGATGGACAGTGCCTCAAATGGCCCATGCCAGCAAGATGGTGAGCATCACACTCACAGTCCCTCAGCCTTGGGCAGGTGCTGGCAACAAGACCTTGAAGCTGGTCGAGGAAGCCAAAGCTGTGGGCATGGTGATGGTGATGGCACGGTGATGGTGATGACATGGTGATGTCTGCAATGAAGTACTGCTGGCTGACCCAGCCCTACTCAGAGCTGCTGGGCTCAAGGTCGCTCTGCCCACCTGTGTGCCTTAGTATACATCTCCCAGCTGGGGAGAGTGAGGCACTGGGCAGCCTGGCTGTCCTGCAGGGCTGTTGGGGAGCAGCCCCCCAGGCTCTGTGCCTGCTTGGGGCAGTGTAGACCAGCTTGCAGCAACGGGCACAAAGGTGCCAAGCTGCTGATGGAGAGTCAGCACAGGGTGGGGGAGCTGGAGGGGCTCTCACCTCAGCAGAGCACTCTGCCAGACTCCAGCCCCCCTCCCCTGAGCCCCAGGTTGCTCCTGCCTCTTTAAACCCTGATTGGGGCCATGCCTTTAAAATGGGCCCTGGGCAGGTGGACCTCCTACCCTGCAGGAGGAGGCTGGCCAGGAGCAGGTGGGCTGAGTGAGCTGGTCTTCCCACCTACCCCACTTCACCTTCCCTCCACCCCACTTCCCTACCCCAGCACTTTTACAGGCCCTGTAGCCAGGCTCTGTCCCCCTGCCTTTGCCCCTGGTCTAGGTTTTAGTCTAGAATTTGCACCCCTTTTGCATACAGAGTTGCCCCCCACCTTTCTGCTCCTGTGCCAAGCTGAAGCAGCTGGCATGGTTGTCCTGGCTTGATAGCAGCTGGCAGCACCCTTGGATCCTTTTGCTGGTGCCCACAACCAGCTCTGCCTCTCCACTGGGGAGAAGCATGACTACAGGTTCTTCCTAATTCTGCTGCTGACCAGCCCCACCTTGCCCCGCTCACCCCCCTCAAACACGCACTCACCCATCATGGCATTGCTCTTCTCCTCCACCAGCCTCCTCCTCCTCCTCCTTCTTGTTGTGCCCCTGTCCCAGGCTGCAAACAAGTCCCCGCTGCCCCCCAGCCCCCTGCCCGCCGTCCCCACCCTGCCCCTCCTGCAGGCCCTGCAAATGCAGGCACCTGGCAGCCCAGGCTGGCGAGTGGGGCCAGCCAGTGGGCAGCCCCTGCGCTACATGCTGAACCTGTACCGCCGTGCTGCCGACCGCGAGGGCCGACCCCGCCGCGGCCGCAGCCTGGGCACCAACACCGTTCGCCTGGTCCAGGCCAGTTCCCATGGGGATCAGCCCTGGGCAGGTAAGGAGCAGGTGGGCACCAAGGATGTCACGGAGGCCTAGCAAAGCCAGCAGTGTGGGCTTGAGCCCTGAAGGGGTCTCTTTCCCGTTTCCTTCCCCCCCTCTGTAGTGTCCTGGCTGGCTGGCTGGGGTTGCCCTTGCCCAGGGGGTTCCCCTTGGCAGGTGTCCCAGGGGTGAGATGGGCAAAAATATCACTGGGCCTGTGTGCCCCTCTCCCCTTCCCATCCTGCCTGATGCTGTGCCAGGGCAGTGGTGTTGGTGCAGAGGATGGGAGTGTTCCAGACTCTCTTTGCCCTTCACACCACCAGCAAGCCATGGCTCATGGCTGCTGTTTGCTGTGGCTTCTGCCTTGTGCTGGGGCAGATGGCTGCCCCGGGCTCTGCTGTGCTGTGTGGGGCTGGGAGAAAGGGGTGCTGCTGCATGGTGACAGCTGTGCTGTGCTAAGGGGGCACTGACCACTGCTTTCCTGCAGGTCGCTGGTATGTGCAGCCCCTCACCTACGGCCTGGAGGGCCAGCCCGAGGCCGAGCACCTCCTCAGAGCCACTGTGGTCTACCTGCCCAGTCTGTCACTGGCACATGGTCGCCTTCTCTGTGCTCTGGAGCTGGTGGCAGCCGGCGAGGCACCTGGGGTGCTGCTCAGCCCTGCTGCCCGTCCCCGCCATGGCTGGGCTGAAGTTGATGTCACCCCTTACCTGGTCCTGGGGAACAGCAGCATGAGGAGCCTGGCACTGCGGCATGTCTGTGTGCATGCTGGCCGAGCAGGAGGCCACGATGCCCCAGTGTCCCCCAGTCGCCCTTTCCTCCTGCTCTACCTTAACGACACCCAGGCAGGGTTGGCACCTCTGGCAGCAGAGCCCCACCGGCACCGGCGTGACACAGGGACGTTGGCTCATGACCTGCCCAACTACCTGCGGGAGCAGGGAGAGGAGAAGAGTGACTGTTCCCTGCGCCCCTTCTCTGTCAGCTTTGCACAGCTGGGCTGGGACCACTGGATCATCGCTCCCCACCGCTACAACCCGCGCTACTGCAAGGGCGCCTGCCCCCACCTGCTCCGCTACGACTACCACGCGCCCAACCACGCTGTGGTGCAGAGCTTTGTTCATCAGCTGGTGGATGCCAACGTGCCCCGGCCCTCCTGTGTGCCCTACCGCTACAGCCCCATCAGTGTCCTCATGATCGAGCGCAACGGAGGCATCCTTTACAAGGAGTATGAGAACATGATCGCAGAGTCCTGCACCTGCCGGTAATTCCCACTGCCCCGGCACAGCACCCCTGGGCTCTGCCTGTTCCTGTGCATATGGACTTTAAGGTTTATCTTGCTCTGCCTGGGGCTCACTCTGCTCGTCTCCCCTCCCTGCGCAGCGCTGCTCTGTGGGGAGGTTTTACAATGACAGTTTTATGTAAATTGTGGGTTTTTAAAGGCAGGAGCCTATGCTGGGGGTTGGTTGCCCCATGGCATCTGTCCTTCCTGCAGCCCCCATGGCTGCTGCCTGGTTTTGGTGGGCAGGGGGGCTTGGCCTGATATTCCCAGAGATGAGCTGTGTCCCTGAACTGGAATACGAAGCTCACAGGAGGTGGCTGGGAGTCTCCTGGTGGAGCCAGGGCAGGGAGGGCGAGCAGTCCGTGTGCCTCTGTGCTTGGCACCACATTGGTGCTGTTGGGATCTGATGTGACCCTGCCTGTGGAATTCCTTCCCAGCTCACATGCACCCCATCTTGTCTGGTCTCAGCTGCAGCGGCATCTCACTGGGCTGGGAATTTGGGCTGGAGAAGGGGAGGAAGCCTTTCTCCTCCCCTGCAGTTCTGTTCTGGGGAGGGCTGTGAAACTGGAGGAACTCGAGCTGCCTTTTCTGCTCCCAGTGCTAGGGGCCAGGCAGCTGCCTGTGCTGGGCTCTGCCTCCTGCTTCCTCCAACACACTTGTCCTTCAGCTCCTTGGCTTGCCCTCTAGCAGGGCTCAGGTCTTGCCCTATTCCAGGGGTCGGACTCCCATCGTGGTGTCCCTCTGCCTTCTTGCACTCCTGCTGTCCCACAGGCCTTGGGCTCTGTTGGGCTCCTGGCATGTCCCTGTTCCCAGAAGGGTCTGTCCTGCTCTTAGCACCTCCACTGCCTGACTTTCCTCTATTTATTGCTTGACTGTGAATAAATAAATTGATGGATTTTGCTAAAGGCCATCTTGGCTTGTTCTTGCATTGTCCCTTGGGTGCAGCAGGTGCCTCCTGGGACAGGCTGCCCTTGTGCTTGCACTACAGGGGGGTGGGTGCAGGGGTAAATCCCAGCTGGTTCAAGCTGGAGCTGTGAGAAGTGGCTCCCCTGGAGCACAGACCTATCCCAGGGCAGAGGGGACCAGATGTGGCTGCAGGCAGCTGTCTCCATGGGGCTGGGAACAAGAGATGCCCACATCCCCCTGTATGGGGCAAGTCCTGGGGGACTTGGGTGGGGGGGGACAATGAGCTGCATCTCCCTGGGCTGTCTGTTGCTGTGGCTAAAGCATTTGTATGCCAGGGCTATTTTGGGAAGGTGTCTGCAGGCAAACCTGCCTGTTGCTGGTGTGATTCCCTGTGTTTGCAGTTTGTCTTTGAGCAGCAAGGCATATGTGGCAGCTGTCAGCCTTATCACCAGAGCTTGGTGGCACTGCCACCTACCAGCTGGGTGCTGTCTCTGCATCCTCAGCTCGTGGCTCTTGCCAGGGTCTCTTCTTGCTTGGCATCCAGCCCCATATGTTATTGCTGGCCCAAGCTCCATGGGGATGTTTCAGCAGTTTTTTTTTCCTGTGGGTGTTTGCTGTTGGGCAGGGTGCTATCAGTTCAAACCCCTCCCCTTCCCGTCAGCCTTGAAGTTTCTCTCCCATCCTGGCAGAGCAAGAAGCCACAGAGATCCACACTCCTTTCCTGCCCCTGTCCCCAGTTAGCTACATATTGGTCATGGGTGGAGAATATCTTCTGCTTTTTTGGAAGCTCACAGACTTGACCCCAGGGGAATAGATTTCCCCTTGTCAATCATTAAGTGTGTGGTGTTGAATCATTCAGGCAAAGTGAGGATGAAAGGCATGGAGCTGGGCATGATCCCAACCCTGGACACCCTTGGATACCAGTGCCTGGTGCTGCCCCTGCCTGGGACCCATACCCTTGCCTGCTGCCAGGCCCCCTTGGACCTGCTGGGTGCACGGAGATGGATGAGCACTGGAGTTTGTCTGTCCCAGCTCTGTGCCCTCGGATGCACTGTGCCAATGGAATCTTGTGCCTGTTGGGCTGGGCCCTTTCTCCAGGTACCCCCGGGTGCCCAGAGGCTGCTCCAGCAGTGGGATCTCCTCCGTGCTGGTGGTGGGGCAGGTCACAGGGATGGAGGAGCAGTAGTTCAGGAAAGAGCCACTGCCCCCAGCTGACCCTGACACTGTGCCCACGACAGTGCCAGGGCTGTCAGGGCAGAGGCAGGTGGAGGGGGCAGGGACCCTGGCCTGCTATCCTCGTGCACCTTTCAGAGGAAATCTTCCTGCGGATCCCACAGTCATGTGAGGCCCTTGGACACAGCCTGGCATCCCATCAATGCCAGACCTGTGGGAAGCATCAGGAGTCCTGGCTTTGGGGACACACCCAACCCACTCTCAGGCAGGGGTCTTGCCTGTGGAGCTGCTGCCTGCACAGGGGGCTGCAGTGGCCCCTTGCTCTCCTCCAGGTTAGCCAATATATCCCTGTCCCCTTCTTCCCTGATCACAGCTCTTTCCCCTATCCCAAACGCCATGCTGGGACTTTGCTCTGTTTCCACAGGGTACCCATTCACTATTCCTCCTGCTGCCCCCCCAAGTAGGCATGATCACCTCACACCCCTCATCCTCTGGGCTGACATTGGACAAGAGCCCCATGTGCTCTTGCAGGGCTGGGGCAAATCTGGGCCAGGCACAGCAAGGGGGCACCAGGATGGAGCTCCCCCAGCTGTGGAGAGCAGCTGCCCCCCAGCAACCCTACTGGGGGCTGTAGCTGGAGGTAAACGGTGATGCCCAGGCTCCAGACGCCCCACAGGTAACGCTGCAGAGCTGCTGGCAGCCCCCAGCTGGGGTGGGGGGTAACAAGGGACCGTGTCTCCATCCGTGTGTCCATATGGTCCTGCACCAGTGCGTGTGTCCGTCTGGGTGTCTGTGCAGTTCCACACCGGTCCATGTGTCCGTTCCACACTGGCACACATGTGCATGAATCCACGTGTCCATGTGTCTGTCCAGGTATCCATGTGTTTGTGTATCCGCATGTCTGTGTGTCCATATATCCGTGTGTCTGCACGTCTGTGTATCCATGTGTTTGCATATCTGTGTGTCTGCATGTCTGTCCATGTATCTATGTGTCCATCCATCTGTCTGTGTATCCGCATATCCATCTGCTGGATGTCTGTGCATGTGTGTGTCTGTCCGTGTATCTATATGTCTCTGTATCTGCATGTCCCCATGTCCATGTGTCCCCATATCTGTGTGTCCATGTATCTGTGTCCTCATGTCCATCTCTGTATCCGCATGTCCATGTGTCCGTGTATCCTAGTGTCTGTGTCCATGCATCCGTGTGACTGTGCATCCATGTGTCCGCCTGTCTGTCCGTGTACCTGCACGTCTGTGTGTCCGCGTATCCCCGTGTGTCCGTGTGTGTCTATGTGCCTGTGCGTCCACACGTCCATGTGTCCGTGTATCCATGTATCCTTGTGTCCGCACGTCCATGTGTCTGTGTATCCGTGTATCCGTGTGTCTGCATGTCCATGTGTCCGTGTATCCATGTATCCGTGTGTCCGTCTGTCCATGTGTCCACGTATCCGCGTGTCCACGTGTCCGTCTGTGTATTCGTGTGTCCGTGTGTCCCCGAGTCCGTGTCCCCGTGTCCCCGAGTGTCCCCGAGTGTCCCCGTGTCCGCCCGCAGCGCTGCTCGCCCTCCGCCCTGCAGGGGGCGCGGCCGCGGCGGTGCGGTGCCGGTGCGGTATCGGTGCGGTGCCGGGGCGGTGCCGGGGCGGTGACGGTGCGGTATCGGTGCGGTATCGGTGCGGTGCCGGGGCGGTGCCGGGGCGGTGCCGGTGCGGTGCCGGTGCGGTATCGGTGCGGTGCTGGTGCGGTGCCGGCGGTGCCGCGATGGCGGCGGGTCCTGCCCGCTCCGTAGTGAGCGCCCCGCGGGTCGAGGCCGCCGCGGGCGGGGACTGCGGGGCAGCGCGGGCGGGGCGGCCGCTCTGGGGGCGCGGCGGTGCTCGGGCAGCGCTGCGGGCGGCAGCGAGCGGGCGGTGCCGCGGGGCGGAGCGGGGCGGGGCGCTGCCAGGACTCGTCCCGCCCCGTCCCGTCCCGGCAGTGCCGGTGCCGGTGCCGGTCCCGCCGCCGCCATCGCCATGAGGAGCCGGAGCAACTCGGGCGTGCGCCTGGACGGCTATGGGCGCCTGGTGCAGCAGACCATCCTCTGCCACCAGGTGCGGGCACTGCCCGGGAGCGGGGGGGGAGCCCGCGGGGGAGCCCGGGCCGGGGAGTGACCTGGGAACGGTGTGTCCCCTCCGCAGGACGCGGTGACGGGGCTGCTCCCCGCCAGCGGCGACCACCGGGACGCCTGGGTCCGGGACAACGTGTACAGCATCCTGGCGGTCTGGGGGCTCGGCCTGGCCTACCGCAAGAATGCCGACCGCGACGAGGACAAGGCCAAGGCCTACGAGATGGAGCAGGTCGGAGGGAGCAGGGCCCGGGCGGCGCTGGGGGCACCCGGGGGCTGCCGCCACTTCGGGCGGGTCAGCCTTTGGCACAGCCGGGCCAGGGGCCCGAAGACCGCGGGGGGCCGTGCAGTGAGGGTGAGGACAGGGCTGTCCCCCGGCGCAGGAGGCGATAGGAAGGGATGTCAGAGCCTGCTCTTCCCAGGGCACCCTGGAGCCCAGCCAGAGGGTCCGTCCCTTTGGCTCCGGGGTGATCTGGGGCCACAGCCCTTCTCCCAGGGGCTGGGGAGCCGTGTCCTGCAGCTGTGCCCTCTGTCCCGCTGCACAGCACAGCAGCTTGGCCCCGCTGGCAGGCCAAGAAACCTTCCCTCTGCTGTTGCCCTGGGAGCAGAGGCTGTAGAAATGTGAGCTGGAGCTCCGATTACAGGCGCCGAGCCCTGCAAAGGTCATCGGCCAACTGAGCCTGAGTCAGGGCTTCTGGCGATTAACAGGGCTGTTTTCCTTGTTCCTGCAGAGCGTGGTGAAGCTGATGCGGGGACTGCTCCAGTGCATGATGAGACAGGTAGGGTCTGGGGAGCACCTTTTCGTGTAAAGTGGTTTCCTTAAAGCCCAGCTGTGCCACAGAGACTGTCAATCCTGATTGTACCAGCTCTCCCCAGCCTCCCCTTCCAGCAAGTCTTGAAATAAGTTCTGAGTAAGCAGCTGTGATTGAAGTTCCAGTGCTGTGGGCTGGTAGCCAGTGGAGCCTTTGCCAGCTGCTGCCTGTCTCACGGCCTGGCTGGCAGCAGGACTCTGCAACTCTCCTTCCTGAGGGCATTTGGGGTGACCCTTTTTCTCTGTGTGGTGCAGCTGTGGCATGGGCCCTCCACAGCTGCAGCCCTGCGCTGCAGTGGCCTGTGAGCCACTCACTGCCTTGGTGAGCAGAGGGGCAGGCCAGTGGCTGGGGAATTTCTACCCTGCCAGGCATGGCTCCACATGCTGGGTTCATGGCACGAGGCAGCCCTTGGCTTGGGAGATGTCAGACCTCTCTGGAGACAGGGTTCCATGAGCTCCTGCATCCTTTTGCCCTTCTCAAGGTGGACAAGGTGGAGGCCTTCAAGTACAGCCAGAGCACCAAGGACTGCCTGCATGCCAAGTATAACACCCAGACCTGTGCCACCGTGGTGGGAGACAACGAGTGGGGTCACCTACAGCTGGATGCCACCTCCCTTTACCTGCTCATGCTGGCGCAAATGACGGCCTCAGGTAATGCTGTTGGGGGCTGCCATCTCAGCTTTGGGCGTGCTGGTCTCCAGGCTCTCTAGAGCCTCAGTTTGGGTGCAGCTTCCTGGGTGCCAAGCTGCTGCAATGGCTTCCCTGACTCCACTGTTTCTTATGCTCACAGCACCTGTGGTGGGTTTGGGCCCCTTGATGTCCATTTGTCTGAAAGCCCAGTGCAGCCATAGCGGGTGGGATTGGAGGTGGGAGTCAGCCAGGACATGGCTCCCATCAGGCAGGCATGCAGTGTGGAGGAGGGATCCCTGGGTTACTGCAGCCCCATCCTGGGAGTGGGGCTTGGAGCCCTGTGGGCTTGGAGTGGCTGATGTGAATTCTTCCCCCTGCTCCAGGCCTCCACATAATTCACAGCTTGGATGAAGTCAACTTTATCCAGAACCTCGTGTTTTACATTGAAGCCGCCTACAAGACCGCGGTGGGTAGTGCATGCTGGGGAAGGGGAGCGTGCTCTGGTGCTGGAGGTGTTGGGCTGGTGTCCAGGGGCAGCTGTGGGTCACCCCTGAGCCCCACCAGCACCTCCTGGAAGCACTGCTGATGAGTGGGATTCAAAGGCTTTCTGGGTGTGTTGTGAACCAGTGCCTGCTGCCTCTGCACAGGACTTCGGGATTTGGGAGCGCGGGGACAAGACAAACCAGGGCATCACCGAGTTGAATGCCAGCTCTGTCGGCATGGCCAAGGTGAGCTGGGGAGAAGTGCTGGCTGGGGGTGGAGAGCACCAATGGCCCTGAGCTGCTTTTTGACAGGGCAGGCTGGGCATGTTGAACTATTGAGGCTCAATGTCCCATGCATTCATAGGTTCCTGGAGAGGAAGACCCTTCTCCTTGTGCACTGGGATAAAACTGTGCCCCTCTAGCCTGAGTTTTGCCTGAACTGGGAGTGAAGAGTTAATTGGTGTGGGTGGCAGAAATGTCCAGGGCCCTGTTGATGTCTGGCTACCCATGGCTTAGGGGATGTGGTCCCATTTTGACCAGAGGTGTTCTGCAGCCACAGCTCTCAGGGTTCAAATTCTTTTAAATTTGGACAGTGCATTACACACAGGGACTGGCATGGGGTGAGAGCTCTTATAGATGGGCAGCGTGGTGGAGGACATGCTTCTTTGAGTCTGCTTGCAGGCTGCCCTGGAGGCACTGGATGAGCTGGATCTCTTTGGAGCCAAGGGAGGCCCGGAGTCAGTGATACGGGTGCTGTCAGATGAGGTGCAGCACTGCCAGGTGAGACCACTGCGGGAGGAACTGTGATCTGCTGGGGTTGTGGTGTGAACGATGCCTGGCCTGGCAACCTAACCACCCCTCATTCTCCTCTGCCCAGTCCATCCTTCACTCAATGCTGCCCAGGGCCTCCACATCCAAGGAGGTGGATGCCAGCGTGCTCTCTGTCATCTCCTACCCAGCATTTGCTGTGGAGGACAGCGAGCTGGTGGAAATCACCAAGCAGGAGATCATCACGAAGCTGCAGGTGAGTGGTTCTGCCCTCATCTCACTATTCCCAGGGGGCAGCTGCAGTCCAAACTGTTGTAGCCCTTTTCTTCCCAAAAACATCCCTGGGGAGGGAGTGCTGGATGATGTCCTCTCCCAGTCTCCATGTGCAAAGAGGCAGCCCTGTGTCGGGTGGCCCTGGGTTGTGATTGTGGTGCCTGAGTGCTGGATGAGCAAGAGAAGGGGGTGTTTGGCTGGAGGAGACACCTCACCTGTGCTTCTGGATTGAAGGTATGAGATGCCTCAAGCTGTGCCTCCTGCTTGGCATCTCTTTCCCTCCCTTCCAGGGACGCTATGGCTGCTGCCGCTTCCTCCGGGATGGATACAGGACCCCCAAAGAGGTGAGTGTCCCTAGCCCTGCCAGCAGCAGCCCCCTGCATGCAGCACAAAGGCTGTCTTGGGGAGCACTGGGAAGACAAGAGCCCTCACTAACCCCAGGCGGTGTCATGGGTCTGGGCAAGGCTTCCCAAAATGCCAGAGCTCATTGCAGAGGTGGTGCGTTCCACCCATGCCCATAGCAGATGGCCAGAGGCTGGCTCTGCCTCCATCCTGGGACCTTGTGGTGTGTCTCCCTTGGGCTGGGGGAAGGTGGGACCAGTGCCCTGCATGGGAGCCCTGATGAGGTGGGCTCTCCCAGGGCTGCACCAGCCCTGAGCTAGGGCTGGAGGCCTGGGGAGGTGACCACACAGCTCCTCATCTGCTTCAGCTCCAGAGGTCACAAAGCTGCTTCTGCCTCTCCCAGGCCAGCAGGCAGCTTGGGTACTGCCATAGTGGCTCTCAGGATACTTTCCGTTGCTGCTCAGGGGAGGGAAAAATGGAAAACCTTATAAGCAACAATCTCATTTGATAACTGCTGAACTAGGAAATGGTACCTGAAGGCTCTTAAATCATCACCAGCTTCTGGGCCCATAGCCTGATGGGGCTCCTTTGGGCACAAGTGCCTCTGAATGCTTCTTGGCTCTGCCTCTGCAGACCTGCCCATAATAGGCAGCGTGTGTGGCTGCCCCCTTCCAGAGCCAAAGAAAAGCAGCAGCATCTCCAGTCCAACGTTCCCAACACTTGTGAGCTTTACCAGTGTGCCAAGCCATGGATTACTTCTGGAGAACTGTGAGGCACAGGAAGGGCAGCAGTGCCTGCAGGGGCATGCAGCTGCCTGTAGTCAGATGGGACTTTGGGAGCTTGTAGCTGGAATGCAGGCACTGTAGAAAACGTCTGTTCCTTCTGTCCTCTCTGCCTAACAGTCTGCTAAGGCCAGCACTCTTCCTTCTGTGCAGCAAACAGAGCTAGAGCAGTTAGGAGGGAGGGTCGAGCATAGGTACAGCACACACAGCTGCACTGGACTGGCAGATCTCCATCCTGACAACTTCCCTTGTGTCAGCTGCCCTACATGGCAGGAGGGACTCTGCTCTCTGGCCCTGCACAACCAGCCCAAGCACCTGGCTGGGCCAGCTTGATGATGCTGGAGGAGACAGATGCTGATGGGCTGGGGCAGAGCAGGCAAGGCAAAGGGGACCCAGTGTGGCACAGGGGATTTTGTGCTGTTACTGTACAACAGCACAGCGTCTGGGGTGTTCTGGGGGCTCTGGGGTGCTCTCCTGGGAACTGGGTAGACTCCAGGAAGGGCAAGTCTCTTAATCCTCCGTGCAGGGGGCTTGGGAGGGGGGTGTCTGGAGGTGAAACTGCTTCTCTGCTCTGTCTTGGCCATTGTCTGCAGAGGAGGGGTGGGAGGGCATTTGAGGCCAAGGTCTTGGCAGGAGAAGGAGCCCTGTCAGTTTGAGGGGATCCTGTCACCCACTGTCTGCCTTGCTGTCACCTGCAGGACCCCAAACGTCTCTACTATGAACCCGCTGAGCTGAAGCTGTTTGAGAACATCGAGTGCGAGTGGCCTCTCTTCTGGGCATACTTGATGATTGATGGGATTTTCAGTGGAAACATAGAGCAGGTAAGGGGGGCAGAACCTGCTGGAGTGGTGGGAAAAAAAGTCCCTGGCAGGCGAGGTGTGCAGGAGAAGGATGCAGGGAGCCATGACCAGGAGCAGATTCTCTCTCCTCTCTCCTCAGGTGCAGGAGTACCGGGAAGCCCTTGAGGGGGTTCTCATCAAGGGGAAGAATGGGATACGCCTGATGCCAGAGCTGTACAGTGTCCCACTGGATAAGGTGAGCGATCCTGAGCTGTGGTGGAAAGAGGGAGTGTCTCACAGAACCACAAAATATTCTGAGTTGGAAGGGAGTCACAAAGTCCAACTGCTGAAACTCCTGATCTCATTACCAGATAATTAGGTTTTAAATGCTTATTAACCCCAAATGTTAGCAAAGTAGCACATACAGTGCATGGAAACCTTATGTATAAAAAGTGAGGCTTCGAGCTGTTATAAAACCATGTTGGATAAAAACTGGTGTTTTTCCCCCAAAGCATTTCTTGCCCCCATACACAAGGGTGCTGAGTGCTCTGAGAGCTCAGGACAAGTGGACCTGGGCTGAGGAGATGGTGCTGAGCTCCTGTTCAGTGGTGTGGGGTTGAGAGCAGTGGCCTCCTGGTGCCCAGGTCATGCAGGAGAGGTGCTCTCCTCACTAGCATTTGAGAGCATCTCCCCAGAGTTCTTGGGGCACGTTAGTCCTTCTAATGGCCTGAGTTGGGAAACCAAACATGGTCTGAGCAGCTGATTTGTTGTCTGATGTGGATGTCTGGGGGCAGTCACAAGAAGAGGGGAAGAATGTAGCCAGGCTGTTTTGGACCCTCTCTTGACAAATGCTGTTGTAGGCTCTTGTTTCAAGCCTTGAACTGCTGGACTTCAAAATACAGTGAAGATGCTTCCTTCAGCATCTTGTGTCTGTGGATCCCTCTTTAACCTCCTGGCTTGTCTTCCAGGTGGATGAGGAGTACAGGAACCCCCACAGTGTGGACAGAATACCCATGGGCAAGCTGCCACACATGTGGGGGCAGTCCCTCTACATCCTGGGCTGCCTGATGGCTGAGGTACAGTCGTCCTGGGTGCTGGGGAGGGCTGTGGGGCCAAGCTCTGAACTCTCAAGGGGCAAATGCTGCCACCTGCCTTGGGGAAGTTGCCACTCCCATCCCCCAGGACTTCTTAAAGGTGGGTTGTCCATAGGCATCACCCATTCTATGCTGCCCACAAAATGTTAATCTCCTCATACCATTTTTTCCTCAGGGGTTTCTGGCTCCTGGTGAAATAGATCCCCTCAACCGCCGGTTCGCGACTGTCCCTAAGCCTGATGTGGTGGTTCAAGGTGAGGGAAAGGAATACTAGTCCCATACCTCTGAGCCTGGCAGGTCTGGGGACTCTGGCAGTGCAGAATTCACAGGGGTGGCTCTGGGTGGCTCTGCCTGCTGTGTTGCTGCTGGTACCTCCCAGTCTCAGACCTGGCAAGGGGGTGGAAGATGGGGTGCAAGTCCTTCCATTCCACTCTGTGTTGACTGAGGGAAATAACAGCTGCTGTAGCATCCTCTGCAGAGGGGTTGAAAACTGTCTTCCTGCCACTTGGTGCAGAACACTTGGGTGTAGAGAGTGTTAGGAGGGGCAAGGCAGACCTCTGCAGTGGGAACTGGTTCCCAAAGGGACCCCTGACAGCTGCCTCTCTGTGGTGTGGCACCTTGTATGTGTCCTCAAAGGTATGGGGCAGTGCTGTCACACCCTTGTGCCCCTGTTGCACTGATCCTGTCCTCCTTCCACAGTGTGCATCCTGGCTGAGACAGAGGGGATCAAGGAAATCCTGAAGAAGGAGGGCATTGATGTGGAGACTGTGGAAGATGTCTACCCCATCAGAGTGCAGCCTGCCCGCATCCTCAGCCACATCTATGCCCGGCTGGGTGAGCTGGACTCCCTGCTACTGCAGCAAAGGGGGTGCAGAAGGGTCTGTCCCACCCCCTGGCACTCCTGCTCCTAGACACTCATGTCCTGCTCTCTGCCTGGCTGATGAGGGTTCTGCTGCCCATTTCTGAGCCCAGTAAAGCTACTCGTGCCCAAGGGGAACAAGGTGACAGGCAGTGTTGTTCAGGTTATTCTGACAGGGATAGAGCTTTGGCATTACAGTTGCACAGCCACCCCAGGGACAGACAGAATTTGATCCATATAGGAAAGACCTGGTGTGTACAGGAGTTGGCTTTTGTTCCTGTACCCAGATCTCCATAGGGAAGGCCAGCCAGACCTCAGGAAGGGTCCCCTGGCTGTCCCTGGTGGAGAGAGCCTGGAGCTCAGGCAGAATGGCTGTTGTTGGGGGGTGGGCAGGGCTGAGTGTCAGGGGAGGGTGTGCTCAGCTCTGCACGCATGTTCCCTGATGCTGCAACCCCTTGGGCATCAGCCTTGTTGTGCAGAGATCTAGCCTGGGCCATAGGAGACACCTGATCTGCTGTGATTTTAATTTGGTGGCTAATTTAGGCCACCAAAATGCCAAGTGTGAGATGGGCAGGGGGAACAGCCTGGCAGCTGTCAGGGCTGACATGAGCAAGGGGCGATGCTGCACTGCACCATTCTGGGCTCTGGGAGTAATCTATGAGCAATGGGAATGCTGATAGAACTGTCAGCTTTATGCAGAGGAGTACCCCCAGCCCTGTTCCAACTTCTGACATCCCCAAAAACCTGGAGGTGTGACGTGTTGCAGAAGTCAGGACAGGCTGTGTGTCCCTGTTTCAGTGTGTCTCTAGCCCCCTGGGCAGGGCTGGGGACAGAGTATCACTGTCACTTAGAGCTGTACTAGCTTGACACAGGGTTCTGGGGTATCCCACCCACAAACCAGCATTTTCCTGCTGGCTAGTAGCAAGAGGCCTGGCACTGCTTGCTGCTGCAGCCCCTTTCATTAGGAGGCTTGCACTAAAAACTCCTCTTCCTGCCCTCCCAGGCCGCAACAAGCAGATGAGCCTGACTGGACGGCCCTACCGGCACATGGGTGTCCTTGGGACCTCCAAGCTCTACAAAATCAGGAAGAGCATCTTTACCTTTACCCCACAGGTGGGTGACATTGCATGGGCTCATTCCCAGCTGTTATGTGATCTGGAACTGGGCAAGAAGTTTCTCCACTGGCTGAGTGCTCGAGTTATTCTCACGTGTGGCCCAACACCCTCTGGGAGTGTGAAGCAGCCCCAGCACTGTGGTGTGAGGCAGCCCAGTTGGTGGTTCTGGCTGTGTGCATGCTGGGAGAGGTGGTTTGAGCCTTCTGATGATCAGTATTGGGTGAAAATCTCTTTGCTCACCCTGACAAGGACACCAGGAGGAGGCCTGGATGCTGCTGCTGAGCTGTGGCATTAGTTATCTCCTCATAGTTGCTAATGGCCGGTAGCTGCCCTAGAAGTTGAGGGTTCCTTACTAGACTGTACTGGCATCTGCCAAGTAAGGTGGGATGAGCTGTCAGTGCAAAGGAGCATGTCTTCTGGGTGCACAGTGTGTCTGGCCTGGCTGAATGCCTGGGAAGATGTGAGTGGCACCATAGGGACCTGGTGGCTGTACAAAGGGCCGCTCATGTCTCCTGCTGTCCTCACAGTTCATAGACCAGCAGCAGTTCTACCTGGCTCTTGACAACAAGATGATTGTGGAGATGCTGAGGACGGACCTCTCCTATCTCTGCAGCCGCTGGAGAATGACTGGGCAACCAACCATCACCTTCCCCGTCTCCCACATCATGCTCGGTATGGATCCTCCAGCCTCACAAGGTGTTTGGCTACAGCAGCCCTGGGAAGCAGCCTCTGCAGGAGGAAGGGGATGGGCAGATCTGTGACTGCCTTAGTAATGGGGACATGGTGGGGCTGGAGCAGCCAGTAGTGTTCTGTGAAGAGCTTACCACTGAGAAGAGCCATGCCAAGTGGGCAGTTTGCCTGGCAGCTTGTGGGTTTGCCTGCCAGGCACTAGTGCCTGCAGCTCAATGGCTCCTGACAACTTGGCTTGTGGGAAGGCCTTCTGGGAGCAAGGCCAAAAAAGCAGTTCCTCTGTAGGAGTGTTCTTGGGACTCTTTCTGCATCTTGACTCTTCACTAAGACTGACCACCTGCTAAAGGCTTTCCTAGGCAACACGGAGGGGAAAACAGTAAAACAGAAGGAGCAAAGAGCTCTGGAATGGTGTAGAGCAGAACTGGCTTGCCTGCAGCAGCTCCCAGCTTCCCCATGAGGTGCAGGGAAGTGACTCTGCTCTGCTTTCAGGCCTTTTTGATTCTCCTTGTGTACTTGAAATCCCCTTGGTGTCTGGAGTGTGCCCTTTCCTATGGTGCCTCCTGCCCCTGACAGCAGCCCCCCATCTGCTGCCTCATATGAAAGGCAGGGAGAGAGCAGGGGGCTGTTGGGTGCTGTTATCTGGTACTGTCAGCTTCAGCCAAGCTGAAATCCCAGGAGCCTGGCGTGCATCTTGGCCTAGTTTTCCTGGAATTCAGCCTGGACAGTCCCGAATTTCCCTTTTTGGGTGGTGCTTTTGGTACCACAGCGTGTCTGCGTGCCCCAAACAAGGGTCCGCCCGTGCTGCTTTGGGTGCCTGAATGCCCACCTGGCCCTGGGTTACCTTCTGAGAGCCAGTTTGAGCAGAGGAGCCTGACTGCCTGTGCCTCTTGCCCACAGATGAAACCGGCAATAGTGTGCACCCCACGGTGCTGGCGATGCTGCGGAAGCTGCAGGACGGGTATTTCGGTGGCGCAAGGTGAGCGCACCCTCCTGGGGTGAGGGCTGTCAAGCCTCCAAGAGCCTGGTGAGCAGTGCATTGGCTTTGGGGAAACAGGCTGGGGAGGACACATTGGGGTGTGCTAGGCTGTCAGTGCACCCTGAGGCTACAGTCTCAACAGAGGAGATGAAAGAGCTCTTCATGTCATCAAACCCATGGCTGCAGGATCCTTCTAATATCTTTTTAGGCAGCCCTTCCATGCCCACCTGTGGCTGAAGGAGTTGCAGACAGCTAAAGCAGACACTGGTGTGCATATGCTCCTGACAGGTCCATCTCTCCCTGCCAAAGGGCCTGCCCTGGAGCCAGGAGGTAAAGCCAAAGGTACTGCCTCCCCTTTCCTCTCCCGTGTGACCTCCCCATCTCTCGCCCAGGACCCAGACGGGTAAACTGTCGGAGTTCCTGACAACGTCATGCCGAACACACCTCAGTTTTATGGACCCTGGGCCAGAGGGTAAGGTCTTTGCCGAGAGTTACAGGCTCTGCAGTGACAGCTTTGAGGAGCTGGACAGCGAGGACTGGCTGCATGGCTTGCAGGTAGCAGAGGAGGGTAAGGGAGAACAGGCCAGTCGCTGCTGTGGGGTGGCAAATGCCCAACTCACCCTTAAACTCGTAACACTCAACCTCCTGCTAGCATCCATGCACTTGGTTTTTCACCATGTTCCCATCTGACCCTCTGTCAACCTTGTCTGGAACGAGCTGCTGCGACCTTTGTAGGGAAGAGACAAAGGATTGGCAGCTTACCTCCACTGGGGAGATGTGTCTGAGGGTCTTTGGTGCACAAGTGCAGTGCAATGTGAAGGCACAGTGACCAGGGCAGTGGGGAAGAGCCACCGTGTCCCTAAGCAATTTGTCTTTTTCCCAAAGCCTTTGCCCCTCTCCTGGGCAGAGGTGCTCCGGTGGGTGCCAAATTGAAGCCTTGATGCTGTGTAGAGGGTGCCTGAGAGTGCCTTGGCCCATCACAGCATGAGGGGGACACCCCTTGTGCTGGGACCATGGTGGGGTGCAAGTTTTACTGTTCCCCTTGCAAGCAGGCCTGGGGATATCCCTTCCTGTGTGACCTAGTGCTGGTAATCTTTGGCCTTCCCACCATCTGCTGTGCCTCTGCAGCTCCTGCAGCCAGTGTCTGCACTGCTGGGACTCTGAACACTCATTTCTTTTGCCCTTCTCTTACTTTGCTTGTAGCCTCCTTAACAGGCTGCATCTGGGTTTGTCCAAGGTGTTTGCTTCCCCTCCAGCCCCAGTGGGAGAAAGAGGAAAGACCTGCCTGGCCTTTCTACGGCATCTCAAAGATGCTCAGTTTTAAGTTTTTCCTGTGGTTTTTAAGTTTTTCCTCCTGCAGCCAGGCAGGAGGATGTTCTCAAGTCTGGTGCCTAGAGGACTTCTCCAGCCAAGCCTCCAGGCACTGGCATGAGGCATTCCCTCAAGGGAATGCCAGGCTGCTTCGGGTACAGTCTGCAGCTCACCTCCTAGGGCTGACACACCTCCGAGTTTGCCAGCTGGAGAGCAGCATGGCTTTGCCCTGGCCCACTGGAAGTGCATCGTCAGTTCTGTGTTTTATCGGGGGTATCTTCCCCAGGGGGCACCCCCCTCACTTTTACCTCCCAACTGAGCAGAGACCTGGCCTCTGAGCACCTTATTCCATGCTGCTGTTAGCATGTGGTGCCTCTGGTGCTCCTGGTGTGATGCTGGGAGCAGTTGGAGCTTCTCAAGGCTGGGCAAAGAGAAGGCAGGAACCATAACTCCTCCTCTAACTCCTAATTAGAAATAACTGTTGCAAAACTCACCCTACCTTGCTTCTGTGCTGGAATCCTGCTTGGAAGATGCCCTTGCTGTGCTGGGGTGCTCCTGAGTGGTCTCTGCTTGGACAGGCTGACCGTGGCCGTGCCTCTGAAGGGAAAGAGTGGGAGGGTTTCACTGCAGGGTTTGAGTGGGACACTCCTGTCCTTGCACAGGCTTGTACCAAACACACGATGCAGCACCATGGCTTCCTTTGTCCAGACGGGACTTGGAGGGAGCCCCAGTTTGGGACCCTAGCTGTCAGCCAGTGTCCCAGGCAGCAGAGTCATGCAGGAACAGGGGTGCCCTGGCTGCAGTGCTTTGTGAGCCTGGCCGCTGGCACTGGCCCCACATTGTCGCTTTGTGTGGCCAGCAAAGCTTTGTCCTTGCCGAGGCACAGCTGGGGTCTCTCTGGCCCTGGGGGTGCCCCAGCACACAGTGGCTGAACCCCTCTCTGCTTCCTTCCCTTCCAGAGGACGCCTACGATGAGGTTGCCCAGTACCTGGACCACCTGCTGCAGCGCACGACTCCCCAGTCCAACCTGCCCCCCACTGCCCAGCGGGGAGGGCTGAGCCGCTTCCGGACTGCTGTCCATACCACCCGTGACCTCATGTCCCTGGCATCCAAGGCCAAGGACCTGAATGTCCAGAGTGAGTAACTCCAGTACCCTCCACACCTTCCCTTGAGCCCAGGGGTGAGGCTGAGGTGATCTGGGAGCTTTCCCAGCTCTGTGATGCTGAGGTCCCCATGGAGTACAGAGCAACTAACATTATGTCCATCATGTTAGTCCTGACTTCTTCTCCCATAGCTGACTTCTCTGCAGGGGCTACTGGGGGAGCAGTGTCAGATATCCATGAGGTGGTTTGGGGCAAGCAGTGGTGATTGGGCTCAGAAGTGTCTCTGTCAACTTTTGCATTTTTTTTTTTTAGATGTTGGGATGTATGTCCCCAGCAAGATCTTCCAGGCATCCCAAAAGTCGGTTAACCTGTTGGGTTCACCCTGCCAGCATGACATGGATGGCAAGGTGAGCCCTGTCCCTCCCAGACTGAGCATTGCTATCCTTTGAGGTGGAGCCAGTGTCTTTGCAGGACTGCACGAGGAAGGCTTGGTGTTTGTTGAGGGGGAATATCCACGGATGAATGTCCTTGGCTCCATTTGGGGCAGGCTGCTGGTGGTGCTAACCAGCAGCACGGGTCTCCCTTCCCCCAGAGCCATGCAGTCTATGCAGAGATGGGCCTGCCCTGTGACAAGGATGGCAACGTGGACTGCAAGGCACTGGTGGACCAGCTGCGCGTCTGCCCCACGCTGCAGGAGCAAGCAGACATCCTCTACATGCTCTACATGCTCAGGTGGGGTGAACTCTGCATCCCAACGGCTCACTGAGCAGAGAGGGGGTTGGCACAGCCCAGGGGGGCTGCTGGGGAGCTGCCAGAGACAAATTGCTGTGTATAACCCAGCACCTCCTTCACTGCAGGGGGCCCGAGTGGCACACGGGGCTTGATAGCAAGCCTGGCCCCACTGTCAAGGAGCTCCTGACTGAGCTGTATGTGCGGGTGGGGGAGACACGCCAGTGGGCCCTGATCCGCTACATCTCTGGCATCCTCAAGAAGAAGGTTGAAGCTCTGGATGAGGTAACAGCTGTGCAGCCAGCCTCTAGCGGGCTGAGGTCTGTCGGGGAGGAGGCAGCAGAGTGAGCAGGTGAACCGTGGCTGCATCAGCTCTGTCTCCCTCTGCCTTGTGCTGAGCCCCCAAACCCTCAGTTTACAATAGCTGAGGTTGACCCTTTCTGTCCCCAGGCCTGCACTGACCTCCTGTCTCACCAGAAGCAGTTGACTGTGGGGCTGCCCCCAGAGCCACGTGAAAAGACAATCTCCGCGTGAGTGTGGCCCCTCTCCCTCCACCAGCATGCTGGGCTGGATCTGGATGTGAGCCTGCTGCTCTGGGGTCCATGGGCAGGAGCGGCCCCGGCTGGCTGTCCCCAGCCTGTATCTTTCCTCTTGGGGCTGTACAGACCAGGGGCATGCAGGGCTTGCTCTGCTGCCTCTCACTTGCTCTACTGTTTGTTCATGCCCCAGCCCCGTCCCCTACGAGGAACTCGTTCACCTCATTGATGAAGCCAGTGAGAAGAACCTCAGTGTGGCCATCCTCACCCAGGTGAGGGAACAGGATATCAGGGGGGACCCCACATCTGGGTGTCTGCCATGCTGAGCAGCAGTGGGGTGATCTGCCTCTGCCCCTCCAGGAGATCATGGTGTACTTGGCCATGTACATACGCACGCAGCCTGCGCTCTTCGTGGAGATGTTCCGCCTCCGCATTGGGCTCATCATCCAGGTGATGGCAACAGAGCTGGCACACTCCCTGCGCTGCTCGGGTATGTGCGGCGGGGACGGCTCCCCGGCTGGGGTGGGTGCTGTGATGCTCGGGGCTCTGTCAGCCAGAAAGGAGTACTGTTAAAAATGGCAGCTCAGGTTAGGACAAGACCCTGCATGGAAGTGCCAGCGTCTGCAGCTGGACCTGTTCTTGGGCAGCACAGGCGAGTGATTGCACTGCAGTCTCCATCCCGGCATGTGTTGGGCTGGCATGGGCAAGAGTCCCTGTTGTAGGCGACAACTGGAGCTAGAGTATGTCTGTGGAGGATGAGCTCCTGTGCCGGTGCTGCCCCTGCTCACAGAGTGTAGTGCAGGGTAGAAATGTTCTAGGAGAACTATGAGGCAGGGTACAAAATCCCAATTCTGTTCTCTCCAGCCACAGAAGCCACAGAGAACCTGATGAATCTCAGCCCATCAGACATGAAGAGCCTCCTCTACCATATCCTCTCTGGCAAGGAGTTCGGGGTGGAAAAGAGCAGTGAGTCTCTCAACAGAGAACATCTCTGGGCAAATCTGGTTCCTGGTGCAGAGTGTGGTCAGATCTATGTGTCCCTGTCCTCCCTCATGTTCAGCACAGCTGCTTCTGCACTGCAGGGGTCCAGCAAGAAGCTGTTTTCTTCATAAGGATGGTGCTGAGTGATTTCTAGGGATTGAGCCCTGTGGCTGTTTGGGCTTTGCTTAGTTTGTCACTTGACCTGGTCAGGTCTGAACTGAAGCAGTACTGTGCTGTGCTCATGGATCTCTGATGCTGTTGGGATGGAGGGCAAGGGCACGCAGAGGTACCAGTGCCTGAGCAGTGACAAGGGACAGCCATGCCCTGAGCCATGGTGCCCACTCTAGACCTCTCTTCCCCTGCAGTGCGTTCAGTGGACTCATCTGTGGTCACCCCTGCCGTCTCCATCCGTGACGTAGAGACTGCTGGGGCCACCAGATCTGAGCGCTCTGGCCTTGTCAAGCTGAAAAGTGAAATCAGACAGGTGAGGGCAGGCAGTGCAGGCTGCTCACGACAGGTCTTGTGGGTGACAAACAGCTACAAACCAGGCAGAATTGATGGAAGAGTGGGAGAGATCTCAGCTGCTTCCAAGAGCTAATTTTGGCTCTGGTCCTGCCCTGGGGGGGAGAATTGGGGTGGATCAGTTAGTGGGTGGGGGTTGCTCTGGCAGTGCAAAGGGAGCACAGGGGTGCTTGAGAAGGTGCAGGGGTGGGGAGGACCATGCAGTGTCCCAGGTGTGGGTAGCATCTTGGTGGGCCACTTCCAACAGCAGAACCTTCATTTCCTTCTTCTCTTGCAGCAATTGAATAAACGTAGGCAGTCTATGCCTGGGAGTAAGGTGAAGCCCCCCTGGTCCTGCAGCCTCAGCTTTTGCCCCTCATGCCATGCACCAGGACAGCTTCCTCACATGCATGACTCAATGAGCTTCCCTCAGCTGCTGCAGCAATGAATTGCCTTTCCCTCTCTAAGCAGGCTCAGGGCTGCTCTGTTCAGGACAGGGAAGGAGGCTGGCTCCCTGGGAAGAGGTCAGCATGGCTTAACGTGCTGTGGGGGCCCAAGGCTGGCACTGCCACACAGGAGCTCCCCTTGGAGTAGGACCTGCTGTGTTTGGATTAACAGGAAGGAAGGCTTCCCTAAGCTGTGGGTGTACTGCCATTGCAGCCAGCTGGGAGCTGTGCTCCAGAGCTTCTGTGGCCAAATACATTCCATTACACTCACAAAATGCAGTGAGCAGGATGGCACAATGCTTCCAGTGCCATGACCAGTAGTGACCCTGCCAGACAGTTCACTGGATCCTGCCTGTAGCCTCCCCAGCTATTTCTTCTCTGGGGGAAGAGGCTTCTGGTCAGCTACAAATGCCAAGGACCTCCTCATGTGTCTGGTGTGTGTCCAGAGGAGTCCTGAGCTCTAGAAGGGGTCCTGTCCTCAGAGAGATGGGGCTTGCAGGGACCAGGCTGATGCAGCAGGTTTAGGGCCAACTTGCTGCAGTGTGAAACCTGATATTGCAGAGGGCCATCTGTAGGGCAGTGACATTGCTACTGGCCCTCCTGTCTGCCCAAGACTCAGTCCCCAGACTCATGCCAGCAGCCAGCAGAGCAGTAGCAGCTCTGCTCCTGTGTGCAGGCTGGCACAAACCCACCTCTGATGCACCCCACGAGCATGTGGGGCCCCTCAGCTGCTCCATGCCCTGGTACAATCCTTCCCCTCTGATGGTAACATGGGACTTTCCACAGCTTTCCTCTCAAAACTGCATCTCCAGCTAACTGCAGCCCTGGGATAACTGCCCCGTGACCTGAGCTTGATCTGTGCTGCTGCTGCTCCGCTTGCTGTGACTGCTGCCCTGCTCTGGCACGGTCTGATTTCCTTCTCTCCCTTTCTCCTTCAGCCCGTCAGTTTGCAGTCCAGGGACATCGACCTCAAGTCCTCTCTGGTAACCTGTGTTTGTTGGCTGCATGCATGGGGTCTGTCCTGTTTGTGACGGTGGGGAGGAGCTGTGCTCTGGGGGGGGTGCTGTAAGGTGGGCTTTGCTGGGGGCAGGGGGTGGGAGCTCTATCACACTGGAGAACCAGAAACTCTTGAGCAGTAGCAGGCTGCGCTCTTGTGGGGTGTTTAACTTTGCAGCAGTCTCTGTGGTCCTTGTTTTGTCTGCCCAGTCTGCTGGGCACACAGAGCTGCTGGACAAGGACTCCTTTTCAAGCATGCTGGAAGACCAGGGCAGTAAGGACAGCCGGCAGGGCCAGTGGCAGCGGAGGCGGCGGCTGGACGGGGCCCTCAACCGTGTCCCTGTGGGCTTCTACCAGAAGGTCTGGAAGGTCCTGCAGAAGGTGAGCTGGATGTCCAGCTGGCGCCTCTCCTGTGGTCCCAGGCACCAGCTTTGCCAGGGGTACTTAGACACTCGGGGCTGGTCCCTGATATTGTGTAGATATGTGCTTCATGGACAAGGCCTGCAGCTGGCCCTGGAAAGCTGGGGAAGACCTGGAACTGCCTTGAAGTCATGTAGGACCTAACTCATCCTGTGCCTTGCAGAGGGGAGCATTAGCCAGACAGGGGCAGGGCTGGAGCCACAGCTGAAGGAGGTCCAGGCACACCTCATGCTCAGCATGCTGAGCCAGGGAGCAGAGCCCTGTGCAGGGGGGCTCCAGTTGATGCTGAAATGATGGGAAAGGAGTGATGCTGTGCAGGGTCAGGAGGCAGAGCTGGGGTGTGTAGGCAGCTCACACCAGTGCTCAAGTGGGAGGGAGTTGGTGGGCTGGACCTATGTGTCTTAGCACGATGCTTCTCCAAGCCATAACCACGATCTATCTTTCTTGTTCTGCAGTGCCATGGCCTCTCTGTGGAGGGCTTTGTTCTTCCCTCCTCAACAACCAGAGAGGTAGGAGGTTCATGTGAAGGGGAAACGGGGCATGCAGGTTGTTGGGTGCTGGGTTGCCCTGGGTGAGTGCCCAGCATAGCTCAGGACTTGTGCTGGTGATGAAGTGCTCTCAGTACACTTCTTTCCACATCCTCACAGATGACCCCAGGGGAAATGAAGTTTGCTGCGCATGTGGAGTCTGTCCTCAACCGCGTGCCCCAGCCAGAGTACAGGCAGCTTCTGGTGGAAGCTATCTTGGTGCTCACCATGCTGGTGGACATGGAGGTGCACACCATCGGTGGCATCATACCTGTGGAAAAGATCTTGCACAGAGCCAACGACCTCTTCTATGAGGAGCAGGTAAGGGCCAAGCCTCACCCAGTGCTGCTGGCTGCGTTCCCCACAGCTGCACAGGGCTCACCCACCTGAGCAGGAGGGCCCTGCCCCTTGTCCCTGTTGCATTCATGGGTCACAGCAAAGCTGTAGTGTCCTCCTCCCGCTGCTCATTGTCAACTTGTCACACCTGTGAGTGCAACAGAGGGTGCTTGGGGTGGAAGCTGGTGAGGGGGTTGCTCTTATTCTCATGTCGGCTTTCTCCTTCCCTGTCCAAAATCCAGAAAGCCCTGGGCGCTGACGACCAGATGTTGGAGAGGGATCCTTCGACAGGCATCTGCATCCTGCTGTACGACAGTGCCCCGAGCGGCCGCTTTGGCACCATGACCTACCTGTCCAAGTCGGTGGCCTTGTACGTGTACGACTTCCTGCCCACAGACAGCTGCTCCATGCAGTAGCTCTCGCAGCTCCTCGCTGGGCTGCAGATGCTGCGGGGAGGGTTGTTTCGTACAGCTTGTAAAGAGGAACACTAGGTTAGTTTGCAGGCAGCCTGCTTGGCCATCTCTCCTCCCAGCCCTGGCCTCTCAGTGGGTGAGCGGCCCTCTGAGGAGCCCCGCAGGAGGCACGTGTCCTAAAGTGACCTGTGCCTATGTGGCCTGAGGAGCAGGGGAAAGGCTGAGCTTTGAAGCCTGCTTGTGTTAAAAGTGTCTGCCTGCATGGCTCCTCCTGAGCCATCACCCCCAGAGGGACCTCTGTTTGAGGCAGTTGACCAGACCTGCGTGCTCAGCACTGCAGTGCTCCATGACCAGCTCATACTCTCCCTGCCTCCAGCAGGTTTGCAGTTTTTAACTGTGTTTTAACTGTGCTGCTTTTTATTCCAATCTGCAGGATTTATACTAGTGTAGGCTGGAGCTCTTGCTCTTCCTGCTGCTGCTGGAATAGTTTTGCTAGAGAAATAGGGGATGATGCCTGAGCCTCTGTCCCAGCACGCCCAAAGTCAAAATGGTCCAGCCCAGCCACAGCTGTGCTGCTTGGAAGTAGGCAGCCCATCATCCTTCCCTCGGGGATCCTGTGTGCAGAGCTGGGGAGGTTGTGGTAGCCAGGATCCCTGTTGCCACCAAGATGTGAGGACAGGGCTTCTGGCTGGCTGGGGCATGCTGGTGGCAGCCCCTCTGTGCCATATACTTGTCCCTGGCAGCAGTGCTGGTGGCCAGGTCGCAGGTTCCTGAGTTCACACGTGCCTTTTGAAGCACCTCTGAGCTGGCTGCTTGGTGTTAGCTGTGCAATCACAGCCGTGCCCTTAACGCTCAGCTCTGGCCTTGGCCCCAGCTCCCACAGCCTGGCACAGGGAGGGGTGGGGACACAGAGGGTGCCTGCTCCACTCTATCCTGCAGGTGCAGCTCTGAGCAAAGGTCCCTTTCCCCTTTGGGGAAGGTGGATCCTGTCCAACACCAGAGTGCCTGGGGCTGTACAGGCTGTGCTGTTATAGAAAAATCTGAAATCGTGGCAGTGACACCAGCCACCAAGTCATATATTTAACAGACTAGGTCTGTCTCTTCCAATGACCCTGCCCACAACTGGAGGGACAGAGGAAAGAACCTGTATTTCAGAATCACTTACCAACCATCCCCATGCCCTGAAGGCTCTTGATTGCCCTTGGACTACGTGTTGTGGCTTCATTGCCGACCACGTGGAAGGCCAGCAGTGGGTAAAAGTCCGAGGGCTGAACCAGGCTGGGAAGTTTCCTAGTGCTGCCCTTAACCTGGGCCTCAGGGAGGCAGCAGACTTCCCTGAGAGGACTGTCTGTGTGGCATATTGGACCGTTTGTGCCCCTCAGAAAGCAGTCACCTGCAGCTCTCACCCATCTTTCTTGTAGAGGTTGCCATGGTCTGGGGGGTATCACAGCCATGGCAACACCTCTGGTGTAGGTGGACTAACATGCACCTCATCCATTGCCTGGCCTTCCAGAGCCAGAGCTTCATACCTGCTATACAGAGTCACAGGGAGAGGCAACGTGGGCAAGGAGGGGATTTGCCTCCACCCACTCCTTTCCTCTATTCCTGCCTTCACCTGGCAGGGGAGGATGCAGGATCTGCTTGAACCTGTGTATTTTCGGGTGGCTGTTCCTGTTTCTGCCAGGGAGGGCAGAGCCTGGTTCTACTAGCCTCTCTCTCGGACTCCCTTCTGCTCCTTAACCTTTCTACGTCCTCATAGCTCAGCCTCAAGGCTGAACAGATCACTGTCCCCTTGGTCACACGGAACACAGCTTTTCTCGCCAATGCCATCGTTCCCAGGGAAAGGGACTGGCACTCCCTGCACCCAGAGGCCTGGATGGCTGCATGTTCTCCTGGGAGCTCTGCCAGGGTGGCCACGTCCACTGTGGCAAGCACAGAGGACGTGGTCTGTGCCAGGTGGATGCCCCAGCAGACCATCATCCTTCTGAGAGGGCGATGGTCACCAGCTCAACTTGCCTCTTGAGCTGGGAGGGTGACAGTGCCTGTGCCATGTGCCAACACCGTGCTCTGCCCGCGCTGCCCGCCGCGCTCCCCGGGGTGGCCCCAGAGCCAGATGTTTTCCTGTGTGTGTTTTTGATCTCCAGAGGTTGGTTTGGCCTCAAAGCCGGAGGGCGGAGGGTGTCTCTCGAGGCTGCGGCTGTTGTGTATGTGCTGCTGATCCCTCCCACCGTGACCCCTGCCCCGGGCAGAGGAGCCTTGATAGGGCCGAGCCCCAGCGCGGCTCCTCCTCCGGCTCGGGGGGGCCCGGTGGGAGCTGCCGGGGCTCGGCGGGGCTCGGGCCCTCCCAAGCCGGGCGGGCGGTGCGTGCAGGGCTCAGTCCTTTTCTAATGACAATTACTATTTAGATATTATTTTTAGATAATAGACACCACCCCGAGCCGCGTGGGGGCCCCAATAAAAACGTCTCTAACAGCGTGTGCGGCCTGTCCTTGCCCGGCCTGGCTGGGAGGGAGGGAGGGCGGCGGGGCGGGCCTACAGCTCCCGGCGAGCCGCGGGGCCGGAACCGCCCGTGCTTCTGCGCCCCGGCCCCGGCCGTGTGGGCCTCGATGGCGGCGGCGCCGCCGGTCTACGTGTACAGCCCGGAGTACGTGGAGCTCTGCGACTCCCTCTGCAAAGTGCCCAAGCGGGTCAGCGCCGCGCCGGGGGTGGCGGGGCGGGAGGGAGCGGGGAACGGGCGGCCCCGGCGGGAGGAGTGTGCGGTCAGAGTGTGGGGGGGGACACCCGTCTGCGCCCTCACACCGCCCCTGGCAGCGCCGTGACAGCGACACTGAAGCGCTGCGCTTCCCTTCCCCGGCTGTGCCTCTGCCCGGGACACCGGGAGGCCCATCACACACCCCCGGGATGCCCTGCCCGGCTCCAGCCGTGCCGGGAGAGCCGCTGCTGGAGGGAGTCATAGTCACAGCTCGGCTGCGAGTCCTTCTTTGGGCCCCCCACCCCCATGCCCCCGGTTGCTGCCCTTGTGTCTCCTGCTCTCACAGATGTACTCTTCTCTTTAGGCCAGCATGGTGCATTCGTTGATTGAGGCGTATTGCCTGCTCGACCAGATGAAGTAAGTGCTCCCGTTTTCTGTGAAGGGATGTTTTCTTCTCCGCTGAGGTTTGGAAGGTGCTGAGTAACTTCAGGTTTCACGCTGTCCCTGCTGGCAGGGAGCCCCCACAGTGTGTATTTCTAAGGATCTAAGGAAAATGCTTGTTTTGCTACGTGGACACGGTTACGGTGGAAGGTGTAATTTGTGGTTACTGTCCTGGTCTGGTGGAGCACAGATTTTTCTCGTGCCTTCTCTGCAGAGCGTCTGTCACCCCCAGGCTTGGGGCTCGGAGCAGGGTGACAACCTTGGTGCTGCTCCAGATCCACTGCTCAGTCAGCGCTGATACAGAGAGGGACCTTGTTGTTTTGCTGTGTCGTGATTGATCTGGGAGACCTCTTCTGAGGTCTTGGGGCTGTTCAGGAGAGAAGACAAGGTGAAACCTGGGGCAGAAGAGTGAGATCCCTCCTGCTTCATTTGGCTTTTGACACTGGAGCATATGAAGGGAATAAAAGGCTTAGCTCAGCCTCTCCTATGTTCTTAAAAAAAAAATCCCATGCTCCAGTTCAGCAGGGCCAGAAAGTCCTATTGGGACTTCTTTTTTAAAAGAATTTTTTTTTCTAGCCATTTTGCAGAGTGTGCTTGGTACCTGGCTGCAGGTGCCATCATCTAGCAGACCTGAAAGGCTGTTTGCCTTGGCAGGGACTGGGAAATGCCTGGCACTGGGACCAGCCTAGAGCTGGGAGTTTCCTGTGGTCTTCCCATTCTTTCCTATACTGTGCTGCCCATGTGTGCCCCCAGTGTCTGAGATTTGGAGAGGGTTCAGTGTGTTGCAGGATTTGTTTAAGCAGACTGCAAAGCACCCAAACCCAGGAAGGTGCTGGGAACAGCAATGGTCTCTGCTTTGATGCAGGTGTAGGTCAGAGCACTTGAGAAGTGCTGTCCAGCTCCTGACCTGGCAGGGTGGGGTCCTGCTGCAGCAGCTGGGACTGGACTTTTCCCTCTATTAGTGCCTCTGTGTGTAACCAGAATGTTGGATCCATTGGGCATTGCTCATACTGGGAGAACATGCAGAAAAGGGGGAAAAACACTTGAAGCAAAATAGGAAGGTTAGTGCAGGCAGCACCTGTAGGTGTTCTTGCCTGGGCTGGGCATAGCAGGCAGTGCCACACTGGAGTCAAGGCCAGCTCAGCTGGATGTTTGCTCACTGGAGTGGCAGTCTGGTGCGAGAGAAAGGGGGATTTTTGTTTGCTTTTACCACAGTAACTGCCAAAAGAAGGCTTCTAGGTTTAAGGCTAAAGCTGAGCATTCCAGCCAAACCCTAGGCCCTCTTGTCCTGACATGCTCCCTTCCTCCTCTCTGCCTAGGATAGTCAAGCCAAAAGTGGCCTCCATGGAGGAGATGGCAAGTTTCCACACAGATGCTTACCTGCAGCACCTGCAGAAGGTCAGTGAGGAGGGGGATGATGACCATCCGGAGTCTGTGGAGTATGGACTGGGTAAGGACGTGTGTCTTCAGCGAGAGCTTAGCTGAGTGTCAGGACCAGGATGCTTTTTTTGCTGCAGCTGCAGTTAGAGTGGCGAGCTCAGGAGTGGGTCCCTTCTATGGGGTCAGCCCTTCAGAAACAAGCTGCCCCAGCATGGGTTCCTTTCCGTGGAACCAGTCCTTCAGGAACTGCTCCAGTGTGGGTCCCTTTCCATGGGGTCAGTCCGTCAGGAATAAGCTGTTCCAGCATGGGTCCCCTGCAGAGTCACAGGTCCTGTCAGCAAACCTGCTGCAGCGTGGGTCCCTTCCATGGAGTTACAGCTTCGTTCAGGCACACTCCCCTGCTTCTGGGACATAGGGTCCTCCAGGGGCTGCAGGGCCATCTCTGCTCCATCGTGGACCTCCATGGGCTGCAGGGGCACAGCTGCCTCATTGTGGTCTGTACCATGGGCTGCAGGAGCTCCAGTGCCTGGAGCACCTCCTGCCTCTCCTTTCCTGCTGACTTTGGGGCCTGCAGGGTAGTTTCTTTCACAGGCTCTCACTTCTCTCCCAGGTGCTGCACCATGGTTTTTGCCCTTTGTTTGATATGTTCTCCCACAGGCTCTGCCCGCAGTGCTCATGGGCTCAGCCTTGCCCAGAGGCAGGTCTGTCCTGGAGTTCTGTCCAACATGGGGGCAGCTCCTGGTGGCTGCTCACAGAAGCCACCCCTGAAGCCCCCTCACTGTGAACACCTTACCACGCAAACCCACCACAACTTTATTCCTACTCAGGCCCCCTGAATCTGCTGTGTGAGTCCAAAGCTGACAGCTGATGTGAGGGTTCGTGCCATGGCTTTGGCATTGTGTTTGGAACAGAAGGTCAGAGCCACACTTAAAGAAGATGGCTCAAACAAAAGGAATGTGCTTCCCCTGGAGGAAAAGGCCTGTTGTGTCTGACATCTAGACTCTTACCTGGACTTTTACCTGCAGGTTATGACTGTCCAGCCACTGAAGGGATCTTTGAGTATGCGGCGGCCGTGGGAGGAGCCACCATCACTGCAGCCCAGTGCCTGCTGGACGGCAAGTGCAAGGTAGCAATTAACTGGCCTGGAGGGTGGCATCATGCAAAGAAGTAAGAAAACAATCTCTTCCCTTGTGTTTTCTCACCTGGTGTCTGAACCCCGCTTCCTAGCTCCCGGCTCCCCTGCGAACCCTCAGGGTGCGGCGATCCAGCTGGGAGAGAAGGCAAGGTGTGAGGGAAGGCAGAAGGTAGAGAGGGCAGGGCAGAGGCCTGAGAGGAGGCTGGTCACTGCCCAGTGCTGTTGCTGTCATGGACTGCAGGGAGGGTCTGGAGCAGGTATACTCACAGATGTCCTGCCATTCCTTGATGGTTGGTTATCTCTGGCAGTTCAAGTGAGAAGGGATTTTGTGAGGTCCATGGAGAAGCACTGTGGAGAGTCAAATGATTGATGCAGCTTGGAACACAATGGGAATGTGGCGACATGTTGGCCAAATTGTTTTGCATGGCTTTTTTGGTTTCTTAATAAGAGGTTTGAAAAGGTGCAAGATTGACCTTGGGTTTCCCTACACTCCATGGGGGGCTGTTTGCTCTGAACTCTAACATCAATAATGATCTTTGATCCCAAATTCTGTGGTTCTGTAATGGTAAAATAATTTGTTTCCATCCCATTTTCCATGGATGTATGTTTTATTTAACTTGTGTCCCCCATCTCCCAAAACATGGGGCCTGTCTGCAGTGCAGACAAGACAGTATGTCTTCCTTGTCCACAGCCAACTGGCCTTCACAGTGCTATTCTGTGTCCCTGGGGAGCCCCAGGAATTTGCATGAACCCCGTGTCTAACCCTGAGAGCTTGAACATGGATGTGCAGATGCCTCTCCTTGCTCCAGTGACTTTTCTGACCTGGCAGAGGACCTCTGAAGGTGTAACAGTGGTGTGCAAGCTGGGTTCTTGTCCTCCTCTGTGCCCCTGTGAGGTGGAGACTTGCAAAGTCAGGGTGTCAGCAGCGAGACTGGTGGTGACTGCACTGGCAACGTTCAACGTCATGGACATTGTTTTCACAGGGATGAAGCTTCTGGCTTCTGTTACCTGAACGATGCCGTCCTGGGGATCCTGCGGCTGCGCCAGAAATTTGACCGTGTGCTTTATATCGATTTGGATTTGCATCATGGGGATGGTAAGGCCCAGCAAATGCTGCAGACAGCACAGCTGCACAGACCCAGGGGGAGGAACGGGAGAAGTTAAGGCCTGTTGGCGCAGCAGAACTTTATGTGCTGCCACAGCTGTGGCTTTGCCTCCTTTCAGTGCAGTTGAGTTCACTCAATCCATTTCTGCCTTGTCCTGTTTTATGAAGCTGCCCTTCAGATCCTGCTGTTCAGACCTCTCGAGGGTCTGGGCAGGAGTCTTGTACCTAAAGCAACAGACGGTGTTGTCCTAGTCTCCCATCCTGGCAGAGCAGTTGCTGACAGGGTTTAATTGTTTAATGCTCTAGTGCAAGAGGGAAGCAGCCAGTAGTAAACGGTGCTTTTAAAAGAAGGCTTGATGCTATAAAACTAAAGCCAGAGCTGGCCTTTCTGAAACTACTCTCTCCTTCAGGGCCACGATTTCAGCACCATTTAACATTTCCCGCTCTTCTAAATTTTATGGTGTGTTTCATTTTGCTCCGTTTTCTCCCTGCATTTGGTTTCTCTTAAGTTTCCTGTTACTTCTTTTTCCCTCCCCCCACCCCCACTATTTTAATGTGTCTTTAAGGAAAAGAAAAGGCATGTTGAACCGCAGCAGCACTGAGAAAAAGCGAGAGAGCCCGGTAGCACTGGTTCTAATCAGAGCCAAGCTCTGGCCAAGGCAGCCCTGCTCGGATCCCCCTCCCAGCCTCGCAGGCCGAGCAGCGCAGGCGAGTGCTGCTGCCCTGGGCACTGACGTGAGGTATCGAGATCCGTTCAGTACTGATTAGCATGAGACCTGCCAAATTCATTTCAGTTGTGACCTTTGCTGCAGTTGAACTCAGGTCTCTGTGAATCGAGAATGGATTTATGGAGCCACATCTGCATTTCTGCTTCGCTCATGCTGCTCCTGCTCTGCTTGCTGCCCCATGTTTATCAAGCAGCTCTGTTTGTGTGTTCAGGCTCTGTCATTTATATGAATGGTGCATGAAAGCTGTTTTTTCTTTCCTGGTAGGAGTTGAAGATGCCTTTAGTTTCACCTCAAAAGTCATGACTGTTTCTCTGCACAAGTTTTCACCGGGATTTTTTCCAGGCAAGTTGAACATGTGAGGTTTGTGCTCATTTGGTTCATGCCTTTGCTGGGGCCTCACCAGTGATACAAGTCCCATCCCTGCTGTCCAGAAGAGATGTCTTGCTGCCTCTCCTCTCAACCCAGAAGAAGGAAGGAGCAGGGAGCTACATGTTTGGTGTTTCCACCTTTGTGGTTGTGACTGAGCTCTGGGCAGAGCCCCTTCGACTCTGCGTTGCAGAACTGGGCAGAGGAGAGAACTGGGTCCCTCCCACCCTTCTTTCTTGGTGGTGGCAAGTGGACTTCTCCACTAGTGTGCTGAAGGTCCTGGCTTCCAGCTCTCTTCTGAGAAATCCCACACATCTCTCTCTTGCAGCTCCTCTGCTTTCCCTTGTAATTGGGGTGTTTCTGTTGCACAGGCACTGGTGATGTGACAGATGTTGGCCTGGGGAAAGGTCGCTATTACAGCGTGAACGTGCCCATTCAAGATGGCATTCAGGATGAGAAGTATTACCAGATCTGTGAAACGTAAGCCCTCTTGCTCCAGTACATCTTACTTGGATGGGATTTTAGAGAATAAGACACTATGCAGCTTACTACTTTTAATTACAGTCCTTTCTTAAGGCGTGCCCCTTCCCCTCTTGCACCCTTTGATTGCAGAGAGCATGGATCATAAGAGTTCTCAGAGGTCTTGTCTAGTTTCTTAAGCAAACTGAATATACAGACATTTGTGGGTGGCTGAAGAGTCTCTGCCACAGGTCAGCCTTGTGTGTCTAAGCAGAGACTGAGAAGGCACAAGTATTTTTTAGCTGTGGACTTAGGGCTAGATGTTTTTCCTTCAAATAAGTGCACTGAATCCTGACATTCTGTGGGACATATGCTTGGGGCTTAGCTAGAAGTGTTTTCCAAGTACCCTCTGTCCATGCTGGAAGAGTGAAAGGCTGAAGGCTGAACACGTGACAGTGATGGAGCTGCCTCCTGGCAGGCTCCTCTGTCACTCAGCTGGTGATGGGCCTCACAAACTGTTGCCCTTGTCAAAACTGGGCTGCAAGGCTTGTTCTTTTCCAGGGGAGAGGAGCCTCAGCACCAGGCTGCAGGACACAGTAGCATATCCACCTCTCAGCTCTAACACTTGAGGGCTGAAACCTCTCCAGACTTGTAGGGCAGTCCTGTGGAGGCCATGCCTCCTGCTAGCTTGTTGATGCTTGCCACTGCTGGGGTAGAACAGCCCTGTTTCTGCCGGGAAACATGCTTCCAAAAAGCAGCTCTAGGGGCTGAAAGGGCTGACCAGGAGCCTGGTCAGGAGGAACCTGCTGCATGCATTCACAGCTGAAGGACATCATAACCTGCCTAGATTCCAAGCTGTGTATAACCAAAGCTTCTACAAAGAGATTTTGAGATTTTGAGTTCTGTCCAGGCTGGGAGGCAGTCATGGGCCTGACTGTGGATGTCTGTTTGTCTGAGGGTGATTGCCTGTGCTTCCCAAAACCGTGGTGGGCTTGAAGCACAGGGATCCCTCCAATGCAGGCTGACTACACCTTGCACAGAGCTTTTCCTTGTGTTTTTGCCTCAGGAGCCACATAAGAGAGAGGAGAATGAGAACCTAGCCAGAGCTTTCCTCTGTTTGTCCTGTCTCAGTGAGAGATGTCTGAGAGTTCAGGATTGTTGTTTTGCCTGATCTTCACCGCCAACTTCAGAGGGGAGAAAAGCCTCTGGATTTGTCTTGCAGCCAAAGAGCAGCCAGTGGAAATGTGGAGTTTGATGCTAATAAGCTGATGAGGACTAGGTCCCCCTCCCCAACGTTATCAGTGGTGCTTTTGCCTTCATCAGCCTGGTGATAAGTTCTCTGAGAGCTAAACTTGCTGTGGGAGAGCAGTGGGGGCAGAAGGCTAACTGGGAGCAGAGGGAGTGTAACTGGTACAGGCTGGGTGGAAGCAGAGAATGCAGAAACCCTGAGAGGCACTGGTGGATCTGAGGGACCAGAGCTGTGCTACCAGCATCCCTGTGGCATTAACCCCCAGTGCTGCTCCTCTCCACAGCGTGCTGAAGGAGGTGTACGCCGCCTTCAACCCCGACGCGGTCGTGCTGCAGCTGGGGGCCGACACCATCGCTGGGGACCCCATGTGCTCCTTCAACATGACACCCGAGGGAGTGGGCAAGTGCCTCAAGTATGTCCTGCAGTGGCAGCTAGCGACTCTCGTGCTGGGAGGAGGTGAGTGTGTCCTGCTGGTCTCAGAGAAATACGTTTGTCCTCCCACGACCCTTCCTCGGGTGCCCGTCCTTGGGCTCGGCACTGCCCAGGGTTTAGCAGGGTGACTGCTGGGCAGTGTCAGGAGGGCATGCCATGGTACAGTACTGTGTCCTCACACCTGAAATCCTTGATACTGATAGGTGAAAGTCTCAATCCTGACTCTCACATCTTATTAAAAGCTGCATGGCTCCTCTGGAGAAGAGGAAAGGCCGACAAACTGATTGTGACTTCTCAGTGGCACCTCTGATTCCCATCTCTGCTGATCAGCCTTCCAGTGCTTCTCTTTAAAAGTGAGCACTATGTTCCCAAACCTACTTTGGGCACCTGGCAATGAATGGTTTCATTTAGATTCAAGCAGGGGCTTGGGACAAGGACTGGCTGCCTGCAAAGTACAGCAGGGCTCTGATACCCAGTGAAAGCTAAGGTGGACTTATTTCTGGTGTGCTGCATAACCAGCTGCCTGTCCAGTGGGGAGAGCACAGGACAGGCTTTTTGTAACAGAGCATTTCAGAACAACAAAAGCCACTGTGTGCCAGGGAGAGCTCCATGCCTGGAGCCGGATCAGCTTTAGCTGCTGTCCTTTTTGAGATGGGGGAAATCAGGTATAGCATGTTACACCTAAAATTTGATGTGCCTGATGCTCTTTGTTTTGGAAAGGTTGAGTGTTCAATCCTGCTGTGGCCTGTCTGTGGGTATGCTGGGGATGTCACCTTTCAGACAAAAAACCCCAAAACTTTGGTCAAAAAATGAGGGACAACTATTTGTCACTCTTGAAAATACCAAAGCAGTGTCCCACCACTGCAGAGTGTGGAAGCATTTGAAGTGGGAAGTGAGGAAGGAGTTAAAAAAAAAGCAGGAAAAGCCCCCACAACAACCAACCCAAACAGAAGGGAATGTTGAAAAATATGGTCTCCCTGTCTTGTCAATGTGTTTGTCTCTCTTTACTATTCTAGTTATCTTTCCTGAAAAAAAACCTTACCTGAGTTTCTTGTGTATTTTGGTTTTTGGGTCTAAGGCTGGCATTAAAAAGCAGGAAGCCCCTGTTTCTGCTGCAGCCCTTGCACTTCCCTCCCCTGCTACATGTGGGCACCTCTCCTTGTTGCCAGGAGAGAGTCCAGCACATGGGGCTGGGAGCTCATGCTGGGTCTGAGATGGTGGCTGAAGGACCGACCTCTGCCCCACCAGGTGTAACTGGGGTTCAGTTTGAGAGGTCTGCTCTTGCACACAGTGTCATTTGGATCTGGCCTCATGTAGCTAGCAGGTGCAAAATGCAGATTTTGGGCACAGCTTGAGTGGATGAAATAAGCTGAGTTCATGTGAACGGTGCACATTGCCTCCACAGTTTGTTCCTTCCACTAAAATCTCTCCCTCTCTCTTCCCTTTCCCCACTCTTCCCCCTCAAAATCCCAATTCTTGCTGGAAACAGGAGGTTACAACCTTGCCAACACAGCTCGCTGCTGGACGTACTTGACTGGGGTGATCCTTGGGAGAACACTGTCCTCGGAGATCCCCGATCACGAGGTAATGCTGTGAAAAACCCTCCCTTCTCCTTGCAGAAGAGCCAGTCATTCCACCTAATAACCCACACAGCATCCTTGCCACTTAGTCCTGTTTTGTGGAGACACTCCTGTAACAATACCACCCTATCCCAGCAGCATGGTGGGTGCTTGTGCCCAAAAGCAGAGGCTGCAGTGTTCTGTGAGGGATCTCAGGAACCAATAAACTTCAGTCTCTGGTTACAGAGAGGATGGGTGGAGGGAGCCACCAGTTGCTCAAAGAGTTCTTTAGGATGTGCACACACTTTTGCCTTTCTCAAGGCTTTGAATTTTAACCCTGCTTTTATCAACATACAGAAAGGACCAGGTGCAGCTTTGAAGCTTTGGCTGTGGGGCCAGGTGCTGTCTCAGTGCCAGTGCTGGTGCTTTTCATGTCTTGAGTGGGGCTGGACAGTGTGAATTAATTTCTCTCTAGTGAATCTGTTTCCCCTGACATGGGAATGCCAGTTGGTTGATGAAACTCATGGAAGAGTTTCTTGGAAGACTACCCTGCCAGGGACCTGGGAAGCCCTCCCACCTTGGGGCTGTGGTTCAACACATTGCTCTGTGTTCTGGGGAGGAATGGCCCAGGTGTTGGCACACCAAAAGCAGGAGTTTGAGATCCAGCACCCTCTCACCCTTAAGGGGATATGCACACTCTGTGCCAGTATGGACCAGCTTGTAGTGGATCATGTTGTGCATCTTTCCAAAGAGAGAGTGTTCCTCCAAGTGTAGGAACCTTCTGCTTCTCAGGAGCACCAAAACAAGTAGGATTTCTGATGGAGGCTGTGATATATAGGTATCAGTCTCTCCTGCTGCTGAACCAGGCTTTGGGACACAACAGAGTCAGAAATACCCATATCCAGTGGCACATGCACATAGGTCCTTAGCAGAGGGAGATGCCTCTGTAATAAGAAACTGGGATAGGATGCCTGTAATAAGGAAACAAGAAATCCTGATGCTTTAGGTATGGGCGGAGGTCACTGTGGAGTGCACAGTGACAGTGTGCTGGTGCAGCTCCCTGCCTGCTTTCCTGAGACCTCTGTGCTGTTCAGGGGCACAAGAACATGGTTCAGTAGCCTCTGCACGATGGGCAGCACATGGCCCCACACACTCAACATCCAGCTGAGAACAGCAGAGGTGTGGTCTGGGGCTCTTCATGCTAAGATGCCATGGGAGTGCTTGTCCAGATGTTTGCTGGGTGACTCTTGTGGAGAAGGCAAACTCCATGAAGCAGTTCAATGCCCAGGGTGCAGCTGCCTTCCCTTGTGGGTGTTTGTGTGCTGTGCACTGGATTTGGGGCCCTCCTACTGCCTGCCTGCATTCCAGCTCTTCCTCTGAAACATGGAGAGGGACACATCCATACTTGGCTCTGTTTGAAAAGCCTCAGAGTGAACCAGGAAAGCCCTGTGTAAACAAAGGCAAGTCTGCCTCTCACAGGGGTCAGAGCAAAAGGCAGTAAGATGGTTGGAATGTTTTTTGGAGGACAGTTTCAAATAATACTTAAACATTGTCCTTGTGAGCCATAGCCCATCTTGCTCTGACATTTACTGATCCTAAAATCCACTTTCTGTCTTTTCTAATGGGCTCATCTTGCATCAGAGCATGACAGAGAGCAGTCAGATGTCAGGCAGTGCTTTGCCATGATTACTCCAGAATCCTATGTCTGCTCCTGGATTTTTGACTTGACAAATATGCTTAAACCTTACAAGCCTCAGATTTTCAGGGGAAGAAGTGCATGAGTATGTATTCACTTCACTTTGATGGGAATTCTTCTGTTCCCTTCTCTCGCTCCATGAGTCACTGTATTTAGAGAAGGCTTTTTTTTTTTCCTGTAGATGGAAGCAGTCCAAGGTAACATTGTTCCTTACCTGGCTAGTGCAGGTTCCAGGCCAGCACTTTGAGATGCAGCCTGTTCTCTATGATTAAGGATGAGACATCTTCACCTTGCATTAATCCTACAGAGCTTCCCAACAGAATCTCCCAGAGAAAGTATAGCTGAATGGTTTGGCATATTTTAGAGTCATTCTCATGAGTATATTTTAGCCTCTGTAACCTTCCCATGTGATGCTCCAGGCTCCCTGCATTTTGCTGTTGGCATTTTTAAGGTAAACTGGTGGAAGCAGGTTTGGTGGGGGGAAAAGCCATGAAGGAAGAGGTTTGGAGGCCACTGGGAATGAAATATTTACACAGCTAGGGAGTAATTGAAGGGGAGGCAGCATGAGCTTTCACTGTATGTGGATGGATTTGTGTGCACACAGGGTTGATGTCTTTTTGTCAGATTCCCAGGGCTTTTTTCCTGCTGCTTCTGGCAAAGAACCACTAGTGGTTTAATAGCTTATCAGTGCCTGTGCACAGGAACAAAGGTTGGTACTTCCTGATTTCATGTTTTCTTTGCTTTAAATAGGAATTCCCATTCTGATTAACACGAAACATGGAAACTGAGCTGCCAGCTTTTTGAGATCAGTGCTGAATTCCTGACTGTGAGCAGCTTAAAGGCAGTCCCACCACTGCTTTCCTGCTGTCCAGCCACAGGGCTCTGCTCACCTCCTGAAGGAAACTCCTGAGAGTTTGTGGCCTGGGACAGATTGTTGCTGAAGCACTGGCTGTGAGGTGTCTGGGCTGTGCTGTTCCATCAGTCTCCAGGTCTGGCAAACTCTTTTAGTAATGATGGGCCAAATTCCACACAGTCTTATTCAGCACTTTGCTTCTCCTAAAGCCTTGAGGGGCTTGGGGATGTTCTTGACAGCTCCAGGTCTTGAAATCCAGTTACTATGAAAGAAAGACAGTATTCAGAAACCTGGAGGTCTTTTGGTCTTTTTTTTTTTTTTTTTTGTCCATGAGTTTGTAGAGAAGGGCTTGAAAACAAGACAGCTGTGGTTTGGAGACCCAGAAACATCTGACTGAGCATCAGTGTAATGGTGTTTAAATAGTCTGAGGATGTCTGGAAAGACCAGCGTAGAATTCCTTGAACATCCAGTGCTGATGGTGCCATGAGTCATGGTCCCATCACAGCAGGTTCCACCAGTGAACTGTTTGTCCTAAAATCAGGAACAAAATGTGGACTTCTGTAAGACGCCTAATTTTTTGCTGTTGGCATAGTACTTGTTGTCAGGTCTGGCATTTTTCAGTAGAAGAGGTAGCACTTGAATTTTGTTGACTAAAAAGTCAGGTTAATCATGTGTAAAATGAATGTCAACAGCTTTCCCAAATTAAACACTGGGATAGACACTTGGCTGCTTTTGGCTGCACCATTGGGCTCTGCTTCCCAAGCCCTTGAACTTCCCAAGTGGTTGAAAACTCCAGGTGGGCACAGACACTGCAAAAGCACCACCTTGATGTCGTGAAGCCACATGTGGCCCTCAGCTGGAGAAACTGTTTTTTGCCTTTTTCCAAACAGGTACCCACAGAGAACCCTGCCCCCAGCCTCAGCCACCAGAGGCCTCTCTGCTGACTCTCCCCTCCTCTTCCCTCCAGTTCTTCACAGAGTATGGTCCTGATTACGTGCTGGAGATCACCCCAAGCTGCAGACCAGACCGCAACGAGCCACAGAGAATTCAAGAAATTCTGAACTCTATCAAAGGTGAGTTGTCCAAGCCAACACTCCTGCTTTGTGCTTCCAGGTCCTTTTAGAGAGGGCTTCAGAAGAGCTCACTGGAGTCTTTCTCACTGACTAGAAAGATGAACCCTGTTCACTTGGCTGCTCATTAGTGCACGGAGTCATCTGCCTCCTACTTCCCTTGGGATTCTCAGGGTTGGTGATACAGAGCTGTGGGTCCCTGTAGCCATGCCCTCTAGCTGGGCAGAGGAGCACAGGGCCTTGTCCTTACTGGAATCATGGAACAGCCCAGGCTCTAAAGGACTTCAAAGATCACCTGGTCCGACCTTTTTGTGGGAAAGGGAGGCTAGACAAGATTATCTAGCACTCTGTCCAGTCACATCTTGAAACCTTCTGACACTGAGGCCTCTACCATGTCCCTGTGGAGTTTACTCCAGTGATTGTTCTCACTGTAAAAAAACTCTTAAAATAAGGTGAAACCTCTCCCGCTTCCTTTTATTTGCAGGGAATCTGAAGCATGTTGTTTAGCAGAGGAGGAAGGCTCAGTTTCTGCAAGAGCATTTCCCATGGGGAAGACAGCGTATTTACCTGAGCAACTGGTGAAATTTCTGGCTGCAGGGAAAGTTTGGAAGAAATTACTGTTGGTTGGTTAATTTTTTTTCTCTTTTAAGAAGAAAAGCTGCTGCAGGTCACGAGCACTGTGGCTCTCCCCAGGCAGGAGTGTGGGCCCTCCAGCCACAGCCTTCCAGTGCCGGCAGAGCCTCCCTTGCTCCTTCCCCTTTCCTTTTTTAACACCATAGAGTTTGTTCTCACAACTGATTTTAAATGTTTTTTTAAGAGAGAGGCTGCTCAGAGCTCCAAGCCCTCCCCAGCTGGAGCCCAGAGCCACGTTACCTTCCTGGTAGGGGCACAGCCTCGGAGCTGCCTGCCCGGGAAGCAGAGCCGAGGGCCAGCCTGGGGCACAGGCTGTGTCTCTTACCCACAGAAAGGCACAGCCACTGTGTTTTTAACTGGGAATTTTTTTTAAATAAAATGTTTGAAATATTCCTCCAGCCCTTTTCTTTCTTCCTGCACCCACCCTGCCTTGCCAGTGCTCTTTTCCACAGCATCCCCCCCCACCCTGCAAGGCCATGGGTGGGTTCCTGAAATCCTGTGCAGAGGGGCCAGACCCTGGGGATCCTCTCCAGAGTGTGGAGGGAGATTCAGTGTGGCAGCTCCTATCCCAGGAGATCTTGGATGAACCTCAGTGGCCACAAGGCATCTAAGCAAGGGAACAGGTAAACAGGTACAGAAGTATCCGGGGCAGATGCCTCAGGCCACAGAGCCTGGCCTCTGCTGCTCTTGTCCCCTCATTGACCTGGCCCACGGAGCTTTTGTTGTGCTGGGATTTTTTTAACATGTCCAGTCACTGTGGGAAAGCATATTTCCTGTGGCTTTATTTAGATTACGCTGGAATAAATAGCAAGATGAGGGGGCTCCCAGCCTGGCCTTGCCTTTGTTTTGCTCTCTTGTTTTTCTCTGCCGCTTGAAACAACAGGAAATCTGGTGTGGAGGGAGTTCAGCAGGATGTGGCTCCCATGACTCCTGACCCCCTTCTCTGCTTCCATGTACCCTTGGCACCTGCTGTGGTGTGGTGTGATGGGGAGAGACCAGTCTTGTGTGGTGACTGCTGGCAGGAGTCTGGTGCTGCCACCAGCACAGCAAAGGGTTCCAGTGTCCTGGGGACTGTTCAGCCAGGGGAAAAGTGAGGAAGGAGAGAGCAGAGAAGCTGGCCAGCTGCCTCCTCTGACCAGCCTCAGGGCCCCACATGCTCTGTCCCTGCACCAGGCAGACTGCCCTGTGAGCTGTGGGAGCTGCTTCAGGAACAGAACTGGGAAAATAAACAATAGGAAACCCCACAAGTGTCAAGCATTGCAGTACTAAATGGGCTTTAGGTGAGGTGCAGGGAGACCTGTAGGCAGGTTGCCCACCCACAGACAGCTGAGAAAACTGAGCCATGGGGTAAGGCACCCCCTCTGCCATCCCCATCCACGTCTCCGAATGTGGAGAGACAATTGGAGCTCAACTCGGTGCAAAACAAGAAAAGTGCAAAAGGTGGGACAGAGGCTCAGAGGGTGCTCCCAGGGCCCCCACAAACAGCCCCCTCACACCCAAATCCCTTCTCCAGCTGGCTGAGGTCACCAGTCCTCGTTGCCCTGGCAGCCCTGCCACCACCTGAACCCCACTGTTGTTCCCTACAGGTGTTACAAGTGTGTTCCAGCCTGGACAGGGGGACACCAGGTGGGGTCCCATCCCAGACCGGGAGGACACAGAGGAACCCAGCCTGGAAGGGCGGGACACGGGGGCCGGCCGGGGTCCAGAGGGGCAGGAGGTGCCAGCACCGCCCCCCTGGGCTGTCCCGCCCCGTCCGCCCCTCCCTGCCCGTCCGGCTCGCCCGACGGCCCAGCTTCACTGGCCGCTATAAATCAGACGGCGGCGGCTGCCCCCGGGGTGTGGGGCCACCTAGGCAAGTGCGACCGGGCTGCCCCTCCAGCCTCCCTCCCCGTCTGGATACCTCGCCGGAGCACCCCCGCAGAGCCCGGAGATGAGCTCTCCACAATCCCCTCCCCGGGGCACGAAGGACCTCGAGGTGGCGGTGATGCTGCCGGAGTCTCCGCCTGCCCCCGCCGCCCCTGTGGCCCCGCGGGCGGGTTCCCAATTCCTGGCCAGCTGGCGCCTGCAGAAGCTCCGCATCCCGCACCGCACCTCGGGGCGAGCCCGGCGCCGCACGGAGCCCCGCTCGCCGCCCGCCCGGGGCCTGGGGCCGCGGGGCGCGGGGAGCCGCCCCCTCCAGCCCGCCCGCCCCGGCATCATCGACTCGGACCCGGTGGACGAGGAGGTGCTCAGGGCGCTGGTGCTGGAGCTTGGCCTCGACAGGGCGGACGAGCTGCCGGAGCTCTGGCTCGGCCACCACGAGTTCGACCCCCCCGCGAACCTGCCGGCCGGCTGCTGAGGCTGGAGGGCTCCAGCTGGGGCGGGGAGCTCCCGCCTCACCCCACCCACCGGGACCCCGTGGTCCGGTGCCGCTAGGCGCGGGCAGCGCCCCGGCTGCCCCACGGGCCGGTGCTGCGGGCGCACAGAGCGCTCGGGGCCCGGCCGAGGGTGGGAAGGGGCAGGAGGAGGGGCTGCGGTCGCTCTGCCCGCCCCCCAAAACGCGGGCGTCACGCTGGGCCAGGCTGCTGTGTAATAAAATCTGGGAGGATTGTTCCGTCCTGGCTGTGCCCCTTTCCTTGTCCATCTCCGTGGAGGACACTGTGGGAAGCGGCCCCGGGTGAAAGGAGGGTCTGCCCCCCGCAGCTCCTGAGCCTGCTCTCGGATTACAGTGACAGTACCAGAGGTGCCACCTCGGTGATGTCCCCGCGGGAATGGGACCTCTGTCCCACTCGCTGCGGGAGCATTGCCGTGGGGCCGCTGCACTGGGCTGCCTGGCGGGACGCGGGGGTCTGGGGCTGTCCCGGGGACTCCGGAAAGCTGGGGGGACACGTCTGCCTCCCTGGGGGGCGCAGCCGGGACCACTGACCCTCCCAAATGCCTTCGGTAGCAGGTGTTTAGGCCCGGAGTCGGTTTTGGGGGGGCTGCGTGGGGTTCCTGGTCCGCCCCGTGAGGGGCTGCGGGCGAGAGGACGGCAGTGGATCGTCACAGGTGTCACCGCTGGCTCAGGTCCCGACGCACTCACACTGTCCCAAACCGCAGGGGCACAACGTGGGGAACACCAGCGAGGACCGGGAAGGAGCCGGTCATCCTCCCCCGTGCGTCCCGACACGAGCGCGGTGTGCTCGAGCAGGGTGTCCCCCGACACAAGCGCGATGTCCCCGAGCTTGGTGTCCTCGAGCAGGGTGTCCCGAGCGCAGTGTCTTCGATCGCGGTGTCCCCCAGCGCGATGTCTCCGAGCTGGGTGTCCCCGATCGCGGTGTCCCCGAGCTGGGTGTCCCCGATCGCGGTGTCCCCCTCGGATCCCTCTCGCCCTCCCCGTCACCCCGCAGGCGGCGCTGGTCCTCCGGGCCGCCAGGGGGCGCCGCCCGCCGCCGTTGCCGCGTTGTGCCGAGGCGGGGCGGGCCGGAAGCGCGGCCTTTTCCCGGCGGAGCGCAGCCATGGTGAGAGCGCGGCGCGGCCGCTCCCCGCCCTCATCCGCCGCCATCCGCTGCTCCCCGCGGGCCGCGGCCGCCCCAGCCCGGGGCAAGAGGCGCGGGAGGGAGCCCCGCGCCGGGGCTCGGGGTGCGGGAGGCTGAGGGGGCCGGGGAGGGGCGGCTGGGAGGGCCCCGCGATGGCGGCGGCCCTTAGTGCATCACCCCGTAACACGTCCCGTCCTGTAGGCCCGCGGCCCCAAGAAGCATCTGAAGCGCGTGGCTGCGCCCAAGCACTGGATGCTGGACAAGCTGACGGGCGTCTTCGTGAGTGCGGGACGGGGTCGGGGTTGGGGTCGCATCAGGGGAGGTGCTCGGTCGCTGGTGAGCTTGGGCAGTTGGGCAGCTCGGGGGCTGTTCGCTGTTAGGGGCTTTGTGAACAGCATTCGTGTTTCCCCTGTTTGAAGAGGGTGCGGTGGTGGGGTCGTCGGCTGCTCTCTTTTAACTTGCCTGTTGCGCTTTCCCGTCGCTGGGGTGACATAAGTGGTTGTGCTGTGTCGGGGGCAGCTCTATGAGGCTGGCAGGACACGGGGGAAACTGCTGAGAATGCCAAGAACAGGAAGCTGTGTCCGGTTGCTGCCTGTGTGGCAGCTGCACTCTGGACCTCTACCCTCGGGTTCCTCCTCTGGGGGTGGTCGGTGCTGCTTGAGCCCCCAGCAGAGGGTTTCTGCCCGCAGGCACCCCGTCCATCAACAGGCCCTCACAAGCTGAGGGAGTGCCTTCCCCTCATCATCTTCCTGCGCAACCGGCTGAAGTATGCCCTGACAGGGGACGAGGTGAAGAAGATCTGCATGCAGAGGTTCATCAAGATCGATGGCAAAGTCCGCACCGACATCACCTACCCTGCAGGCTTCATGGGTGAGCGGGGCTGGGGCAGGACCTGGGGCAGCTCTGCACTGGCAGGGGGCATGTTTTATTGGGCTGGCATGATTTGGAGGGGAAGGGTATTTCCCTGGTGGAGCTGAAGAAAAAAATATGTATAAGCAGTTGTTATATAGTTTGGAGTTGTGCACTGCAATGACTGCCAAAGCCAGATACCTGTAGGCTGTAACTGCATGCTTGAGCTGTGTAAATTGCTGTTCAGATCCCACCATCGGGCAGTTTTTGCTGTTTTGCAGTCTTATCACAGCAAAGGATGTGAGCCTGTGGTCAGGGGGAGATCCCAACCTTGTCATTCACATCCGAAGCGTTTTTCAGCAGTCCCTGGCTCTTTTTAAACGTGAGTTAAAAGTCTTGGGTGATGAGCTGATTTATTTCCCTCTCTGCAATCAGATGTCATCAGCATCGAGAAGACAGGCGAGCATTTCCGCCTGGTGTATGACACCAAGGGCCGGTTTGCTGTTCACCGCATCACAGCTGAGGAGGCCAAGGTGAGGGGCTTGGTGTGAGTGTGGGCCCAGTTGGGTTTGGCTGGGGCAGGGCTTCCTCTTTGGCATCTCCTGAATGAGAGCTGTTGTCTCTCTTCCCTGACAGCTGAGGCCGTGCTGCACTTGAGAAGATTGGGGCCTTCAGGGTTGGGGTGAAGCCGCTGGCGGGGGGAGGTCTCTTGGTGACACGAGAGCAGCTCCCAGATGGCTGCAGGTGCATTGTCTGGTGCTGGAGATGATGCTGCTGGCATGGACCAGGTCACCTGCACAGGGAGCTTTGGGGTGGGAGTGGGCCTTGGCTTTGCCAGCTAACAGTAATCAGAAACGTGAAACTGCCTGTGGTGTAAAAGCCTTGAAATCTTTCTTGGGTCAGTTATGGAAGTCTTAATAAAACTGCCTTCTCACCCTGGGTCCTGGGGAGCAACTCCTGCATGTGTTTCCTCAACCCAGGCATGTTGTTGTGCCTGAGCTGTGAGACTGCTCTGCTTCCTTGGGGCAGGCCATGCAGGCACACGACAATGTGGAGGGCAGAGCTGGTTGTGCTAGAGCTGCCTGTGGTGTGGTTTGGGACCTCTGCACCCCCTGTGATGTGCTTTTGCCTGTGACTGCCACTCTGTGTTGGCCCATGAGTGGCTGTGAGGGAGTTGGGGATGACAGGCAGCAGGGAAATCAGAGTGCCCTGGAGGAGAGAATACAGACCTCTCTTGGGCACTGGAGAAATGCAGGCTCTGCTGTGTGCCCACAGGCTTCAGGGTAAAATGAGGGACCTGCCCTGGTGAAGGCTTTCCCCGGGAAAGTGCAGCCCGTGTTTGTGCAGAGGCTGAAGCCCAAGGTGGGCAGCTGCTCCCACAGCAGAGGTGTTTTCTGGTGGAGCTGTAGCAGAGCTGCAGTGGCAGCTGTTGGAGAGGCATTACTTGGGCAGGGAGCTGGGCAAATCGCTGCCTGGACTCGTGTTGTGAGCCCTGCAGTGTCTGGGTGTCCTGCTGTGGCTGGTGGCTCTCTGGGGGACAAGAGTCCCCTGGTCCGTGGGCTGCTGAGCTGCCTCAGCTGAGCAGTGCTGGGTTTTGTTTGCAGTACAAGCTGTGCAAGGTGAGGAAGATCTTCGTGGGCACCAAAGGAATCCCTCACCTGGTCACCCACGATGCCCGCACTATCCGCTATCCTGACCCCCTCATCAAGGTGAATGACACGGTCCAGATTGACCTGGAGACGGGCAAGATCACAGACTTCATCAAGTTTGACACAGGTAGGTCTTGCATCCCATGTGAAGTGCTGTACCCATCCCCATACCAGGCATATCTGCTCTAAAGTACAGAGGCAGTGGTGTCAGCTTTGGGAAAGGGGTTGTTTCCCAGGGGCATCTCCACCTGGAGCTGGAGCAGGGATTCCTCCTGTGTGCTGGCAGTGGGAGGCATTGGTGTAGGGACTTGGGGTGTTCTGAGGCACCAGGGAGAAGCAGCCAGCTGGCAGGGAGGTGCTTGAGCCTGGCGCTTGTGGGGCTGTGCGTGACAAGCTCTGGGCAGCCATAGGGACAGTCCTGTGTCTTTGTGGTGGGAGAAGGTTTCAGTCACAGAGCTGTGGGCAGTGCCAGCATGGATGAGATGGGAATGCCTCCTTGGTGCTGGCAGAACTGAGAAGGTGGTGGGAAATGTTTGGTATGGGCCGAGAGCCCAGGTGGGAAGGGCTTCTCCCACAGCATCTGGTGCCAGCTCTTGTCACACCTGTATTCCCTCACCCAGGTAACCTGTGCATGGTGACTGGTGGTGCCAACTTGGGCCGTATTGGGGTGATCACCAACCGGGAGAGACACCCCGGGTCGTTTGACGTGGTCCATGTGAAAGATGCCAACGGCAACAGCTTTGCCACCAGGCTCTCCAACATCTTCGTTATTGGCAAGGTAAGCCCGTGGGGACACCAGCTGGGGAGTTCTCTCCTCTTGTGAGGGGCTGCTGGCTGAGGCAGAGAGCCTTGGTTTCTCCTTAGGCAGCTGCCTTCCCACACAGTGAAGCTCCAGTGCTGGCCTCAGTTCTGGCTCAGCTCCTTGTATTTCTGCCTGTTCTGTGAAGGGGAAGCATCTGCAAATTTATTAATGGAGACATTTTCAAGAAGCAGCAGCCCTGTGGTTTTTGAAACCTGAGAGCTGGGGGGCTGAGGAGTGCTCAGACCTTGGTATTACCTGGGCAGCTGCCCTGACTGAGTGCCCCTCTGCTGTTTTGCCATCCCTGATGAACTCTGTCCAGGTTGGAGAGGAACAGCATTTTGGTTTTGGCTGAAGTGCATCCTTCATGGATGTGACTGAAGGAGGCAGCTGTAAACCTGTGCATCTTTTGCACCTTCCTAATTGGCTTCTGCTGGGCCAGTGCCACAGCCGTGTGTAGCTGGCCCAGCATGGGCAGTGGTGGGCTTCTGCTGCTTTCCCCCTGAGAGAGAGAGCTCTGCTGCTGTCCATGTTTCCTGGTGTGATGTGGCTTCTTTCTCCCTTGCTGCAGGGCAACAAGCCATGGATCTCCCTGCCCCGTGGAAAGGGCATCCGCCTGACCATTGCTGAAGAGAGAGACAAGAGACTGGCAGCCAAGCAGAGCAGCGGGTGAAGTCCAGCTTGGGCTGGCGCTGGTGCTGTCAGTGTGTTAATTAAACCGTTTACCACATGGCTGTGTGACTGGCTGGGGAGTGTCCCACGGCTGGGGGGAGCTGTGCTGCCAGTGCCAGGCCCTGCTGTGCTCTCCAGAAGGGCCTGCTGCTCTGGGGGGACTCCTGGTGATCTCTGCAACTGCCAGAGCCATCTTCCAGAAAGGCAAGGAGGAGGGGTGGGAGAGCCTTCAGGCTGCTCTGTCCCCGAGAAGGTGTTGGCACAAATGTTCCTGGATGTTGCAGGGATGTGCTGGAGGATCTGGGGACTGGGGAGAGCCAGCTGGGCTGTAACCAGTGGTGCCAGGTCAGCTTGAGGCCCTTGGGGATGCCCTGGGGATTGCCCTGGCCCTGGGGCTGAGCAGAGAGAAGGGCGTGGTGGCTCCAAGGGTGCTGGTGCTCAGTGTCCCAGGCCTGGCTGGCAGCTGTGCCCTGGGGGGCCCCTCACAGGCTGCTCTTTGGTGCCTTTTCTGTTGAGGTGCAGGGTGCCAGCAGCCAGGAGAGGAGGCTCCTGTGCTGGGGGTGGCAGTGCTGATGCTGGAGCTCTTGGGAGGGACTAAAGGAAAGGGGAATGGGCTGCTGGGGTCCCTGAGCACTGGCCTGGGCATGGGCAGATGCCCTGCAGGAGCCACGGGAGCAGCCATGGGAACGGCCCTGGAGGCCAAGGTGGGCAGGGGTGGGCAGCAAGGGCAGTTCTGCCAGCTGGGCTGTGCCAGCTGTGCCAGCAGCTACTCAGGAGGCACTGTGGGGAAGGGCATGGTGTGCCTGGACACTGTTCAGGAAGGGGCTGCCACGTCCAGGTGGACATGGGCACTGGTGGAGCAATGCCAGTGGAGGCCCCAGTGGTTGGGAGCTGGAGTGCCAGAGGCACAGTAAGAGACACAACTTCTGCTTGACGTGGAGAAGAAGAGCACAGAGGCTCTCCTGCTCTGCCTGCTGGCATCTGTCTGCCAAGATGGACCAGGCACGGACGTGCACAATTGGAAAATTGGCATCTTTTATTGGCTTCATCAAGTGTCTGTGGCAAAATGTGGTTGAGCCTCATGAAGTGTCTGCAGATAAGTGTGTTCTGACAACATGATGTCCTTGGGAAAGCTGAATGCCTGTGACACCACCTATGTCCCCATCCCTTGTGTCTCCCTGTGCTGCTCCCTCTGGAAGCTGCACGGGTTCAGAGCAGCAGCACCTCCAGGGACTTGCATGATGCTCGCACTGGTGCTCAGACTGTCCTGCGATGCACAGACTGAGCAGCCAGAAAGCAAAAAAATGCCACTTCCATTCAGCCCGCTCCCTGCTGCCATGCGCTGACCAAGCTGTGGAACTGCAGCTGTGCGGCGTGGCTTCCCCCGCAGGCGGCACCGCGGGACCACCGGGACTGGCACCGCGGGACCGGCACTGCAGGGCTGTTGTCGGTGCCGCCTGCCTGTAAAGGAGACGCCGCTGCTGCCCCAGGGCGCATCATCGGTGGTGCTCGAAGTACAAAGCGTAGCTCAACGAGAAGGCTTCTCCAATAAACTTGGTCTAAGCCTTCCACTTCCCCCCACGACACGAAGCTGTTGGGGTCTATAGGGTCTGTGAGCGTTGTGGGGACTGTAAGGGCTGTGGTGGCTGTGGGGTTTGTGAAGGCTATGAAGGCTGTAAGGGTTATAGGAGCTGTGAGTGCTATATGGGCTGTGAGGGCTATAAGAGCTGTGGTGTTTATGGGTGCTGTGAAGGCTATAGGAACTGTGATGGTTATGGACTCTGAGGGCTATGGTTTCAGTGAGGTCTATAGGAGCTGTGATGGCAGTGAGGGTTGGGAGTGCTTTGAGGGCTCTAGGGGCTCTGGGGCTTTGAGGTTTCTGGGGGCTGTGAGGGTTCTGAGAGCTGTGAGGGCTGTGGGAACTGTGACGGCTGTATGGGCTGTGAGGGATATGGGGTTTTGAGGGCCATGGGGGTTGTGAGAGCTATGGGGGCTGTGATTGCTATGGGGGCTGTCAGGGCTATGTGGTCTGAAAGGGCTATGAGGCTCTGGAGACTGTGGGGGATGTGAGGACTCTCAGGGCTATGGAGGCTGTAAGGGCTGGGGGGGGCTCTGAGGGGTATGGGGACTTTGGGGGCTATGAGTGCTTTGAGATCTGTGGAGTTTGTGGGGTCTCAGATCTCTCAGGGTTATGAGGTTGTTGAGGGCTATAGGGGCTCTGAGGCTTCTGAGTTCTGCTAAGG
>NW_020884945.1:28549-168826 GCF_003945725.1 Corapipo altera | reverse complement strand
TAGGGGGGCTCTGAGGGCCAAGGGGGCTGTTACAGCTATGGGGTCTGTGAGGTCTATGAGGGCTCTAAGGGCTATGAGGGCTCTGGGGGCTGTATCTCTCCTCAAACTTCTTTTTTCAAGGCTGAACAATCCCAGTTCTCTCAAGCCTTTTGTCATACAGCAAGCTTTGCTGCCCTTGGCTCATCTTTGTGGCCCTTCTCTGGACTGTCTCCAGCTTGCCTGTGTCTTTTTTTTTGTAATGGGGACCAGAACTGAATGCAGTATTCCAGGTGGGGCCTGACAAGCACTGAGCAAATTGGGATTTGGTGTGCTCTGGTCCCTTGGTTGTTTGCAAAAGCTGAATTGTTCAGCTGCTGGAGGCTAACAGGAGGCCTGCAGCACCCCAAGGTGCTGTGTTCTCTTGGGGGCTGAATTAGTCTACCTGAAGTCGTGTGGGTGACAGACCCTCTGGAATTCCCCATATCAGTGTTGGATGGTACCCCTGCCACAGCTCTGAGCCTGCAGCCAGTAGGGCATGGGAGTAACCCACTGACAAGTTCTTGTTGCTCAGCACAGAGCAGAAGTTGGCCTGCTGTGTTTCACAGGACCTGGTTTTGCAGCTTAAAACATAGCAGCTCAAGCTTGTGGTTCAAAATCTGCTGGTAGTCAAGATACATGTTCTTTAAAGAATGAAGAGACCTTCTACAAGGTCTTGAATTTGTTTAGTTCCTCAAGTCTGAGCTACCCCTCACTGCTTTAGCAGTATTCATTCCTGCAAAGAGTCCCCCGCCCAACCACTTTCAATTTCTTTCCTATTCCGTGTAACTCCTTCTGTACTCTGTCCATCCATGTCCTTCCCAAACCACTGTCACCACCTCCAGCCCACCTCAGGCTCACATAGAGTTTGTGGGAGCAAAGCCAATTCACTGTGATGTTCATATTTCAGTGAGTGGGTTACATTGGACAGGGCTGCAGCAGAAAAGCAGCAGTGGGCAGCTGTTTCCCATTATTCACATGTAACCTCCACAGCACTGTCAGCAGAATATTAAACAAGGTTTTAGCATCTGCTTTTTTGGTTGGTTGGGTGTCAGCCAACTGCTCCTGAATTCTGAGATTGACTAAGTGTCTGCATATCTCATTAGCAGGGTGAGCTAATCTTTATCACTCACTGCCACAGCAAACCTCAGCAGCTCTCAGGTCCTTTGCAGAACATAATTGTTGTCTACAGGTGTTTGATTCTGGCGACTTCTGTTGCCAAGGCACAGCTTGGGCTTTCCTCTGTTTCATAGGGATTGTAGGACATCTCCTGGCTGTACTAGACTGAAAAAAGCTGGTCACCATTAGGACAAACTGTCCAGCCCACAGCTGGATAAACATGTCATGAGGTGGGTGAGCAATCGGCTCATGGGTTCACCACAGAGGGTGACAGTGACTGGGGTGACATCAGACTGTCACGTGTCACCAGTGGGGTTCCACAGGGCTCCATCTTAGGCCCTGTGCTCTCCAACATCTTCATAAATTTCTTTGGAATGCAGGACTGGAAGGGACACTGAGCAAGCTTACCAATGATACAGAACTGAGAGGAGCTGTTGACTCCCTGGAAGGCAGGGAGGAGGCCCTGCAGAGAGACCTTGATAGATCCGAGGGCTGGGAATCACCAACCATGGGAAGTTCAATGAGGGGAAGTGCCGGATTCTGCCCTTGGGATGGGGCAACCCTAGATGAACAGACAGACTGGGAACGAGAGGCTGGAAAGCAGTGCCAGGAAAGGGACCTGTGGGTCCTGGTCAGTGGCCAGTTGGACAGTCAGCAGTGCCCTGGCAGCCAGGAGGGCCAACCCTGTCCTGGGGGCATCAGGCCCAGCATGGCCGGCCGGGCCAGGGAGGGGATTGTCCCGCTCTGCTCTGCCCTGGGGCGGCCTCACCTCAATGTTGGGGCAGTTTGGGGGGACACAATGGAAGGAAGGTATGAAATTCTTAGAAAGCATCCAAAGGAAGCAATGGAGATGGAGAAGGGCCTTGAGGGGAAGCCATGTCAGGACACTTGAGGGCACTTGGTGTCTTCAGCTGGAGGAGAGGGGAGACATCACTGCAGTTACAACTTCCTTGGGAGGGGCAGAGGAGGGGCAGGCCCTGAGCTCTGCTCTGTGGGGACCAGGGACAGGACCCAGGGAGTGGCCTGGAGTTGTGTCAGAGGAAGTATGGGTTGCATATTAGGAAAAGGTTCTTCCCCCAGGGGGTGGTTGGCACTGACCAGGCTCCCCAGGGCAATGGGCACAACACCAAGGCTGCCAGAGCTCCAGGAGGGTTTGGATGATCCTCTGGGGCACAGGGGGTGACTCTTGGGGGTGGTCCTGTGCAGGGCCAGGAGTTGGACTCGATAATCCTTGTGGGTCCCTTCCAACTCAGCAGATTCTGTGATCCTATGATTCTGTGAAAATGAATGGGCCTTTTCTCTGGTGAAAAAAACCCCAAAACATTTATCTTGCCTCTCTGCTGGGTTTTAAACCACAGTACAGGACTGAGGGCAGTATACTCTTGCTGGCCCAAGGTGACATCTAAGCAGTCATGTTTGTATTCCAGGTGAAACCCCAAAGACATTCTAAGAGGTCACCATTTGTGGTGGGCTGCAGCTTCTTGAGGCTTCCCCACACCAGTCAGTTCATTCTCAGCTCTTTCACCACTGGTGAGCAGAGGCTATTCCAAGAGATCACCCAGTAGTAAGGAAAAGGAAGTGGATAAAAACAGAAGGGCAAGATGCCATCTCACAAGCCCCACAACTAAACTGGCACCTTCTCTCTGCACCTGGTTCTGTGTCCACCCTACAGTGACCGGGGTGAACATACTCCTCACCAGCTGTTAGGAAAGAAAATATCTCTTCTCCATGTCACAGTGAAGGCTCTTACCTGCAGTACATTTATAAATACTTCACCCAGTCTACTTTTAAGTAATGAACTTTTCACTAATTAAGAGGAAATAGCATAGGTGAAGTGTATTTTCTGTGCTGACAGTGACTTTGCCTTTGGCAGGTTCCTCTGATCAGTCTGATTCTGTCCATTGAAGTGGCAGAGCTTAAATTCCACTGGGGACGAGTAAAGTCCAGTCACTGAAGAACAACATCAGAACACTCTGTAGTGTAATCAACTCTGCTAATTTAAATCTAAGTCCTCTGAAGGTAATTTAAATCTCAAAATCTTCCTGAATCAGCTGATCTCCTTTCAAGTAGCAGGAAGATTTGTACCACTACTTTTTCTACACATAAAATGCCTCTTGGCCATTCAGATTTTGAGATATTTCATTTTCAGTGGCTATAATTCCACAAGGTACTGTCATGTTTTGTGAAACGTACAGACACTTTGCAATGCATGACCTGTGATATAGAAGCTGTCTTCCCCCATCAAATATTTCCTGTAGGCAGGAAAACACTTTTAAAAAGAAATGAAGACAATACCAAATTCTTTCCTGCTCATTGTTCCAGAAAAGCACAATCTCAGACCTAATGGTAAGACAAGATCCACAAAAGAAGAGCTCTTTTCAAAGGAATCCCGTGTTAATAGAAGTTGGCACCTCAGTCTCTACATTCACACATTCCTGTATGTGGAAATCAGGACTGTCACCTTTGGACACACATCCTGTTCTTCCTGGTAGTGGGAGATTGAGCTCTTTCACAGATCTACTGACATGTAATGATTCTCTTGGTTGCCCTGCTTGTGACTGTCACAGCACATCAGATTCATTGCCAGCTGAGGTAAGACTTATGAGTCTGACAAGAAATGTTGAAGTGTCTGAGGTACTTTGGATAACTCATCTGAGAAAGAGGGTGAGTTCCTTGCACAGGAAACACGTTAATCTGCTGGAAAGAGCTACAGAAGTGCAGCTGAAGAGAGCACACGTGCAGAAGAATTCCAGTGCCATTCATCCAAGCAAGAGCAGCATTTTAGTTGTCCCTGTCAGATCATGCTCAGGCCTCAATACTTTGAAATACCTCCCGATATTCCGAGTGACCTGAGCACCATGTTCATTTCCTGATGTACTGTGGAAGCTTCCTTGTCTTCTGCTGCAAGTAAACCAGTGTGCCAGAGAGAATGAGGCAGTTAAAATAGTATCCCTGCTGGTAGTGCTTGGCAGTGTGACCAGGAGCCCGTTTAAATACCTTTGTCTGTGCCCAAAGTCAAAGGCTTTAGGTTAGCAATTATATGGTTTACACTGCTCTTGGCTTGCACCCACAATGCCTCAGCAGTGCAGTGGTGCAAGGCCAAGTCAAAGCCCTTTCAGAAGAAAGGGTCGTTTAAAATGATGCCATGACCTTCAACTCACTGGGGTAAAATGTAGATAAAGTGGGATTAAATTTAAGTGGTATGCTGATTATTGCCCCCTAAAGCTAATGATGGAGGAGATGGCTGCCACCTGGTTTGACTGGTACATAAATCTGAACTGAGCTCAGCTCCTGATATGGATTCCAGGCCTGGAGTTAGCTCCATTAGCAAGTAATAGCAATGGTAACAAATTCAGACAACAAATTCACAACTGAGATGCTTATGCCTGGGAACTATAACTGAGAGTTACTAGGTTTTTATGCAGTATAAAAAATACGAGGCCGAAAACCTCTGAGTGTGGGTGAGAGAATGTGACTGTCCCCAAAAGCACCATCAAGCTGGGCTCTTGGTATCAAAGTCTGGTTGATGGTTCATGATCCATTTCCCTGTGAAGGATGAGGGAGGCTGGGGCATAGGTCTGATATGCTAAAAGAGAATAGGTAGTATTGGTGTGTCCATTATTTTAATCTTTTATGTACTTAGCACTGCTGTTTCTCCCAGAGTCGATGGCACACCTCCAATTTTCACTCTGCAGTTTAAATATATTTTTTGTTCTCGCTGTTTTTGGACTCTGTCTTGCTACTAGGCTGGTGCAGACCAACTTGCCTACAAATGTCTTCAACATCCTTCATCTTCCCATGGTGCTTTAAACTGGAAATTCTGGATGCCTTCTAGCTAATCTTGCAGATACCCACTAATAACTTTTTTCCCTAGAAATGGTTGCCAGTACATGGTGGTGTGTTGAGGATGCAGTTCTGAGCACTGTCCTAGATTTCTCTCTGGGCACTTAGTTTTCTGTTACTCAGTTAACTGCTCATGAAACAAGCTTAATTCTTCCTTAAATAAGAATTAATTCTTAGTTTCTTAATTTCTTTTCTCTCCCACCTTTCTGTTTGATGCACTTTTAATATGCACAAGGGTGGCTCACCATGTTTGTTTTGGGGACAGAAGTGACCTTCAACACTCAAAGTATTCACTTGAATACTGTGATTTACACATTTATTACTCCATGGCAATACATACTCCGTGTCATAAAAAAGCTGATGCTTGGCAATGCAAACCATCACAAATGATTGCATTATGTCTCCTGCCTTTAATGACCTTGGCCTGACATACCCAGGTGAGGGATGCAACTGGCAAACTGACATTTCCTTCAGGAAATGCTCTGTCCCTCTTCTGGCTCCTCCCCTCCCTTCATTTGGAAAATATTTGATAATTAAATCACTGCAAAGGCAAATGACCTGTTGTTTTAATTCATTTGATAATTCAGCCTAAGCCCCACATTTCACTTGCATGGAATAAAATTGTCTCTGTTCACAAAAGATCAGCTCCCAACCTACCAGCTCACCCACACAACCCCTTTCCTAATTAGATGGCTGACACCTGCAAAGCACGGCCTTCTTCCCAGCACAGGGAAACAAAAGATGTGTTTCCATTAGAGAGGTCCTGGAGACACTGCTGTTAAGAAGAGAGAGGTATTAATTTCTGTTTTCTTACTCTTTTTTTCCCATCACTCAGCTATGCTTCCTTTTCTTTAGTGGGTTTTTCTGAAGGAACCGAGTGAAGTTTTAATAAATGCCTTTCTGAAGAAGAGCAGAATCCAGGTTTGGCCCGGAGAGCCCAGCCTTTTCCCTGGTTGCTGGAGGAGTTGCTCTGTGAGTGCCAGAAGACACTTTTTCCCACTGCATAGTCCAGTGACTCCAGAGGGATGCAGCAATGGCAGGCAGGGTGCCACTTGAAACAAAACCCATGGACATGCTTTCTCTTGCTGGTGTCTATGGATTAAGGTTGAATGTTTTTTTTCCAATAGAAATATGGTGGTGTAGTGGCTAATGGCTGTTATCTGAGGCAGGTGATACCAAACTGCATTATCCAACCATGAAACCCCAAATCTCTCTGGGATTACAGCAGATAAAAGCAATCATCTCTGTAATTAATATGTTTGATAAGTAATGGGCAACCAGAGATGCAAGTAATGACAGAAGTAGCTGAGGATGACAGTGAGAGAGTGGTGGAGAACAAGAGCCGAACAGGGAATAGGCTGGGACAGCAACTGCTCGTTGCTGCACTCACTGAGTGCAGATTCGCTTCCCTTGCTCTCCCTTCTCTCCATGCTGCACATGTGCTCCTTGCTCTACCTCACCCCTGCTCCCCAGCTCTTCCCCAGCACCAGAGCGATGCTGGCAACGGGCCACATCACACTCCAGATGGCTGGCACTTGCTGCTTCTGCCACAGGCTGAGGCAACGAGCTACTCGTTCCAGACACAAATCCAACGCTATTTACTTCAGGGAATAGTTATACTAGAGTGAATTACTGCCTGCTTCATTTCTGAAGGATGTGTTCACCACTAGTTAAGACATCTTTCTTTAGCATCATCTGAATCTACTCCAGGACTTCCTGACCGAGGCGTGGAGCAGACTGCTTTCTAACAAAGGTGTAGTAACACCTCTCCTCCTTGCGGGTGTTGGTCTGATGGTGACTGTCACTTTAGGACTGCTTACCCTTGTTTCTATTCATCCCATGGCAGTTTTTTTCCAGCTCATGTGCAGAACATGAAGGAACCAAAAGCTCTTTTTGCCAGCCAGTATAATGCAGGCTCTGCCAACATGTGAGGAGCTTGCTGGTGGTTGTTTGGAATGTTTGGTGTCACTTTACTCATGTTGTGTTCTTTGTTTCAGTGCTCTAGGAATGTCATTTCCTTGGACTTAGGGCGTTAGGGCTTGTATGTCACGATTTTGCTCATGGGTCCCATTGTATGCCCTGGGGAGACTTTGCAGCACCAGAGACTTTACTGTAGGGCAGCTGAGCCAATTAATACTTTGCTTCTGCTGTGGTTGAAACCAATATGGGCCAGTCACAGTGAAAATGTTATCTTGGAACCAGTTCTTATTGATAGGAAAGTGAGTGGAAGCATGTGGAAAGGTCAGTGCATGGGGAGAGTGTGTGTGGGGAGAGTCTAGAAAATTGTGTCCCTCCTGGGACATTTATATCCAGCTGGATTGTGGCTAAACTGGAGAGCAGAGTTTAGTTTGGGAGTAGCATGGATAAAACTGTGATGGCTGGTTGCTTCAAATTAACAAGTACAGTTTGGGTTAGAACTCTCTACAATCCTTTGGGGAAGAGAGATGTACAAAGTTGTTTGGGAAACACAAGACAGAGAACAGTTCTTATGCAAAGGAGAGGCTCAGAGAGCCCCTGAAGAAGCATAAGAAGAAGTTGAGTTCTACATCCTCTGTTAAGGAGCAGTAATTTGACGTTATTTTGAGAAGCCAGAAATATGAAAAGCCTGAGAGACTGGGAAAACTACTCTGTGTGTGGCAGCTGCCCATGAGACATCGTGTGTGCTTGTCCTGGGACTTGTCCAGCTCCTATCACTGTAGCAGAAATGCCACAGACATGCCACCATCCATGTCACACAGCTGTGAGCTGGCATCCAACCTGTCACAGCACAGGCTCACTCTGCTCCAACACCCACCTGACCCAACATGACCCCTGCTCTGTAACAAATCCAACGTGTGCGGTGACACATCTGACATCCACGTCCCACTAAATCCTGTAGTGGATTAGAAATATATTTATAGGAGCTGAGATGAATATTAATAAGCAGTTCCTCCCTGAAATCTAAATGTCTCCTAAAATCACCAGCTTTTCAGTCAACATAAATTAACATAGAACTACTGCTAATCTCTGTCCTGGGTGAGGGAGTGGAAAGCAGCCCTCCAGCACATCAACTCAGTGCCTAATTAAAAGCACCAGCTCAATCAGTAGTTCAGTGAATGGGACCTCCTGCCTTCTACCCTACTAATTAGCTGGATGTTGCTGTAATCTCATAGACAGGTCACTCATATCCCCTTTAATGACTCCAAATGGTCACTTGAAGTAGTCCTTCCATATGTGTGTTGCCCTGGTCTGTTAGTACCCTCTGGAGGGATATCATTCAATTTTTCATCCCTTCTCAAGAAAACTCATGTTGGTGAAGCATGTGCCTGGGTTTGAGGTCTGTTTGAGTGCTGAGGAGACTGAGTGGTCTCCTCAGTTTCAGATCCAGATTCTCCCCTTTGTAAATGTAGAAGCACAGGCTCAAGAACAGTCTGGACTTTAATCTGAGCAGGTATTTCTTGTGTGCTCTGTGTAGGCCGGGCTGGTAAGGCACAGCAGACATATTGTGCTGGGCTCTTTCTCTGTACAGAGCTGAACCAATGACAGAAACATGGAGGAAAAAGGTGTGGGTTTTGGCTTGTCTGAATTTGTGCTCTAGCTTCAGTCCTTGGGGTTCTGGTATGTCCCTAGGTACCCTGGTCCTGTGGCTCTGGGCAAGCCTTGCTCCTCCAAAAGAGGGAGTACATCAACTCTGCAAGGACCATCAGACTGGCTCTGTAACAGCCTTCAAAAATCCGGGAAGACTCTGAATGCTTAATGCAATATTGAGAATGTTTTCTGCATGTAAACCCTAATCACGAGTTGTTGGAGGAAGAGGGAAAGATGCCTGAACAGCAGCTCACTGCAATTCACTGCCTGAAGTAGGAGCTCTTCTGGAGCCAGCTGAAAGGAAGCCCTGGGCATGGGGACTTGAGAAAATGGGCTGTGTGCACGGGGGTTTGTGCTGCGCTTTGAACAGCACTGCTCAAAGGAAACCACTTGCATCAACCTTCAGCGAGGGTGTGGAAGTGAGCAGGGAGGCTCTGGCGCTGCTAAGGCACAGCAGTCAGTGACCACGTGCATCTGGTGTGAGCATCCCCCGTGTCAGCACTGAGAAGCGAGTTAGAATTTTATGGAATGAGTTAAAAGCTGCTGAAATGGGTATTTGGGGGAATACCACGAAGGTGTCTCTACTGCAGAGCTGCTGGTTAGAGACTAAAACACCCAGGTGTTCCCTATAGCCTCGGAGCTCCTCCAGAGCTCCTCATTTAATTGCAACGACGCAGAACTCATCGGATCCTCTTGCTGAGGCAGGAAAGCAGATGCCTGGGGCTACCCACGCTGCTGCCCCGCGTGGCTTTGGCAGCCGCGTGGCTCGGACAGTTGCTGGAAACCGAAACGCTTCTGGGGTTGCCATCTGCTGGTACCGCATTTAACTGCTGCCGACCGGGGTAGCAAAGGGAAAACCTACGAAAGGGGATCAAAAGGTAAAGTACCAGATAACCTGTTTTCTTCAAGTGTTTTATAAGACCTTCATCCAGTTGTCTGCAGAGCCTGCATTGAAGGGAAGAAAGCCGTGTTGTTGTTTAGGGAGACTGTTCCTCGTATCTGTTCTAATTTGAAATGGTGTCTTGCTATCACCCAGTGGGCCACATGAATAAAATTATAATTAGCTTTGCAAAGCCTTCAGTTGGTCTGACTTGACTCACATAAGCTGCTAATGTTTCAATGCAATATTGACTAAGCTAAAATTCCATCTCTGGAGCTTGTTTTCCCTGAAATAGTTCAAATGATAAGTTAGTATAGTTCAAGCAAGGGGTGTTCTGTTTCTGATGCTGTGAGGCAAAACTAAGAATATGTCTGTGTTCCTTTCCCCCTTTAGGGATGGTAAAACCCAGTGTACAAACAGAAAGGTGTGTATAGATCTATCTCCATCATTGCTGGGAAGCAGCAGTCCAGGCCCGACTAACCATTCAAAATGATTTGAGAGAAGCTGAGCAGGGGGAGAAAGATAAGATGAAAGGCTCATGTGTTGAGATAAGAACTGGGAGATCACTCAGCAACTACTGTCATGGGCAAACCAGATTTGTCCTGGGGAAATTAATTTATTACCAATCGAATCAGAGTAGAGTAGTGAGAAATAAAAGCAAATAATGAAATACCTTTCCCCCACGCCTCCCTTCTTCTTAGGTTCAGCTTCACTTGTGATTTTCTCCACCTCCTCCCCCTGAATGGTGCAGGGGGATAAAGAATGGGGCCTGTGGTCAGCTCATCACACATTGTCTCTGTTGCTCCTTCCTCTTCCCACTCTTTCCCTGTTCCAGTGTGGGGTCCATCCCATGAGACACAGTCCTCCATGAGCTTCTCTGTACCTCCTTTGGGCACATCCCCCTGCTTTAGTGTGGGATCCTCCACGGGCTGCAGGTGGATCTCTGCTCCTCCATGGACCTCCATGGACTGATGGGTCCCTTCCAGCTCAGGATATTCTATGATTTTATAATGATTCTGATTCCATGATTCTACAGCTCACAGGGTTGGGGGGCAGTGAACATCCTTCAGAGCTTGCACTGACCTTGCACATCACCAGCCCAAAAAGCCAGGATCTTTCCTGACTTCTTGCTGCCATGCCAAGGGGATGAAAGAAGAGGGGACTAATTTCTTTCTTGCCATAGAATTTTCTACACAGATGGACTAACTGTTGTTCCTGCAAGTCCTTCCTGGGGGATGTCATGGCTCACAGCTACAGCAGTGCTGCTTGTACAGCGCGGTGTTTGCTTCTCGTCCCCACTTGTCCTTCCTCCCGTGCCCGGGCACCCGGCAGCGCTGCCGTGAGCAGCTCCGAGCCGCTCAGCTGGGACCGCTGCTCCCAATCCTGCTGCTCGGTGTCACCACGAGGTGGCATCGCTGCCGCCTCGCAGACACCCTCGGCACAGGGAGGTGGCTCCCGGCATCAGCGGGGCAGCACCCGAGCTCACATGGGCACCCGCACGTCTGTGCTGCTTTGCGGGGCACGGGGGAGGAACCCTCCGGGCGCTGAACTCGCACGGCGTTGGTGCCTCGCAAATATTTCCTGCCACATCTGCCAGACTCAGAGGGAACCAACAGCGTGCAGTGATGCCACCGCATCTGTGGGAGTGTGTGTGACGTGATTTACACTGCAGGGAGCGCAACCAAACACCTCTCCGTGTCTCCTCGCTGTGGAAGGGACAAGGAAGGAAGCCTAACATGGGTATCCCACAGTGAAGAGAGGGAAGAGTACCATGAGAAAAGAGAATGAAAAGATCTCTGGTGTGAACCAGCCTGTTGATGACTGGTGTGGGCTAGAAGTGAGACAAGCACTGCCTTTCATAACTCCCTGTCAGGGTAATGTCTACAGCCTTAGCCCACAAACTGGCTATTTGGGCCAGTCAGCAGAGCTGAGGCCGGGATGGCTGCAGGGTGACCACAGTGAAACGAGTCATGACCATGCCCGGGGGGACATGCAGGCTCTTCATGCTGTGTGTGCCTTCAGTTAAACTGGAGAATGGGGTGATTGAGCAGAGTGCTCCCTGTGCTTTCAGGGTTAATAAACATAGGGATCAAACTGAAAATATTTGTTTGGTTGCCTAGACAGTGAAAGTCATCTAATCCAACAAACAGTTTGGATTTCTAATTGGAAACAGAATAAAACTTTAACTTGGAGCAGCAAAGCATTTAATGGGTACAAAGAACAGTATTTGTGGCTGTACTCTGTTCCTGTAGTGGGGCTGCAGTCAGCTGCTCTGCTTTTCTCTGGGAGAAAGTAGTGGCTGTAGCAATTGTATAATAATATACCATTATCCCGTGGTATAAAGGTGGGATGGGGACATTCTGCTGGGACTTCATATACACACAACATTGGGGGCTGAGGTCTGTTGCTGCAGAAAGGCCCTCACCTTTGTAGTTTAGCTGATGCTAATGGAAGAGAGGACTGTGGTTATAGCCCACAGGGCCCTTGGTCAAGTCAGTTTGCCACTTGATATCCTTTCTTCAATCCTAGCCAGGATTGAAACCGATCTCTGGGGGTTTTTTTTGCTACCACAGCATTTCATCAGTGGGTTTTCTGACTTGAGCCACTAGCCCTGTGCATCCCATGCAAGGACTGTCCTCAAATCCTCACAGAAGGGAGAGCAGGTCCCGTTTACACACTACACAGTGAGTGGTTCTAGGGCTTGTTTCTCTGGAGTTTGAAGTCACAGGAAACAGCCACAGTTCCTTGTGGCTTCCAAGCAGCTGCAGTAGCTGCCTTTTGGCTCCAGTTCAGAGGTGACTGATGATAGCTCAGAACTGAGTCTGAAATTGAAACCTGCTTTACCTGGTGCTTGAACATCTGTATCCTTGCTCAATATGAGTGTTTACATAGCTGATGTAGGGTAAACCTTTTGAGAGCTCATGGAATCAGAAATTTAGTTGATTACACCTTCAGACGAGGAGTTTCTCCTTGATCCAAACTTTGAGATACTAGTCCTGATGTTCTGATATGGTTCTCATTCTCCTGTTCAATTATAGTGTGGTTCACAAAGTTTTCCACGGTGGGAATTGCATCTAAAGAGGAAGAAGAGAAAATCTTGAGCAGTGTGTAATACCTTTTTACCTTGGGAAGGTTTTTTAATGAGCAGAACCTGCATAATCTGAGGATAAAATAACATCAGAATTAGTTTCTGATGTCAGCTTCTTGTCCAACAGCCTCTAAACTATGATCGAGTACTCCCCTGCAATGTTAAACAAGGACTTGTTTTCAACAAGTTTTCGTCCCTGCAGATGTTCAAAAGATAAAATGGTAATATTATTTTTCCTAGAAACGTGAGTATCAAAGCACTTATAGTCATTGTCTTCCTGCTGGATGATGCTTCTCTCGAATGAGTCTCTTCAGGGACATTAACGATGCCCCGTGCTTAATTTCTTGATGGTCACATCGAGGAGACAAAGAGGAAAACTGCCTGAAGCCATCTCTCACTTGTCAGCACAACTCTGGTATGCATGGAGGGAGCAAGGGAAGAGCTTCAGAAGTTCAGATCAGAGTTTCAGTACTTGAAATACAGCTATTTAGAAGTCAGAGTGTTTCAATACTGTGTTTCTATAAACTTTGCTTTAAAGATAAAACATATACTCAGAGCTCTTTGTAGGTTCCCAAGAAGTATCTAAGATCCCTGAATACCTCAATAGCTGCTGGGAACAGGGCTTTGCATGTCAGCACATGTTGGGAACGAGTATCCTTCCCATGCTCACCGTGCTCAAGGTGCCTTGTACTAGAAACAAGCAGGGTGTTGCTGGCTGCTGTGTGCAAGACCCAGCTTTACAAAGCCTGGCAGTAATCGTGGGAGAAGTATCAGTTTTGGTTTAGTTTGAGACAGAGGCTGCAGTGTGAGCTCCTTGCTGGAGAAAGGGGACTGAAGGTGTCAGTGCTGACCTTGTACATGACAGTGTTTTATTGTTCTGTCTGATGAGTCTGTGTCTCCCTGGAGTCAGAGACTGCAGCTATGCAGACAAGAGACCCCAGTTCATTGATGTTTAAACAATGGTCTTTCAGTGTGATCCTGATTTGCATGAGACCTTGAGCTGATAAGTTTTTCTTTTAAGGTAGCTAAATTAATTTTTTTCAATGTTTTAAACGCCAAGACAGATGCAAAGCAACGATTATCAATAGTTTATTGTAGGCAGGTGATATGTGTGCCTGAAGAACAATAGCAAAATAGCTAAGGAATATCCACTGCCATGGAAAAATCACCATCTATTAGTGTTCTCTGTGAATTTTTGGGATAAAACAGATTGGAACCATCCTCTGAAAACAGTAAAACACAGGCACAAAAACATTCTTTACCTACTCTCCCCTCTTCTGGAGAGTGCAGAAACCTTTGAGCTGCCTTTCTCTCTCAGCTGTTACTGCTGGGGGAAAGAGGTGAGCAAGCTGAATGACAATTACTCCTACCACGTAGCTGACAGCTCAAAGCTTCTACACAACAGCTGAGCTCAGCCAGAATCCACACTCTAAACACTGATTACTCATCTCCTGCCAAGAGACAGGTTTCCTTAGGGCCTTGCAGCTACCCTGGGAGTTTTCCAGCACCCGTGCTCTGCTGCCAGAAGCCAGATGTGCTGGCATAAACACAGGCTGTGCCGGAGTGTGAGCCTTCTCCAAGGAAGGGGTGTGTGCTCTGATTGAAACAAGACTGCTACTACTACGGGCAGTGTGTTGGGTTGTGTGAATCTCAGAAATATTTGTAATTTCAAAGTTCAAAATGAGTCCAAGATAGGCTGTGTGAACTCCGGGTTGGTGTAATTTGCCCTCCTTTGGCCTCTAGCCTTTGTCTGATTTCGTGCTGAATATCAGAGCTCAAAAGCTCTTATGTCTCCTAAGGCCACCAAAGGCATCTTTTGGCTTCTGTGGGGAATGCCTTCACTATTTGGTAATGAGAAGGTATTTTCCTGTGACACTGATGTGGCTAAACCCACAGCCTCTGCTGGGTTTGGTCTGGGATGACACTCACCAAGTGTACTGAGGGGAAGCCTCTCATGGAAAACAACATCTGAAATGGTTTGTTGTGGTTTCTAAGCTTGTAAGATGAGCTCTTTGGTTATCTTCTACAAATGTTCCCCCAGTGTCACCTGACTCCACTGTCACTGCCTTCGGAGTGACAGAAAGGATCTGTGTTTGAAAGGAAATATCTTGCATTTCCATCTTGAATGTGACATGATCCCCTGTGATGGCTTTGATGGGATTTTCCTTTCTATCACTTAATATTCCATCAGGAAAGTCCTTCAAGCCAATGTTACATTCAGCAGGCATTTTGAGAGAGGCTGGCAATCAGGTATTCAGTTAGAATTACTGTATAAAATGAAATTATCAAGAAGTTAAATTCTTGGTCAGGAATCTCCTAACTACTATGATGCAGCCCATGGACAACCTTAGAAAAAGGAAACAACTGGATTTTTTTGTTGTTCTATTTGTCATGACCTTGGCTAGGACTCACAGTCCATATATCATCCATGACTTGGTCAGCAAAAATGTACTGACAACCTCAATGAGGTTCTGCATGTCCCCAGGGTACAGGCAAGGCAAGTGGCAGCATTGCCATGGCTTTCTGCGAGCTTTGCAAATTGATGTGCCACTGTTCTGCCACCAAAATCTGACTCATGGAACTCACTGGGTCTGGCAGGGTTTACCCAAAATACCATGAGGTGGAGGTGCTTTGTTTTCTGCCATCAGGGACTTTGTTTTCAGCTGGGAAAGATTTATTGATTGTCATGGTTTGCTTGTAGTAGAGAGGAGATGGAGCCAGAAGAGATCTAGAGCAAAAGGTATTTTTCTTTTGAATGACTGTTGTGGGTCTTAATGCTTTCTGCTATCTGGATGTGTTGGGAATATCTTGGGTGAGTTCATTGAGCTGCATTGATTACAGATACTTAGCACAGGAAATGGCCTTTTCCCTTGCAGCTTGCTTCCCCATGATCCCTCAGGGGATGTAAAGGACTCCATCTCCCCAGTTTCAGCAGGAGCTTATCTGAGGTCATCTGCTCAGATTGAGGGCATCTGCCAGGGGTGTGGGGCTGCAGCACAAATGCTCTGACTCAGGGAGGAGTGCCAGGTCTCACCCAGGAGTCACTGGTGCTGTGGGACACAGAGTCCTGCATTGGCAGCTGCTGGAGGTGGCCTTGGAGCCCAGCTTCTCTTCCACCCTCTCCTCCTTCCCCAGACTGAAAACTTTGTCCCTTCTTCTCCCCGGGGTTTCTGGTGATTCAGGCTTTGAAAAGGGTCCAGTCCTCTGAGTTCAAGGTCTGAACAGCCTCTGCAGATGGCTACAAGGCTTGGAGTGGGAAACCTGTGCTCTGTAAGTGTTCCTCCACCCTTCTCTCCCCAGCAGCAGGGCTGACATTGGCTCTCAAGTATTGCTATATAAAAGACTTGCAGATGTGTGTGGTCCCTATAAAAATAAATCTCCAAAGGAAACAAATGTTATGTGGTGAAAGTTTGCCAAGTCCCCGTTGCTTATTAGCTCACAGTATTATGTAGGAGAAACTTAACTCTATAGTCTGATATAGGATAATTCTTCAATGAACTCTCAGCTCTTTTGAAGACTCAGATTTAAAGGCTGTTGCTCTATAGGGTCAAGACTGAGCCACTGGCTTTATGAGCTCTCAGTCATCAGTGCCTTGACACATTTGGCAGAGCCCTGAAACAGTAATTTGTCATTTCAGAGGGTTTCAGTGTGTAGGTTCACATCAAGCAAAGCTTTGAAAGCGGTGATTGGGGATGACAATTTCAAAGCAGTCCAGAAGAACAGAGGTTAAAATAAGAAATGTAGCTAAACATGTGCTTCTAAATAGACTGACTAGAAAATGTTGATCCAAGACTTCCTCCAAAAGCAGTGACCACTTGATTTTTCCATAGTTCTCATCTGTGATACAGCCAGGCCTTGGCTACCTATCACCCTAACTTATATCCTGTTCAGAAAATGTGCTGGGCTATCAGATACAATTTTTTATAGAAGTCAGGAAGCTGCATAGCAAAGTAACTGAGCATTGGCATGGAGTACTTGAGACTGCAACTTCTCATAGTGCTAGAAACTAGACTTTCTAGATGCATGTGAAGAAATTAGCACAAAGCATACCCTTTTTTACCTGTAGTCTGTCCCTTTCCAAAGTGTCACAGTTGCTCAGCAATGTCAACAAACATGTCTTTATACGGATTTGGTTACACAGGCTAAAGTCTAAATGTCAACGTTCTGGAGGAAAGATGATTCACTTGATTTAAAGCTGATTATTTAATCTGAAAGGCTAAATTTATTCTTTCCTTTACAGCTAGATGAAATTATTGATGGGGAGAAGAATTTTCTTTCCAGTTCTCCATCACTCATGCTGCCTAAAATTGTTTAGATTATGGTGTCTCAGAGGGTGAGTCTCTTCTGATGTAAATAGGTTTTGACTAGCATTAACTCCTTAAGGCCAGTGAAGGAGCTCTTGTGCCTGACCAACAGAAATGAAGCCAGGAGCAGGCCCTTGCATTTGTCAAGAAAGAGCTGCTTATTTCTGTGCCAGTGTCTGTAGCATGAGATGATCCTGTTCTCACTTCAAGAGAAGCAAGTGTGGTGTGATTTCAGTGAGAATATGTGAAATCAGTTTGGCTCTGAGGCTCTTCACCTCTGATGATGCTCTGACTGCTGAGATCCCTCTGGTCTTATGGGAGGATTAAAGAAGGACAATTGTACTGAAGGTGATTTGGGCACCATTTAGGAGTAACTCGAGGTTTTGACCAAGAGTATAACCATTCTTTGCTATAAAAACCTTATCCTTCAGCTGGGGACAAATACAAGTTCTCTTGCTAGAGTAATTCTACTTTCAAAAGGAAGTGCCTGTGCTTCAAAAAGCTTCTGAGAATGTCCTGAGCAGTTATGTCCATACAGACATGCTGCATCTCACCAGCAGGTATTGTCTTGGATGTAGAAAGAAGCCAAGAGCCATCTGTTAATGCTGTTTGACACTCATTGCTGTCCTCAGAACTTGTCAAACTTGGGAGATTAATACATTGTGGTACAATTCCACCGGGTTTACATCACCCTGCCAGGTAGTATCCATCACCCTGGGGTAGTATCCAGATCCTTAGGCATCATCTCAAACAGTGTGCTGCTTCTCTGTTGAAGCTCTGTGTGCCACTGAAGACTGAATTTGGTCTGCTTTTCTCTATTTTTCCCGTTGCTGTACTTGGCACATGCATAATGATTCATATCTTCGGCAAATTTTTAAAGCATGGATAAATTTATATTTACAGCAGTATTGTGGTAAAGGAAAGAATTGTTAATCCTGGACAGATAAAGCTCATGGTGATGAATGGCCAGGAATTATCTAATTTGGAATAGAGAAGGCTTGAAGTCCCACATACCTCTTGCAACTGGATCCAGAGACCTACAGAAATATGCCCTGGAGAGCACAGACCCTGTTCTTCCCCCTGTTCTCCTCTGTAGTGAGGGAGCAGCCAAGAGCTTTAGCAGAGGATGCATGGGAGCCTTTGAATAAAAGGGTGGTTTCATGGAATAAGAAACTTTTTCCAAATGTCATGTGTGAAAGCTGCTGGCAGACAAAGACAAGCTCTCAGTGGGTTTGTGTCAGTGTTGCCTGGACTATCATGTACAGGGCAGACAAAGCTGGAATAAATACCAACTTCTTCTGTGTAAATGTGATACTGCTGTGATGTGCCAAAATGACAACATCTGATGTTTTCACTAGAAACAGACACAGCGTTGTTAGGGAAGATTTCCTTCTACAGATGGGAAGATTCCCATTTCCAAATCCTATTCTTTTCTAAAATAAAGGTGGGGCCCAGCACCCATGGGGTTAGGAGCAGGGTTAGTTGTGCTGCTCTTCTAACTGCAGATAGAAATCTCCACCCAGAAAGCAGGTGAAAGATTTTGCTGTCAGAGGAAGAACCCAGCACAATTTTGTAACAGCTGGGCCCTCCTGCAGTGGAAATTGAAAAATAAACTTCTCATAATTTGAGATATGAACCACATTGGATCTGTTTGGTTAAGCTTGTGTCGAATGACTCCATCCTGAATCTCCCGGGAATTTGAATGAACTGGGATTCAGCGCTCTGGCTTTGGCTTGTATCCAATGTTAACAGAGAAAAAGAATTCAGGGGCACCTCATGCAGAACCAGCAAGTGAACCCTCCCTTTCTGCTTGCCAGTGTAAACCAGGAATGCTGTGTAAAACCAGTACAGGAGCAGGACTGTGCCCAGTTCCACCGGTCTATGCTTTTCTTAGTTGCCTTCCAAACGCACTGGAATCTTGTGCCAGCACTGTACCACACTGCAGGACTGTAGCCATGACCCTCCTGTACTGCTGATCCTGTAGTATTGGGGCATCAGTCCCATTATCTTTTCTTTTCTTTTTTTTTTTTTTTTTTGTGAGGCCAGATGCTTTCTTGGTGCAGTTGGATCCAAGGGGAAATTCTCATCTTTCCAAACATCACCCCCAAACTTGCCCCTTTAAACTTTTTATTTACCCATCTGTTAACCTATCCAGAGTTGGAATGAACACACCATTTTACCCTCAAACACAGACTACAGGCAGGCTACTGATGGTGAGAGTAAAAAATCACTGAGGCAAAGTTACCGCGAAGGGATGGAGCAAGGCACTAGGACCTAGGAGGCGTCTCATCCACCCTGGCAGGAATTTCTTGCTTGGAGCTCAGACAACAAAGGCAGAGTGAGCCTGGTTTTCTTTCTCTCAGCATCTCCACCCTGAGCGCTGAAAACCGGTGAGTAGAGCTTTTTTGAGTGACTTGCATGCAGGAAAGTAACAGAAAGGAGGAATCTTTTCTTAGTGCTTTACAGCATCTGCAGTTCATTTTAAAATCAAACCCCCTGCATCCTCTGATTCATTCCCGAAGTTGCTTGGATGTTTCATTGTTCAGTGCATGACACCAGACTGAACCTACCCTAACTGGCATCGTGGGGCAAATGTTCCCAGCTTGGGGTTTCTCTGCAGATGGGCTGTATTGTCATCTGCTTCACTGCAGAGTGGGCACAATGATTTTTTCCTGCACAGGTCGCGTTGACATTGTAAAATACAGGGAAGGAGCTTCGTTCTGGCAAATGTAAGGGGTGGGGAAGAGATAGCAACAGCTTTTCCTAGATTTATACCTGGCTGCCAAGTACTGGTGTAAATTTTCTTTCAGCCCCGTGTTAACATGCAAGCAACATACGTGAGTTGCACGTTCCTGATTGAGCTGAGGGAGTGGAAAGGTCTCTATTGCAGGGTTGGAGGGTTCCTTCTCCTTTTGTGTTGGGGTTTGGTGCGGGAGGAAGGTTGTTCTTGAGCATAAACTAGAGACTGTGCAAAATTCCTTCTTGCTGGGTGTCAGCTCCAGTCTAAGCTTTTCTGTGCTGAGAGCCCCCGTACTCAGAACAATGAAAGGTGAGGAGCCGGGGCGGCGTGTCCCTGGGGCACGGGCACTTCCAGCAATTAAATCACTTAGGGCTGGAAGGGGGAGGTGGAAATAGCCCCTTTATTTTCTCCTTCTCATTAAACGGGAGCAAAAATGCAATTCAGAGGAGAATAAGGCTGAAAAGAGCTTACCGAAGCTGCGTTTCAATGACAGATTTTTCTTTGCAGTCATTTTTTTCTCAGAGATGTAGGCTGGTCCTGGGAATTGATTGATGGGCTAGGAGGGGGCTGCGGATAGGGGGAAGGGTGGGCTGGATCTCATTGCTAACCCTTATTGAACAGGCTGTCACAAAGAAACTGCTTATTCCCCTGTGACCATTCTTTCATAAATGCCAGTTTATTCTAATGTTAAACATTCAAATGCTCTGGGTCCTTCCGTGATTCGACAGACTGAAGGGCTGACTTACTGGGATCTCCTTGTTTTCTGTTGCCAAAGGAAACCTCCCAGGGCTCAGAGGTTTAATTCATTGCCAACTGGTGTTCAGATGAGTTTTTGGGGCAGAGTTGTGATTGCCATGTGTCTCTTTGGCCCCAAGACCCAATTTACCGCACTTTGAAAACTCCCAGGTGCAGGAGCAGACAGCTCTCTAGAAACGTGCTCCCTGCCCCCAGTAGCTGGATCCCTTTCAAAATGAGAGGACCCCTCCTACTCTCAGTCCCCGGAATCGATACAAATCTGGGTCAGGGGAGGGGGCTCTTCCCAAATGCATCTGTCCTGCTCCACACACAGCCTTTGCATTAGTGTCAGTTTTCCCTGAAATCTGTGGCTCTGCTTGGTTTTAACCCCTCTCTTTGCACTCTTTCTCTCCCCATCTCCTTCCTGCCCAGCTTCAGATCTTTAGGGTTCACCAAACTATGGAACTTGATTTTGGACACTTTGACGAAAGAGACAAGGCGTCCAGAAACATGCGAGGCTCACGGATGAACGGGTTGCCCAGCCCCACTCACAGTGCTCACTGTAGCTTCTACAGAACCAGGACCTTACAGGCACTGAGTAACGAGAAAAAAGCCAAGAAGGTGCGTTTCTATCGCAACGGGGACCGCTACTTCAAAGGGATTGTATATGCCGTGTCCTCTGACCGCTTCCGAAGTTTTGATGCCCTCCTGGCCGACCTGACCCGGTCCCTGTCCGACAACATTAATCTGCCTCAGGGAGTCCGTTACATTTACACCATCGATGGCTCGCGGAAGATCGGGAGCATGGACGAGCTGGAGGAAGGTAATTAGCATCGCTGCCTGGTGCAGTGAGGAGGCGGGGTGGGAAGGGGGCTGCACCACTCGGGTCTGCCGATAAGGTCACATTTCCTCGGGCGAGAAGCGGGGATGCTTCTGCCCCGCTGTGCTGAACCTGCCCGCCCGCCTTCCCCTCCCGAGCGGTGCGGGAGAGGGCGGCGGTGACACCCCCGCGGTGTCCCCAGCGCGCTCGCTCGGCTGCGGATGTGCAGCCAGAGGGGTGTGTCTGCTCTCCGCTAGACATGGCTGTGTCCATGGCTCGGGGGCTGTCTGAGGGTGTCCCCACCTCTGCCCGGGCTGGGGGGCCGAGGGGTGGACCCCGACGGGTGCAGGGCGAGGCTGGGAAGGGATGTGGGTTTCCCGCCGGGGTGGATGGGGTTGACTGGAAAAGCAAGGGGTGCTGAGGCGTTCGTGTAGTGGGTGTGCAAATGGGCGTGGGAAGGATTTACTCACGTTGGGTATAGGGGTGTTTTGGGGGGTATTATGCACACAAGGTGTGTGTGCACAACCTACAGGGGTGTGGTCAGGGTTGTGCAGGGACTTGGGTGTGCGTGGAGAGGGGTGTTTGGGGTGCAGGCACTGTGTGGATGATGGATGTGTGGAAGGCGGGGTGTTGGGAGTTTTTAGTGCTTGGAGTGTGTGGAGGGGGGTGTTGGAAGTTCACAGCGCATGTTTAGGAAGGGGAGTTAATGAACAAGGCTTTTGTATGGAGAAGGGTGTTCTGAGCAGGTTGCACTTGGTGAAATTTGGGAGTTTGTCTGTGAAGGTTTGATTGCAGAGGAGGTGCTGGGATTTCTCCAGGGTGTTCATGCACAGGGTGTGCTCTGGGGTTTGTGCTCAGGGAGTGTATAGAGGTGTGTTGGGCTGTGTGTGTGTAAGGTGAGTGCTGGGGAGGTCTTGCAGAGCAATGTGTGTGGAGAGGGCGTTGGGAGCTCATGTGCTGTGTCTGAATATGGTCTGTGCAGGGTCTGTGTGGAAGGGAGGTGCCTTGAGATGTTCAAATGTGTGTGTGTGTGTGAGAGGGTGTATTTGAGGAGTGTTTGTGCAGGGACTGCGTGGTGGATGGTTGCTGTGGTAGGTCTGGGGGGCAGTGTGGGAAGGCATCCCCTGCATGGCAGGTTTGAGTGTGCCCCTGTATGCAGAGGGGGTGTCAGTGTGCCGGTTCCTCTGCGTGTCACTTGGACTGTGGGATGAAGAATAAGTCAAAAATCAAACCTTCTGCTCAGAAGGCGTGACCTGGGGGCAGGGTTGCTCCTGTGGAGCTCAGCTGCCAGCTGTGTCTGTGCCTGGGGTGCTCCCTCTGCAGCAGTGGGTGCTGTCTTTCCCATGGAGTCTCAGGAGGACCCCAGGAATGCAATGGCTTCAAGGCCAATCCTTCTTCCTTGCCCAAAACATGATTGTGGGCAAGCTCTGCTGGCAGCAGAGCCAAAGTGGGGTGCACAGAGGGCACCCACAGCCCCCCTGATTTTCTCTTCCTCAAGCAATTCAGGCATTCCATTCTTTGTTTGGACCTGGAGTATCCTGAGTATTCTTTGCAAGAGGGGAATTGCTCTTCACTATTCCTTGATGTTTTGCTCCAAGCAGATGACCTGGTTGATTTGGTAACTATTGAAAATCCAGAAGGCTTTTGCCTTTAGTAAAAGACAATGGATGTGAGTGTGTGAGGCATGAACTGCAGGGGCAGCCTCAGCAGTGAGTCATTGTGTGACCTTGACTAAAGCATCTCTCCCTAGAATTCCTTGTCTGTCAAGTGGGATACTCATTTCCCCAAAACACTTCGTGGGGGACAAGCACACAGAAGAGATATTGTTTTCCACAGAGGAGTTTTCCTGGGAAGAAATCACTGCCTTTCAGAGTGATGATGTATCCTAGTGGAGTTATTCTCAGCACAGTTACAGCTGCCAAATGGAGGTGTGGCCTCCCTTAATTTTAGAGATTCTGCCATGTTTCATTCTGGTCTCTTAATATGGCCACAGCCTTTCTCTAATGGCAGCTCTCAGCCCTGCCTATCCTCGATTTAATGTAAATCTTCAGATATAACTCCATGAGAAAATGCAGTTCTTTATTCTCTTTTTATACTCTTCCTCTTCTGTCAGTGAAGTTAAAAAACCTTTGTTATACCTGCTTTACACTGGGTTTTGCTGTAGCTAAGAAGGTACCTAGTTAATGAAAATATTTTTTGTTGGTTAAGGTACAGATGGGAGATGCTGGCATTCGGATTCTGGCTTTGTTCTGCCAAAATGGTATCTGGAAACAGCACTGAAAGAGGCATTAAAGCCATATCAGAATTGTCTGTGTTGCTGTGTCCTCAGCAGAGCAACAGCTAGGAAAATATAACATGAGCAGAGCGAAAACAAAGGAACCCAGTGTTTGAAAATGCCAAAGTTGGTCTGTATGCTGTTATTGACAGTTTAACAATAACAATATTCCATATTTCTAGGGATGACCTATGCATCTATTGCAGAAAAGAAATTTACAATATTGTGGTTGTAAAAAACCTGTGGTAAATTCTGCTGTTAGTTTGGGTGTTTGTATAACTGTGTACTAGATATATGCATGGAAAGACAGAACTTGGGAGTTACACTTGGCTGTGACATACAAGAACAGTGCACATGCAGTGTATGTCTGCCATATAAATTAGCTTTCTGCTTGGAGACTATGGGTAACTAAACTAGTTCTAGTTGACTAATTTATTATAGTAATTTCCAATAAACAAGTAGAGCATAGGAAAAATCATCAAAGAGGCTAATCTCAGTGGTTTTACTGCAAAAGCTGGTGAATTACTGATAATATTTCACATCATGTTCTAAGTACTTGATTACTTCTGCATGGTTTAAAAACGTGCTTATATAATGTAATCTGAATATAATCCTGGAGGGTAGAGAATGATATTGCACAGTACCAATATCCTAGAGACAGACATCTCTGGTGAACAAAACCCACATGGTGTGCTGCTAATTAACTGGGGCTTGGCAACATCCCTTTTGTTCTCCAGACCCAGAGCTGGTAATCTTCTTCCCTGGCATTCAGGGTTGTTCTCCTAAGGTTCTGGATGGTTGTTTTACGTCTCAGCTTGTCCAAGATGTAATAAGGGAAGTCTGCTCACATAGTTGCCAGTTGGGATGTGCCTCTTGGTCTTTTCCTGTACTGAACCCTAACGCTGGTTAGGAAGTCCATTTTGGAAGCCCACAGGGCTCTCTCACATAGGTGCTTTTTTGCTGCCTGCTGAGTTCTTCCTCAGCTGTCACAGGCTGCTTTTTCCATGCTGTACTAGTGAGCTGTCTGGTCTCCCAATGACCTTCTCTCAAAATCCACTTGCCTGATCATTTTTTCTCCCTCCTTTCACTCCTAGTGGCCATCTTCCATCATGCCTTAAACCTGACTCCCTGTTTTCAGCATTCAGGTTTAATGTACTTGTAAATAATGCACATGCTGCCATTGATTAGGACTGTATTCCTCCTTAACCTATATGGTGGTTAAGTGCAATACAGCCTCCTGTTACTGCACTGTTACAGCTGATCCTGGTGACAGGTAACCTGCTGACAGCATCTCCCACTTGTGTGCTATCTTGGCTGAGTCAGGACTGGATGTTGGGCCCAAGTGCTGCTGTTCATCATGGCTGGTTTAGGCAGTAAGTGAATCTTTTGGAAAAGAGCACCAGGTGATCTTTATTCCCATTCATATTATAATTGGTTCCAGTGACCAAGGCTTCAGGAGGTATAGGAAGCTGCATTTATTGGTGAGTCACTGTTGTAACAGATCATTCTGTGCCTTGTGCTGTGATAAAACCTGCATATGAAAGATGCTAAAAAAATCATGTGCCATCATTTCCAGCTGTTCTCAAGCTGATTGCAGAGCAGCTCACACTGTCATCCAAGTTTCTGCTAAAATTTAGTTCTTTTGACATCTGCGCAGGGTGGTTTGTTCTTCGGTTCCTTTTGAGCCTCTATGTTCCTGTAGACTCAATGTGATGAGATGGAAATTCTCCCACCACCTCAGCTCTGATTGCTCCTTGTCTTGGAATGAAGGGCTGGGTAAAGGTGGAAGCTGATGTTCTACGGACTTCAGCAGTAAAGATGGCTTAAGAAAAGCTGCTCTTGGCCACATGTTCTAGGCCCCATTGTCCCACAAATGAATTCTTTGTGGGACAATAGATTTTTTTATCCCTCTCCATAATTTTGCTGCTTTCCCATGTGGCCCAATAGCAGCTTCTTGACATAATGAGAGGGACAGTGAGGCACAGCCCGAGAGTGAGAGAAAGGCACAAGTCAGACTCCTGACTGCTGAAGCCACTGCAGCTCCCAGTTAACCTCAGTACTGGTTTGTTTCCCCTGTGAGGAGGGACTGACACTTCCTCAAAAGCCAAATTTCTCACTTGTAAAGCTTGGACATCCATCACCATGTATTTAGAGGCACCGACCGACTGGAGCATCCTACTGTTCAAGGCACTGGTTCAGAGTGTAATGACAGATAACTCCTGCCCAGGGAGGTTCTGATGTGAACATGTGGGGGTGGAAGAAGGTGTTATCACTGGTGAGGAACTGAAATGCAGAAAAACAATTCTATCTGTTTGTCCAAAGCCCATCAATGACACCAAGATAGAAGTCAGAGCTCTAAGCTTCCTTGTTCAAGTGCTTTCATTCCCCTCCTGAGCCTTTTCCAGGGTTTGGTCAGTGGTTTGCAAGTACTTACATCTTATAGGTTTTTTGTTATAAGTGGAATTGTGACCTGCTTTTAGTCAGTGGCTCATTTCCTGTGAATTAAGTGCCCTTTGCTGTGCATGGCCAGGGTCAGAAACACATGTGCAAATAAGCCCATTAAATACAAGTATAGCATGTATTAGACATGGCCAACAAAGGCAGAAATGCAGACATGGATTAAAACCAAAATTTGAGACTCAGCATTTAGTTCAAGCTGTAGTGCTTTTCCCTCCTGAGCTCCTGGGATGCTCAGGCTGGGAAGGGCACAACCCCCCTTGCATTGTGGTCAGAGGGCCCATCCAAAGGTGGATTTATGCCCTGTCCTGTGCTACATGGTTGAAATTTGCTCTTGCTTCAGATAAAGCACTAAAAAAAGCTGAATAGGGTTTTGTTTTACTCAATGTACAAATATTCTTGGGTTGTGTGAGATATTCCAGAAAGTGTTTCCAAGCTTTTTGTATCCTGTCATGCCCTTGGGAATATTTTCCAAAATCTTGTCCAGGAGTATTTAAAGTAATCACAGGAGGGGCTCCACCCTGGAGCTGTGCTGTGTGCTGGGACTGAGGGATTTATAGGAAGTATATTGGAATCTCCACCCAGTGTGTGTGTGTGTTCCAGTTTGCCTGGAAAAGTGAAATTCATGTAGTCCAATACTGAAACCTTGGTAACCTGTGGAATTGTTTTCTGTGGCTGTTGTCCTAATAGCTCAGCTAATAGCATCCTACACAACAAAATTTATCCTTGAAGTTCTGTTTTATTTGCTTGCTCATCCTGGCTGCCACATTAGGACCAACGTGGCCCCAAAATTCTTTACAGGCATCGTGTGCTTTTGAAGGTAATTTCTAATCACACATTTCTTTCAGCTCTTCAACAGAACAAGAGGTGCTTCTCTTCATGGGAGAGATCCCTGTGGAAGAGCCAAAGGAAGGAAGCTCTCCCAGAGTTCATTTTGCCATGGTGGAGCAGGTCTTTTTAATGCATAAAGCAGCAGAAAGTTCATGCATTTGAAACCAAAGGTCCACTTCAACACCATGTGGAATGAACTCTGCAAGGTGTTAAGTCCACTTAATTCCTGTTGCAGTGGTAGTAAATTCCATGAAACATTAAAACTGAGCACAGTAGCAGAATCTCAACTTTGCAACAGCAGAGCTAACAGCCAAAATAATTGACTGCAGCCCAGAGGGACTGGTTTTGGAATAAGTGTTAACAGTTACACTTTCAAAATGGCCTCACTTCAGCTTTCCTGGTTTTTCTCATACGACTTCTGACTGCATTTCATTATCCTTGGAAACTTGCTGGTGTGTGCTGAGGAAGGATAACTTTTTCTGAAAGCACAGCCTGTCATTTCTGGTATTGTCACAAGGAGCTGCTTGTAAGAGGGTTGAAGGATTAGCACTACTCTGGAGCTTAGGGTTTTTCTGAGGAACCTTCTCTAAGGCAAACCTTATCTTTACTGAGATCATCCCTTCTTTAGGAGCTGAATAATCGCCTTGTGCTTCTGTCAGATTGGTAGCACAGGAATGTGTCATGCACTTGTAGCCAGAGTAATTTGGTGTGATACAAGCCATGGCTTCAAATGGCAAATATGATGATCATGACTTAAGGTCAAAGGTCTGCAGTCAGTCCATCTATTGCTAAAGGCAGGACAGGAGTAAATAAATGCCTTGGCTGGTTTGGTGGCATGATAGGAATTGTGACACCTCGGGAACACACTGGCATGATGACAAGTGTGTCATCCTGCAGCATCCTGCAACATCATCCTGCAGGGCTTTGACTCCCCAGTGCAGAAGGGGCATCGTGCACTGACCCGGCCCTGCACTAAACAAATGCTGTCCTTGCTACCATAGCTGGTGTTCAGCAGCAGATTGGATCTTGTCAGGATGATGTTTCCCACCCTCACTGCATGAGTGTGTCTCTTTGGGGCTCCCATTTGGGGTTTTGTTTGGAAGTACTGACGTGGCTGTTCATCACACCTTCTCATGGTTTACAGCTGGATTGCTGCACATGTGCACAGCTGCTTGCTGGCTCAAGACGTGTTCCTTCAAATATTTGTACACAGATTTTTGTGCTTATATATTCTTCTTGGAGTTGTTTCTTTTGCATTTCACAAAATCTCATGTTCACTTCCCATCCTTCTGTTATGCTGTGCACGTCTTCTGCAACCACGCTGTGCCAATCACTTACAAACTCTGACTGGCACAGTGGTACACCTTGACTTCTCATTATAGGCTTAGCACAGACAGATATGGCAGAGAAACCAGGAAACCACTCCTCCCTCTAAGGTAGCAGTATTCCCCATAGGATATCGCTTTTTTTTTTATGATCTCCTGGCCACAGAATGCTTGTTCAAAGCTGGAAAGTTCACAGGTCTTCTGCCCACACTTGCTCAATCCTGCTACTACCACGGTAAGGTTTGGGTAAAACTCCACTGTGGGAAGTGGGACAGCACATGTTCCTGGCTGGCAAATGAATGTGCCTCACTGAGGAACCTGAATGATAATTTTACTACTATTTGAGGGTCATAAACTGAGTTTGGGAAGACATCAGCTGAAGTGATTTTTAAATTAAGTTAAAGCTTCAGGTTACATCTTTGGGTAAGGGAAGAAGGAAAGAAAAGCTGCTCTTCCCTGGAGCTATACAGCCATAACTTCAAAAATGACACTGAGAAGAGCTGCTACTCTGAACTGCTATCCTGAATTATCACTCCAAACAAATTTCTTTCCTGTTTTAGAACCAAATAAAATATTTGCTAGGGTTTGGGCTAAATGAAACAAAGTGAGAAAGGGCAGATTCTATTTTCTGCTTGTGACTGTGAGTACAACTTGAAAGGCCAGTGTGTAGATCTGTACAACTATCTTAGAGCACATCTGAGGGAAAAAAAAGCCTACAAGAGTATTACCTTCATGCCACTGTTGCCTTTGGTGTACACTGGTGTAAATACACAGCTGTGGCGCACAGCAAGGAATTTAAAAGGATTCAGCTGGAAATAAGAGTAATACTACTGTACTAAACAGACCAAGAATCTCTTCCGCTTGCTTTAAAACATGGAACTTATTAATGGAAAATATGCTGCACCACGTCTTGTGTTTGTAGAACACAGTGCAAATATACACTTTCTTTTGTTGTGGCGTCTTCTATCCGAAAGTATTAGACAAATATGGGTGAAAGTCAAGCCTTGCCACACTTCAGTGGCTGGTATTGCTACTTCTGTTTTTCAGGTAGGGAAGCAGAGGTGCAGGTGAGGTCAGGAGCTTCCACAGGGAAGCCTGGGGCAGGGGTGACAGCAGTGTTCAAATCACTTACTCTCAGTGTTGCGTTCAAAGAGAGAAATCCATTTTCTCAAAGGATAATGCACGGTTCTGTTCTGAACACACTTATAAAGGCTCTACCACCCAGGGATTATGAGCTTGGGAGGGCTCAGGTTCTTAGGACAGGGATAATTCCCTGTGAGCATTCCAAACTCCCCCCTCTGCCCTTTACACTCCGCTGTGAAACTGGAGAGAAGCCTTGGCCTGCTCCACACCAGGTGTTACTTGGCTGAAGCAGATGAATAAACCACAGCTTATCACTTATTAATCAGGAAGATCTGAAGTACTCAGTGCTTCTGGAAAATGATATGTCCAGTGGGAATTCTTTATAATGTGTGGTACTCTGTGGAGTATATTTAAGTTTCTATTGAGTCAGATTCACAAAATATGAGGAATTAAGGAGCTTCAGCTATGGGTACTACTACATGGTCAGTTTAATGAGGTTTTTTTCTGACAGCAAATACAAATTTTTACTGTTTGGTCAAGCCAACAGAACCTCCAGGTGGGATTATTGCATTAGTTTGGGTAAACTAGCTGACCAAGTGCCCAACTGACAGTGTTCATCATGAACCTTGTCAGCTCTCTTCTCCCTTCTGTATTTTTATTCCATCTTTAGAAGGGAAAACAGAATATCTGCTTCCTGTTGATAAAAGATTTTGGTCATTTTTATGCAACTGATGGAGAAGAGCTGCAGTTAGAGATGTAAGCACCACAAGTGTGCATTATTTTGTGGCAAACTGGGTACAAAGGGTTAAAATAAGTGAGCATCCTGCATCTTTTCTATGGCTGCTTGTGACATCAAACCCTTAGCAGTAATAGGGGCATAAAGACTACACAGACCATTGTTATAAGCCTGTAAAGTCTTCTGTTTATTGTTTATTGCCTGTTAGTGGTCTCACCATGTGTTCTAGGGAGGGACCTTCTAGGTGCCTCCACCAAAAATGCAGTTTAGTCAGCAGAAGGACGACTGTATGAACACTATAATGTGCCTGGGCTGTGCAGAAACCAATGGACTCTTTGGCAATCCATATTTATACCTCTGCCAATTGGATGTCAAATCCTGCCCTAGAGGTCCTGGAATGGAAAGCCAGACTCAGCTGTCAGGTAGGCTTTTCAAAGATATCCAGGTCCTGGATTTGGCATGGCCAGATAAGGAAATGCAGCCAGTCTGGTTGTGCGAAGAAGGAATTCTTTTTTTTTTTCTTATTCAGTACAGTTAAATTTGTATTTTGATTTCAAATCTATTGTAATACGTGAAAAACTTAATTCTATTAGATCAGCCCGAGAAAACACCAGAAGAAACTCTAAAATCCTACAGGTTATGCCCTCAGTTCCTATTAAAATTTTATCTAATGGCGAGACAAAAGCTTTTTCCTCTAGCATTGACTGACTTTTTTTCAGTGTGTCTTCAAGTGCTCAGCAGCCTGAGTCATTTCAGACTAGACAGCCACATTCCCTTAGGGATACTGGTTTACAGTCTCATTCTAGTAATAACTCTTCTAACATCCATCAGATTTGCAGGCCCAAAAGAAGATCCTACAAATCCTTTAAGGTGCTTTTAAAACCCTAGATAGATAGGATCCTGTAAATTACAGACAAAGCTTGAAACTAATTTTGGGTGGGATAGGGAAGGGCTTTTTGTGAATTACTAACAAGACCATGTAACCCTTCTCTACCATGTCTAAATTTGGATTTAGTATATTTTTGGTTGGTACCAACCATATAAAAGCAAGCAGTGGCATTTGGTGTAGTGCTTAATCTCAGCTGCCATTAGGTCTGTTCTCTAATAAACCACTGATGATTTAGAAAAGCACATTTGTTATGCTTGCTAGATTTATCAATGCTACTTTTAGTAGAGACAATTCAGTACAAGATTTTTGTTATTTTTCAAGCATGATGCAAAGGCACTTTGTGGATGAATGTTGATGTCCTTCTGGCAGAGAATGACACACTGAAGTAGTAGCTAGGTCTGTAAAGACGGAGAGGAAGCTGGCAAAGTTACAGTTTAATGAAGGTGGTCAAATGAATTTGGTGTTTTGGAGCTCTTAGGCAGCTTAGTTGCATCTTCCAGTACCTAACTACCTTTGTAATTCAACCTTTTTTAACCCCTGGTTCATGTGACTGAGTGCTTGTATATATTTGTTCATGCGAGCTAAGGCTGACTAGCCTAGTTTGTGGAAATACTAGTCATATTTTAAATAATCATAAATATAAAATTAAAATAAGGCAAAATGTTTTGATAACAAACTGTCGTGGAAGTGCTGATGAAAACATTTATCAATGCTTTGCCTGATTAATCAGGGAAAGTATATTGTCTGTTTTCCAGCAGCCTTTTTGTAGTAACTGTAGAATTTCACTTCTTTCAAAAGGGGAGAGTTACGTCTGCTCATCTGACAACTTCTTCAAGAAGGTGGAATACACCAAGAACGTCAACCCCAACTGGTCTGTCAACGTGAAGACATCTGCCAACCAGAAAGCACCTCAGTCTCTGGCCAGCAGCAACAGCGCCCAGGCGAAGGAGAACAAAGATTTTGTGCGTCCCAAGCTGGTGACCATCATCCGCAGCGGGGTGAAGCCCCGGAAGGCAGTGCGTGTGCTCTTGAACAAGAAGACTGCCCATTCATTTGAGCAAGTTCTCACTGACATCACCGAAGCTATAAAACTGGAGACAGGAGTGGTCAAAAAGCTGTATACCTTGGATGGGAAACAGGTAAGAGGTTTTACAGATGTTGCGCCTTTTCCTTTCTCTTCCCTTGAGGCTCTGCTGACTCAGAACAATTTTTGAAGCCTAAAATTAAGCCAAGATGATCACTGCCATCTGTTCTCTTAGAAGTATGACTTCTCATGCCAGTGGTTAAGTTACTAAATTTTCCCTGGTATTAATATCAAGCAAAGAATGTAGCCAAAGGTCTGAGTGGAACAGATGCTCGTCCTGCACACCGGCGTGCGGTGCGTGTCTTCTGGACCAGCTAAATAAATAACGTGGCTCACAGCCACCAGCTCATTTGGCTCTGGAGTAACTGCAGGAACTCTCAAACTTTGGCTTCACTCAGTGAAAATGTGTTGCTTGACTTTTCTTGCCCTCTGATGAAGGCTTGCTAAGATCAAGCAATTGCTCCAAGCATGCTGTTCTGGTCAGCTCTGTGGTTATCAGGAAAAGCACGGAATTGTGTTGCATTTTCTTGACTAAATGCATGAAGAGATAACATGCAGAAAGAGTCAGAAGTATTTAGTGGGTCATCATAATGCACTTCATGTCTACATGTTCCTGGAACTGAAGGAAACATCTGTCTCTTGTTAGCAGCTACACAGCAATGAGCGATTTCATATTGCTGTATCTATGAAAACCCTCAAAGGAATGTGGGGTTGATTTTAGAACTGGGAAGAGCTAGATTCTTCAAGGACAATTCTGAGCTTCATTTAACAGTTCTGTCTTCTGTAATTGAGGAATGATCTTATTTTTGTCACTGTTTTCCTTGCTCCAGATTCTGGAGTGAGGCAGCACAGCTCTTGTGTGGGTTTAGACTCTGGCTATTCTAGGGATTGATGCTACTGCTTTAAATTAACTCTTTGCTGTCTCTGGAGAAAATTATTCAAGTACTAGCTCTGTCCAATGAACATTCAGACTTTACATATGAAAATATTCATCCTTCCAGCCCCAAAGACAGGTTCATAAACTGTCCTGCACAGCCCAGGTGTAGTGCCTCAGAGCTGAAAGTAGCATGTCCCTCTACTCTGTCTGATGTTTTGATGTCCCTGCCCATGACAGTGAGCTTGGAACTAGATGATCTTTAAGATCCCTTCCAACCCAATCCATTTTGTGATTCTATGATTCTTGCTTTATCCCAGCCTCTGTATCCTGCATATTAGTTTGTGGCTGGTTCTAGCTTCAGATATACCAAAATCTCACCTGCCTGTCACAGCTTACCTTTCCACTTGTCTTCTCCCAGTGCTTTTCCTTCCTAAGACCTATAGTTTTAACATGAGTAGATGATTCTCCAGCTACACTACCCTTAGATACAGTAGCATGCTGTAAATAAGCTGTGATACAGGGAGTGATGTACTGGAAACCTTGGAAGAGACTGGGGAGTGAGGAAGGAGAGAATCAAATGACCTGTCCCCACTGAGGAAATAATATATGGGCACAGGATCATGCCTGTTGGATAACAGCAGATTTACAAAGGGTTTAATAAACAGATCTGATCTGAGAGCAGCTGCCTGCTCGTCCTGACACAACAAGTACCTTTGCTGTCATAGTTGTGAATGAGGATCTTCATCTGAACCTGTGAATGGCCTCAGTTCTTTGAGAACAACTGGCATTTGGGAGGTGAGATGTTACTTTGGATGGTGTGCAGAAATAGGGATGTCCCATAAGCTTCCATCAAACTGTTCTCTTCTCCCCCTTTCAGTTACAGGAGTAAGTGGTGATTCCCCCTCACCTCTGTCCAGAGAGCCAGACAAGATCAGCCCATAGCCTGACCTGAGCCTGTGGCCTGGTGACCAGCCTGTGTGATGGTGTTAACTCCCAAGTGGGGATCTGGGAGATGCTGCTTGCTTTCAAGTTACAGATTGCCTGGAGTAGTGCTGCTGTGGGTTAGCAGGGGGTTAGTGCTGTAATCTCTTTTGGGAGATACTGCTTTGAACAGGGCTACAGCTGAGCACGGGACACAAAGATCTCTGTAACCTGGCAATTCTTACTGCCAACTGCTCTCCATAGCAGGCACCACACCACACATGACTCTTCTTGAATCAGATACTAAAAGGAAACCTGGTCTTCCTCCTGTCACACTCTGACAGCTGTATGGTGAACGGGGCCTTAATTCAACACTGGTCTGACTGGGGCAACCCGACAACATCAGTTTTTGTTGCAGAAATGTAATTTCAGTAAAGTCTTGATCACAGATATCACATTTAACTTCTTTTGCTGGCTTTATAATTCACCGTTTTATGAAATGTGATATTTCATTGCGTGTTGGAGGCACTACTGGGAGTTTCACTATATGTAAATGTACACCCAGTATTGCAGTTATTGAAAAGAGAGAGATTTTGTGATTTGACAATAAGGGGATGTGTGATATTTGTTTGTAGCAGCAATTAATGTCGAAGCTTCTTGAAGGGCAAACCTCTTTCACCAAGGCTTTATTTTTATTGGAAAGTTTCCTTCAGTGTTTGTTTTTTATTATATCTAAGCTTATTTGGAATTTTCTACCTATGTATATTCTTAGTGTTGAAGTTAGAACCAGAGACTTCTGCTGTGGGTGCAGTGCTTGCTGTTGGGGTTTCCATGACATACTGCTCCATAAAATCTGACCTCTTGACATGACATTAGGGGTTTTTGCATGTCTGATTCTGACATTAGAAAGGGATTACTGAATGCATAATTCTGACAAACAGCATTTTATTTTCAGGAGAAAATATTCATGAAAAACCACAAGCTGCTCGAAGCTGAAATACTGACAAGAATTCTGACAGTCTGTCTCTTTGAGTGTCATCAGAGGCACGTTGCTCCCTCTGTTGTGAAGTGATAGAATTTACAAAAGGAACATACAAAGGAAAATCATCCTTCCTCAGTCCATGAGCTGGAACTTAATGAGGGGAGATGATTATTTTATTTATAGGCATTTCCATGGTGCTCATCAGCAGAGTAATCAAGACGCTTTAGAAGTACAGGCAGTGGTGGCAACGACAGAGTGGTGTGTGAATAATTACATTGCTATGCACTGCAGATCTGCTGCAGTTGGAGTGAGAAAGCAGATAATTGAGGGCTGGATGGGCTGTATTTGAATAAATGCAACGCTCAAAGCAACAGTGAGGTTACGTTATTCCAATGAAATTTTGGTTCTTTTTATGTCTTGGGTTGGCTGTAAAAATACGGCTCTTGAAACTGCTAAATTAGCATCTTGTGTTTAAGTAGTTTATTTAAGTTGGTTTTGCACATATTTCTACTGCCTTGTGCCTGTCTGTACTCAAGATCCTTCCCTTCTTGGAGCATATTATCACCTCTTGATGGACACCCCTGAGCTCAAAAGGATTTTCAAATATTTGACCAAAAATGAGAGGGAATCACAATAGGGATTTATCTTTGGAACTTCCATGGACATGTAGGAAATAGTCAAAGAATTCAGTGCTTTAAAGAAATGCTATAATGGGCCAAATTAGTGGTTGGTTCCATAACTACAACTGCTGTTGTGCTGAGATGGGTGATACATATGATTAAAATACACATATGCAGGATTTAATTTGGTCAGGTCTATGGATCATGCTGGAAAATAGTTGTTTTGGTACATTCTGTCTCCTTTTTTAAACTCTTAGTTATATCCAGTGTCTCAAATGAGTCTGGATTCCTGAGAGCACTGGGTACTTTATAAACACATGGTGACAGTTTCTGCCTGGTGTCGTCAATATTAGAACAACATTTCTAATAAATTAGAAAACAGAATTTGAGACTATGGATGAAGTTGCATTTGGATATTTTGAATGCATTAGTTTGAAGTAGACTTTGCAAAGGTCATATAGATTTACTGTCCTGCTTGTGCCTGAGCTTCTTTCTCACCATGGTGTACAATAAGTTGGTGTTCCCTGGAAAAGAGGAGGCTGTTTGATCACTGACAGCCCAGTGCCCATCTGCTTTATGCACCTTACTTTGCAAGTGGAGTCTGTCTGCATTCATTCCTGCTTTTAAGAAGTGACCCGTAAAAGCTGATGTCTTCTGTACACACTGAACTTCTCTTTTTCTGCACTGTATTTTATTCCAAGATCTATGAGTTGTTCAGCAAGTGTGTGAAGAGATGTAGGGACAAAAATCCCTTTTTTTGGCCATTGGCTGAGTCAGTGGTAGTCTGGAGTGATAGAAATTCATTGGACGTGCTCAGTTGTACTTTGGTATTAAAATTTTTTTTGTGGTATGGAATTCCAGCTTTTTCTCCATCTGATGTATTTCCATTTCTTAATTAACTAAATACCCCATCCTGTGACCCATCAATTAACATCACCAAATAAGCAGAATAAGGAGTTGTTCAGAGCAGGGAGAGCTTGTATTGTTCAGTTCCACTTGAATATAGATATTCTGGTTGACAAGCAGGGAACAGACTGTGTTTTTAGCCATAATAGCATGCAATGATCTCTTCTGGCCTTTGAAATCATCAAGCACAGGGAGAAGTCACACATGCACTATTCATTCGGTGTTACCTGTTCCAGACAGAGTGTTGCTGTTCCATCTGAGTGTTAGCTGTCTCATCAGATGAAATTACATACATTTCCATATGTCAGGGCACGTGTGACTGTTCTCCCCAAAGAATTTCTAGCCTTAATAAAATGGTCCCCTCTAGCAGCCTTTGCTTTGATAAGGATATCAAATGGCAGGTAATGAGTGAAGTTCATTCTCTGTTTGCAAAGCTGATGCCAGTGCCTTGGGGGCCAGCCCACCCCTCCTGGCCAGGGAAGAAGTTGCCATTTCATTTTAGATTTTTTGCATCTTCTGCCTTCTTGAGGAAGGGCAGCAACCACAGAGGGAGAAGTAGGATTAGTAAGCTCACAACAAGTTAAGGGTTGGGACTTTTTTTGATAAAACATCTCCTAAGTACTGTGCTACTAGTAAAAATATTCCTTAGAGGCATCCGTACAAATTACAGTGAAGAAACCAACCAAACTTTGGAACTTCTGCACTGAATTTAAGCTGGTATTTTGAAACAAACTATTAAAAAATTCAAGTCTAGATACCAGCAGTGGACCAAACTCTGTCAAGACAGTGTAGCTGTATTGATTGTATTAATGAAATTGTGTCAATGAGACATAGAACAAGCACAATATAAAAAATACCTCTAACATCTGTAATCTGTAATTGGTGTTCAAGAAGGTGAATACCTCCTTGATGTACCTAAATATCATTTGCATTGCTGAAAGGTCAGAGGGAAACTATTCCTGCTAGAACTCTAGGGATAGTTAACTTACACCCTGAGGCATGAGGTTCAAGGTTACAAAGCAAGCAAATTGGTTTGTGTTATTACACATGTTGAGGGAAAGGGTGTCAGAATTCCTCATCCTTTTAAGACTGGATAGTTGACCTTTGGGATATTGAAAATCTGCATTGGAATAACTTCAGGACAAAGCGGTTTCATGCATGTGTGGAAAGCTGGGATCTAGCCCCAAAGCAAACAGTAGGGAAGAGCAGGAGATGGGTGCAAGTGTGTTTGGTGTCCCACCTTCTGCAAAAGTTTCTGTAGCAGCCAGTGCTAACAGGGGAGCAGAGTCCCACCTTCCCTCCCTGCTGCACAAAGCTGTAACAACAAAATTTTATCTGGTTTGCATCTCCTTCTCAGTCTTTTCCTCTCTTGTTAACTGCTGAGATTTGCCAGGCCTCGCATAAATCTCCCCTTTGGATACCAAGAGGACAGATCTGGATCTCAAGCTCTGGCAGGGGAACGGTGCAGGCAGGATCTTTGCCCACAGTTGCCTCCCCCCCGGCAGATCACTCAGAATGGGGATTAACTCCCAGCTTCACTCCTGCTCAGTGCTGCTTCAGACTGCTCTGACTTGGAGTGTTTGCGTGAGATTACTCCTCCCTAGCAGCCATGTGTCATGCAAGGAGGATTAGTAATAATGTATGGACTGAAGAACTCCTGAACCCAAGTCACTTACAGCGCCAGACAACACAGCCTAGTTCTCTATCTTTAGGGAGCTCTTAGTCTAAGCTGGAAGTTCAGCACTGATTCATGCAGTGACTAGACACTAACACAGACAAAACCAATTAGTCCACAGGTATCCCTCAAGGATTTTAGCATTCGCTAGAATGAATAAGCCGAGCTTCCATGAATGTATGCCTAAGTACTTATGATAAAATATTCAGAAGACTTTCGGAGATTTTATTCAGAAACCTCATGCTTATTAATTTCTGTTTCCTGAGGTCTGTGGGCCACAGAATCTGGGTGAAAAGGGGCCTCTCTGGAGCACTGTGAATCTTAACCCCCGTACTTCTTAAAGCAGAAGCAGGCTGATCTCAGCAGCTAAAGTCTTGATCAAACCTGTTCTCCTGTGAGCATTGAGACTGAGTTGGTTGACATCAGTGTGGTCTCCAACCAGCTCCCCAAGGCATGGAGTGACAGGACAAGGGGCAATGGCTTTAAACTATTAGAGAGTGGGTTTAAATTAGGTATTGGGAAGAAATTCTTTACCATGAGACACTGGCACAAGTTGCCCTGAGAAGCTGTGGCTGCCCTGTCCCTGGAAGTGTTCAAGGCCAGGCTGGATGGGGCTTGGAGAAACCTTGTCTAGCAAAACGTGTCCCTGACCATGGCAGGGGAGTGGAACTAGATAATCTCTAAGATCCCTATCAACACAAACCATTCCATAATTCTATGTGTGGAGCAAGGAGGACAGAAGAGGAGACCATGATCTTGCAGGCTTTGCTGGCTGTTTTGCTTGCTTTGCCTCAGCCTCAGGTTCTGGTTGAGGTATCGTGCTCCTGCCTGTCACCCACAGGGCTTTGGTGCTGTGCATTTGTTGGCATTTTGCTGTTATGCAGATACTGGCTGTGGTGAATCTGTTGTCCTCTGAAGGCAACAGGGCTCCCAGTCCACAGGCAGGCTCCAGAGCTGTGCTGCTGCTCGCTGGAAATGGTTGATTTTCTGGTAACATGAGTGTTGGTAGCAGCCACGTACTGACCAAGCCCCACACAAACACCTGCTACTTGTGTCACAGATGGTAGGCTGTCAAAATTATTGAAAGATGCAGTCAGATCCGACCTGGTGACCTCTAAGTATGTGGCCCTTATTACTGCATCCTGGTGCTATTCACACCCCGAAAGAGACGTATGCTAAAAATTCAGTCCTCACTGGCATCTTTATTTTAGCAGCTCTTTCTGTCATACAGAGTGACATGTTCCCTTTTCACCCTGAATCCCAAGAGAGAAGAGGATTATTCACTGTAGTGCCAGAGGGTTTATCTAGGAATAAATGGGCTGAAAATGAGCAAGGGAAATAAGGCTGAATGTCTGGAGCTGAGGACAGTCCCAAAATCCCTGTAGTTTGGTTTTTTTTTTTTTTTCATTGCTAGTTTGTATCATCTTGAGAAACTAAGTTTCTGTTCCTTTTTTGATGCTCCAGTGGTAGTCCCACCACTGTGAATGGGAGTCCCTCCTGCTCTGAGAGAGACCAGGTTACACTGAAAGGACTGTGAGCAAGTGTCTGTCTCAAGGTGTGGGCTCTTATTTCTTTTGATCACCTAAAATAAACAAATATTTGTATTTTCCCTGTTTGTAATGGGAGAATGTCTTTCTTATTCTGGTGTGTCTGTAAGTCTTAGTCTTAGGCTGTGAGTGGCATCATGTATAGTATGTTTGCTCACCTCTCCCTCCCTGCAGTAGCTCACAGAGTGAGTGAATACCCCCCCTTAATTCACCTTGTGTGAGACACCTCGAGATTCTCATGGTGGTTGGTGCCATATTCCACATCTTGTTGCAAGTTCTGCCTGTTCTTCTCATCTGCCTGAAACCACTTCTTTTTCCTTCTCAGCTCTTACTGGCCTTCAACCAAAAGGCTGTTTCCACTCAGTAGCGGGTAAGTTATGACACAGCTCTAGGAAGAGCCTGCACTAAGTGTAGGTAAAGGCAAACAGCCAGGTAACAGAGTCTGGCAAGAAATGGTGTGAAGAGCTGTCATCCAGCACAACAGTATTTCCTTCTTTCTTGTCCCTGAAACTGCCCGTGGAACTGAACCAGTGATTATCCATTTTTGTATGTGGTATCTGTGTCTTGATGGAGCTTAAATATCAAGGAAAGGAATCCATGTTGCAAAGGGCCCAGACTGAGTGTGAGAGGTTGTCAAAAGCCTTCTCATTTTGTCTTTTAAACGTGATGCTAATGTCAGTCAAAGGTCTCTGTATGGGACAGCAAGGGAAGGAGTGATAGCTCTGCTCATGTGCAGAGGAGAACAGCCTCCATCCACCCTCAGCTCTGCTAAGGATGACAAAATATCCTGGCACAGAACTGTGTGTCTAAAGGAGTTGAGGAGAAAAAAATCTGGATCCAGTTCAACCACATTTTTGGAGCTGGCTAAGGTAGCCCTGCATATGTGGGGAGGTGCAGAGAGAAGCCACAAAAGCTGAGGGCTATTCCAGTGTTCAGGGCTCCTCAGGCTGCGCCAAATCAATTATCATACAGAGCTGGAATTGCAGCCCTGCTCCTGGAGATTTGTTCAGGCTGAATACGGAAAAATTAGCAGGGCTGATAACCAGAGCATTCACTGCTCCAAGCCATCAGACAACACCCTCTCCCCTGTGAACATGCAGCCAGGACTTGCTGAATGTTGGTAGATGTATAGTAGATATATATTAATAGTCTGTACTAACAGACATAGTTCTGGTTCCCTGGTTAAAGCAAGCAATGTGTGTATGAGTACACACATGTACTTCTATCTGTATAAATACATTTAACTAGGTGCTGTAGAACACAGCTCTGCATCTCAACTTGCTGTGTAAGCAATCTAAACTCTCCCTTTAGTTAAAGGATCCCAGGGACTATATTGATCTGACAGAGATATCCTTGAGTCATGTTATTGTTTTTTCTTCCCTCATCCTAATAAACCAGAACAAAAGGCAGTCCTTACTGCTTTTACTACTGCAGTTTTTAACTGCACTTTGAAAATGTTTGCTTACTTTTAAATTATTCTTTGAGATAAAGGCAAACCTCATTGTTATTAACAGTTTAAATGTTATCCACATAATCTAAAATAAATAGTATGTATTAGATCATGGTGCTTTTTTCTCATTTTTTATCTTGAAAAGTACTCCAGATATAGGATTTTTCAGCTAGAGCAGATGTAAGATATATCCTGCCTTTACTAATTCTTTTTTTTTTCCCCCCAAATAGGGGACTTAGTTATGAACAAAATGGACAAAAACCAGACATGGGGAAGATGAGATAATATGCACCATTCATTAGGAGGATTTTTCCAGGGTATTTTGCTTCAGTCAGAACTGGCGTGAGAGGTCAGTCCTGCCAGTCCTCCAGGTCTGAGCTCTGTTATCTGGAGGACAATGAGAACAACGAGCTTTATTGGCACCACAGGAATAATTATGCAGCCAGTGAGCCTGCGGGGCAGCAGGGGAGAGCAGGACTCCAGCTCCTTCCTCCTGCTCCCCTGCCCTCACCATCTGCTCCGTGCTGCTGATCTGGTGCTCGGCCCCCTGCGGTTGCAGGACCCACAGTTCTGGTTCTGCCACTGCCTGGCTGCAGACATCAATCCCTGGCTGTGGCAGAGCAGTTCAAGCCACCACCTGAAACTCCTGGCCATGCTCCCTGTGCTATTGGGAGAACAGCTTATGGCCACGGGTGTTTTATTCAGGTTCTCTGAACAGGAGAGAATAATTGGTTTAGGAAAGCACCTTGTGGTGTGTGCCTGATTCTGTGAAAGAAGTATTTCCTCAAGTCACTGCTGTGCCCCTGCGCTCTTGATGTAATCTCTTGTGCCCTTCCTCACTCACTCATGCCCATAATAGTGCTGAAAGGGGAACAGAGAGGCTGGGAATGGTGACTCATGGAACTGTTCTCCTCTGTATGTCTAGTGGTGAAAACACACCAGGAAACTCAGCCTCTGTACTAGATAAATCAGCTGAGAGAGAAAACTGTGAAAAAACAACGTGGCATAACAGGGTTAGACCATGACAAAAACCCCTTTCACCTTGTTAATCTATTAGTATAGAGTAATAGAAGAAATAAGATCATGTATGGGAGAGAGATAGTGGACTTCATTCGGACTTCAAAAAGTCATAAGGAAAGAAAGACTCCTTCAAGAACCTGTGAACGGACCTGTGGTAGTGGTAAGAAGAGTAAATGTTGCCACAGGTGAGGAACAGGCTTAGAAGAAGAAACCAGGGTAGAAATAACTTTTTATCAGAGTAAAAATTAAGTATCAGGATACTTGACCAAAAATTAAGTATCAAACGGGGTTTATTGTCTTCTTGGGTGATCTGGAGGTAGAAGCACTTGGTGAAGACAATAAAAGAATTATGGTAGTAAAGAAAGTTGGGAGACAAGTGAGAGACTTGCTGAGATGAACAGGCAGTGTAATGGATGATCGTAAATGCAGAGCAGCACACACTGGAAGAAATTATTCTTATACTTATCTTTTAAATTAAAAATAACTGTTCTGCAAAGAAAATTAGTCTTGCTGAGGCAGGCTAGTAAATAATAGCTTAGCACAGAATCAAAACAGCATGCTAAAGCATATGGTATGCATTCAAAATTCACACAGGAAGGAGCAGCTTTTTTAAATATTGCTGTATTCCATTTACCTTTCCAGTTCACCTCTTTGCCTTTTCAGATGTGTCTCAGAATATGGAAGCAAATAGGTATCTTCTCCAGTGACTGTGCTGCACTGCAGCCCTCTGCCATGCTCCAATCTTCTGAAGCTGCTGGAAGGGGTGGGGTAGCTCAGGCAGGTTCTTGGTGATTCTTGTCAGTGTGGTGTAACTGGGACTTTGGTGAAGCACGAAGCAGGTTACAAATGGTCAGAGTATGAGTGCTCTGGAGTGTTGGGTTCTAAATCACCTGGACTCACATGGCTCTCCATAGCTGCCAAGTCTTGGTGTAGTTTTGTGCCTGCAAGCACGAGCCTGGGAGTTCCCTGTGGCTGGGATATGGAGATGACCTGGCACCCAGGCTAACTTCCTCTGGAGGTCCAGGGCATCTAATTATGAAAAGGTGTTGGGAGAAGCTGTAGCTCTGCAGATGGGGAATGCCCTAACTTTCCACAGCCAGGTGACAAATATCTTAGGGATATCTTACCGCAGCCTTTCAGTACTTTAAGGGGACTTAAAAGAAAAATGGGGACAAATTTTTAGCAGGATCTGTTGCAATGGGACAAGGGGTAATGGTTTTAAACTAAAAGAGGGTAGATATAGATTAGATATAAGGAAGAAGTTTTTTACAATGAGGGTGGTCAAATTCTGGCACAGGTTGCCCAGAGAAGCTGTGGCTGCCCCATCCCTGGAAGTGTTCAAGGCCAGGTCAGACAGGGCCTTGGGCAACCTGGGATAGCTGAAGATGTCTCTGCTCATTGCAGGGGTGTTAAACTAAGTGCCCTTTCAAGATCAGCCCAAGTATTCTATGATTCTATGGTGGAACATTAGAAATGGGTTTGTCAAAACTGCAGGGAATGATCCTACTCTTTGCAGCAGGGACACAAAATACAGTGCTTGCAAAAGTTTTGCTCTTGATGTATGCATATTTGTCCATTCTTCAGTCAGGTGTCCTGTGCTGTAGAGCCATTAGCTCAGGATTTGTAACTTCTCTCAAACATTTTTTTCATATGTAACTGTTGCGGTCTTTTTATCTACAAAATGGTATCATTGGAGTGGAGAGAAAAATACACCCCTCACCATTCTTCACATCGCCTGATATTAACAGGAGCCCATAAAATACTTTAATAATGGAAATAAGCAAAAATCCAGCGCAGCCATTTCGACTTTGTCATGAATTTTAAACTTAGCAGATAAGTTATTTAGGGAGAAATGCTAAGGAGAATTTGCAGACAAGCAAAAATCCATTTGAAACCTTAAATGTGAGCAGCCTTCCATCACGGAGCTCAGCTTTAGCCCATCATGAACTAAACTTCCCTTTCTCAAATGTGCAGATATCAGGAACCTTATCAACTGTTGGCAGGCTGCAGGATTACATGTAAATTAAGTGTATCAAAGACTCGAGTCAGATAGCCAACATTAGGAACTAAGAATGTTATTCTTGCCTACTTGAAAGCCCTTCATAATGGATTAGAAACAAGAACTTACATCTCTTAATACCGATGCTGAAAATTTTTAATGCCGAAATTTGAAGTATCTTTTTTCTTCTATTGAATTTTAATATTTTGGGAGTAAATGGTACTGGGGATTTCCTTCATTTTAGACAACCCTAGTCACAGAGGGTTGCAAAATGATGTATACGTTTCACAATCAAAATGAAAGCCATAAGGCTGAATTTTGTATAAGAGACTCGACAGAGTTGTTGGCAAATGTTATTTTTAGCACTGCAGAGCAACAGAGATCTTTACAATCTTGGCATTTCTTGCAGTTTTAAAATGGAGAACAGCTTTTGAAATGTCTGCTTTTCCTTGAATTTTTGTCCATATCATGAGCTTCTTCATAAAGTTTTTGCACTGGTCTTGGCAGCAAGTACTGATTTAGTGCCAAACAGTGCAGAACTGCTCCATTTTACACTGTTTCTGCAAAAGGCTTTTTCTTCCAGAAAAGAGATGCTGTAAGAAATGCCATCTGATCCTGGCATTCATTGTTTGGGTTGTTTCCAGTTGCACGTGTGAAGTGTTCAATGTAGTGTACAATGGACAGTGATAAGGAAAAATGAAGTTGGGTCAAAAGTGCATTGAGCACTAATCTACAGATTGCATAGTATTTAATACCAGTGAAAACCAACTTGTTTTTTTTTTCTAAGCATAGCTCACAAAGACCTTCTTTCTCCCAAAACCAGAAGAAGGTAGTTGCTACAGGAAATATCTTATGTCACAGATGAGAGACAATGTGCTTCACGGATTCAAGAGTGGGTCTCGGGGCTCCTGGCATGAATCCTAGATTCAGCTGCAGTGTTTGACTGAGGGTAAGGCAATTAATTTGGTGTTTTCAGGCAGAGGTGCTGTGACACATTTAAACTCATAGGGAGGCTGAAATGAGTTTGTCAATTTGCCTTTGACGTCCAAGTCGCAAAAGTTTTCACACATCTATGTCTTAAATGTTTTTTTGTAAAACAGAAGAGGACCCAGTTTTAAGACAGCTAAGATCTGGAGGGATTATATGGTTCAGGGATGGTTATCAGGGTTTATCAGCCCTTCCTAGATTCTTCAGGAAGAATGTCTAGTACCAATTCCTAACAGTTTTCTAAGAGCTAGCACTGCTGTACAGTCAGTAATACATGGAGCACAGTTTGAATGGTCATTTAGCTCTCCGTTTTTTCCTTCCCTGCCTGTGTGCATGGGGATTTGCCTGTTTGCTTTGCTTTCCTTGCCATATTGTTTCAATTATCAGACAATTTTTTTTTCACCTCCACTTGACTTACATGTGGGTTTGACTTACAACTGGGACAATATAGTCATTCTGGCAGCTGTATCGGGGGCCACCTTCTGCTGCTTTTTGGACCACCAGCTAAGACTGATGAAGAATACTAAGTCTCAATAGCATCGTAACAGGCTGAATACCTCTTCTTTTCATTGCATCCAGATACAGCTTAGAGAATACCTGGGTTTAGTCCTCCAAGGGTCTGGCTTCTAAAACAAAATAAGCATCCGGGTTCTGCCCCCTCAGCGGGTAAGATCCGTTGAGGGTGATCTCTGGTGCCATATTTAGGCGGGAGACAAAGCAGAGATTGATTTAGTCTCAACCTTCACATGTGCTTCCTTTCCATAAGTCATGCTTTCACTTCTTTTTTGTAGCCTGGCAGCTGCAAGGGCTGGTTGCTTGGTGACGCTCTCAGCAGCACAAAGAGCTCTCAGCTGGGAGGCCAGGGCTGTCCGCCACAAACAGCTGGGATAATTTTATTTGTCTTTCTCTTGTTCCTGTTAATTGCAGGGACCTGAATCAAAGTCAACATAATAGAAAAGGGAACACTAGCAGATACTATTTATGGCTCCTTTAACATCCACCTTTTTCTTCCAGAATCAGGGAAGTGACAGTAAGTGCCTGAAGTGGCCTGTTATTTCAGAAATGCAGGAATAAAATTAAAAGGCATGATTTCCACTGCTGGTTCAAGCAGGCTTTTACCAGGTTCTATATAAAAGCAACATGTGAGACAGGGATTTGGATTTATGAATCATTGTTCCTTAATCCAGTGTGTGACTGCCCGCCTGTTCATTCTTTGTAATAATCCTATGCTGTGCAGGTCACATCTATGAAACAGCTAATAATGACTTCTCCTCTACCTGAAAAGAGTATACTGCTCCTCAAGTATATAATTTCTGGTAATGTGTTAGCTGCTTTTGGGTAATTTGCTTACACAAGGGGCTAGATGGTAACCAAACAAGTAAACCCTAACACTGAATATTTGCAGTTCACTGATGAAATGCACTCTAACACGGATAAACTGATGTATGAATGTTCTAAGGACCTGCTGTTAAAACTCAGGACCAGAAAGTGTTGTTGATTTCTGCATTTTCTTACCTCACCAAAAGCCCTGAAGTACAAAAAAAATAAAACTACCTTTCGAGAATTTGGGCTGCTCTGTTTCTAGGGCCAAAATCAGGGAAGATTGAAGTGGAAATGTACCTGCCTAACAAAGTGCTAAATCTTGCATGCAGAGCTCTGAGGCAATGGAGTAAGTTGGTGTGATCTTCTGATTGTGAGAATGAGGAATCTGAATTTTAGTGCCTCACACTTGTGAGCTGTAGTAGCAGGTGTTGTAGGGGACACTGGGGGGCTTTGGACCTTTTTTTATGTCCATGTGTCTGCACAGGGCTGTATTACATGAACCATTTCAGTGAAGAGACAGGGGTCTGGGTGGCTTTTGTTTGTTAAAAAACACATGCTTGAGCTATAGTCTCTTTTTTTGATCCAAAAACCTTTTGTCACTCCCATAAAGGTACTTATGGCATAGTTTTCATCCCTGAGCTGGTGCTCCCCAGATATTTTTTGAGTGCATGGGTATTTACATAGATTTTGTTGATTCCAAATCTGGCAGTTTTCTTCACTGAATACTTTCCAACATGCTGCCTCAGATGTAAATGTATCGAGACAATAATCGGGGCAATCCTGTAGCTCATGCTTTAAGGTTTAGAGTGATCACTGGAGGGATGAAGAAGGAATTGGCCTTTCCAAGCAGCATCATGCAGAAAGATGTAAGCACATTTGTGAAGGAGGAGCTTCCCTGTCTTCTGAAACATCAGCTATTAGCCCCTCACAGCCTGCGCACACCGACCCATGAACTGATCCTCTGTGTCAAATCCTTATGTAAATGCAACAGCCTAATCCCCTTGCCCTGATAGGAATTTCACACCTTAATCCTCCCAGTGTTCAGGGGCAAAGACGTTCCTACTAGGCAGTTTGACGAGTCCTATTTTGAGAAAAATCACTGGGTGTAAGTTTGTGAAGTAGGAAAAGCGTGGTCTCTGATTTGTAAGGAAGACTGAAGCATGTCACTAGTAAAAGTGAGGGTATTATGTTCCTAAATTGTTAGTGAATTTCAGAGGATTTGCCACACCAAATGAGACCATTAGCCTACCAAGTTCTTCATTTTGCCCCTGGCTGACTCTTTGCTTTAGCTGGAAATGCTCCCTCGGGCAGTACAGTTGGGTCTGTAGGAGTGGGAAGAAAAGGATTCCCTGCTGAGCCCTGCAGCAATCCAGGTTGTGCCTTGCAGCTGGGCACTGCTCACTGAGCCCTGGGCTTCCACTGCTCAAGCTGGAAGACGTGTCCATCAGTGCATGTGGTATCATTCTGAATAAACCTGTAATCTACATTATTATGCAACCTCGAAGAAGTATTAAAAGGCTGAAGTACCCATCACAGGACCTGAGAAATGCCTTGAACTTATCCTTTTCTATATAGATATGTATTAATCTCTCAGCTATGGAGCCTCGTTCAAAGCTCACTGAAGTCTCTAGAACACTTCCACAGGCCACAACCTATGTATCCAAGGCCTTCTATGACAAGGAGGAGACCAACCCAGTTCCTGAATTGTAACCTCTGAAAATAAGGATGCACCAGGGTGTTTCACATCACAGCAGGGAACTAATTGCATTACACACAGAGGCTCCTTTTCTCAGCCTCAGAAGGCTTACATTTGTATCTCTTCTTCTCCTGGTTGTGCAGGTAGTTGTGGGTGCAAATCAGGCACCTGGATGATCTGCTATTGCCTTTTTTTAGACGCCTCTTTATGCCAGCAGAGACAGAGTGGCTCTCAGTCAGCTGCAGATTAAACCACTAACCCAGCACACAATGTGTGCACAGCTTTACAAGCAGCAGTGGTTAGCTGGCCATTTGGAAGAAAACTATCTACATGTGTCCTGTTATTTCCACTGCCAGAGCTTTTCCAAACCAGCCTTTTGTTTTAGTTTATTTCTCCCTGCAGAAGCTTGTTGCTCCATGCCTGCTCTCTTGTTGCAGCTCTAGTCCCTCTTGGCTGCTCTTTGTCTGCCCCGTTGTTACTTGATGCTACAGTTTGGACTTGCTTCTCACCGGTGAACCGATGAGGCTCTTCAACAGTCAGGCCTTTATATCTATTCAATGCAGACTCCATTCTGCTAGTGCAACCCTCGGAGCATTTGCATCCAAAATGCCAGCACACTGAGTCAAATCTGCTGCTACACAAGAGAATCTGCACAAACTAAGCCTTGATTTTACTTTTCTTCCCCAGGCCAGCTGGCTGTGGAAAGTTTTGTTCTTTGTGACTCTAAATACTTGTGTTGTTTTTAATTGAATTTGACTGTAGCTCACTTAAGCGTTTGTGGCTTTTCCTTAGGAATGATATCACCGTCCCATCTAGCTCCTGTGGAGCAGGAATTGGAAAACCTACGTTATGACAAACTATAATTTAAAAGTCAGAAATGTCTGATGTAGCCAGAAATGCAATTTTGGAGGGGAAACTTACCCGGTTATTTAAATGCTTCTGTCATTTAGAATAAACCACTCTGTAACTGCAAAGGTCACAACATCCCCAAGAGCTACTTTTATTTTGTATTGTTTTACTCATCTCTAGCATGGAGGTAGTGACCTGTGTGCATTCAGCCCCTCAGAAAGGCTGTCCCCTCGTACAGATGTCCCTGACCTGGCTTGGTTCAGTTTGTGGCATTAAGGAACCCCTGACAAACCTAGAGGCTGTAGCAATAGTCAAGTCTCTGTAGGGATTACTTGCAAATGCAGTCTTTTCTAATGGTTTTGATAATTGCATGTCATTTTTGCAGCCGGACTAAACAATTCTGATATTTCCTTGTTCTAATGCCCTCTGTCAGCATTTTCTAGTACTAAAGGTGCCTAAGCAGACAGTTATCTCACACTCATCATTTTATATTTTTACCACATACCTAAGCCAAGAATTTGAAACAATTTAACATAAAAATTATGGGGAAGGAAAAAGCATCTCATTGCAGTCCAGGCAGAAATGACAAACCTCAGAGGTTTCTTCCAGCCTCACTGGGTCATGTCTTGAACTGAGCTTCATTTCATGTGTCCAACCTGCCTCATCAGCCAGGATATGAAGGGGGACTAGAGCAGCATTCCCTCTTTCCTGCCTTTCCAGCTCTGATCCCCCACCTGGCACTTCACCAATGGTGCTTTCTGTTGCTCTGTGCTGTCTCAGCACTCTGTACTCGTTCTCCCAGTGTATTGTGCTGATTGCAGAAATGTATGTGGCTGTTGCCTTTTCCCTGTGTCATTGTACCAGATTCTAACTGATACCTGCAAGAGAGAAAATATCCAAGCTTAGGGAGAGGCTAAGCTCTGTGTCACTCTGCAGGTGAAGACCTTGGCCCCAGACTGGGAACAACCCCAGTGCCCCAGTGCAGCAACTACCTCTGTTCACAGGTGTCTTAGTTCAGACACCAACCAGGCTTTGACAAACCCACATATTGAATACTGGAGTCTGCTATAGTCAGGCTAAACCTTCCTACTTTGCCTGTCAAATGGAAAGTCAAACCAGTAGCAAATGCTGATTACTATAAAGGAGATTGCAGGTAGTACCTGACTGAGTGTGGGTGCTGGTGTAGTGGTGTTACCAGCATGGAGCACACTGCAGCAGCTGCTCAGTATTGCCTTGCATTGCTTCTCTGGACAGAAATGTGGAAAATGAACACAATAAACATAAATAGCCTCAAGGTTTTTATTGTTTCTATTAGGGTACATTGCAATAGTAAAAGTAAAGGGGGGTATTGAGCTGGATTCTCAACATATGCCCGCTGGGTTTGCTCTCAGTATAAGGCAGTTAGAGCACTGTCCTCACAGGGGGATCGATGGTGCTGTGTGTGCTGACAGCAGCTCCTAGGGGTGTTGTGCCCCAGGCAGGGGCCATGCCTGTGGGATCACTGGAGCAGCAGATATTCAAATAGCCACTGCTGCACCATTCAGTGGGACCCAGAGCACATCTTGTGCCTGCCAGATGGTGCAGAGCAGGTCCTCACCTTGCCCTCAACATACTCTCATCTGCTTCAGCTGTCTCCTTTCCATGCTGTATTCTCCTGGTCATGGCACATCAGTAATGCTGGTGTCAGGTCACAGGGACTCTGGTGTCATTGGGGCACCATGCCTCAGTATTTGAACTCCTTCCTGAGCAGGCTGACTAGCTCTGCACAGCTAACAGGGCTAGACTTCATGTGAGAGAAAGGAAGCTGCATCCTCAGCTACATCAATTTCCAGTTAAGTGACCTTGCAACAACTGGGCATGATTCTCTGAGTTTTTATTCCCTTTCCTCGTTTCAGCTGGGAGGAGGGTGCTGAACTCTCAGTGGAGAGCTGTAAAAGAATCACTTGTTGGTAGCACCCATGTAATTGATGGCACAGTGGTAGAGGATGCTATTTCTGATAGCACTCAAAACAAACATATTCCCAAAGCACAATGCATGCATGTCTTGAACTTGCAGAAATCCATTAACAGGGCTGGTATGGGAGTTGTCTGGCTGTCACATTTTGGGTTATGTTTGCAAGAAACCTGTTAGAAAAATAGATCCTTCTTGACAATGGAATATCCCCAAAGCAAATTTTGAGATGCTGTAAATGGGAAGGTCTGAGGTGCTGTTTGCAGAGGAAGAACAGATATTAGCCTGAACCCTCTATTAAAAACAGTGCAGATTTATTGACTTACACTGGCTGATAATCTGTTTCTGAAGCTGCTTTTAAAACCAAAGAAATGTAGTTCATATTGCTTTCCCTTGTCCTTCCTAACAGTGTTACCTCTGTCCCTTGCTTAAGTGCTAACAGTTTAAAAATGTATTTGGAAAGGGTGTTCAGAGGATTTTGAACATGATACTGTTAGCAGGAGCATTGTTCTGCCAGTCTCAGAAATTACCCAATTTCCTCTTAGGGCAAATCTGCCATTTTATCCACTTAGGCACCAGATCACTACCTCGTGAAACAACCTTTACTATTTCTTCTTGCTAACTAACACCTAGCATCTGAGGCAGCTCCAGGTAGGAGTTTCAGTATTTGTTCTCTTCATCGCTGCAGAGGTAAAAAAAAATATGCAGAAGAAAAAACCTCTTCTAACTTATCCAACCTGAGCAGCTCAGAATAATTTCTAAGCAGCTACATCCTTGTAGCACACTTCCCTCGGCAGTCAGGCTGCCCGGGTCTGACCCGTGCAGCATCTCCGTGGAGATGGAATCACACATCTCTTCAGCAGCCCGCCAGAGCCAGCAGCAATGATGTAACCGAGCTCCCAGCACATCCTTTGTTTAAGGAATTGTTTCAGCTCGGTGGAAAAGCTGAGCCGCTTGGGCTGTGGCAGACGAGCTGCATTTCACAGGAAAGAAAAGAGCTGCGAGAAATGACTTCTCCTGTCTGCCTTAGAAGGGAAATTTTCCTCGGAGGTGCTTTCCTAATTATCTTGTTTTCATTCCGTTTGTGCCTTTGGCACATGTTGGAGCTGGACTGTGAGCCATCCAAGCATTCCCTCTCCCAGGACACAGCCCCTTTGCTGCATCGGCGGGGGGTAAGACAAACACCTTTTGAGATCCTGCTTTGGCTCGTTCATTTACAGGGCGTTTACAACGATGCACTAAACAGACAGACTGGACCGGTGAGGCAATATCAGGGATCAAATCTCATCAGAAAATCTGTCAGCAGAACTGGACTTTATTAATCCAACCATTTGTCCTTGTGGGTCCCTTCCAACTCAGAATATTCTGTGTGTGTGTGTATGTGTGTGATTCTGTGTCTGTTTATGCTGCAGAAGACAAAAGAGGCTTCAGATTCCAGGTTTCCTCCACTCCTATGGAGATGATTTACAGGCTTTTTCTATACTCACGGGGAAGGATCTGCATCAGGTTGCACTTGGCTTCTCTGCTGTGCAGAGGCCGTTGGCAAGTGCGTGTTGTGGTGGCAAGTGACAGAACCTGGTCAGAGGAGGGTGAGGTAGAAATCCACTTAATGTGCTGAAAGCAAAATAGGAAAATGGTGGACTAGACAGGATGATGGCACTGTATTGAACTTCCAAATGTGCATATGCATGCACCAAAGGCTCCATGTGCCTGCCCCAGAGCTTGCTCTCACCTGCAGCATCAGGCGCTGCAAATTGAGGGCATGGCCCCAGTTCGATTGCAAACTTGACACACTTGTAATCTAGCAAGAGATTTAATCCTGTTAGTGGAGGTACTTGTTTATTGGTGGCCACAGAACCCCTGATTTTCTGTCTTCCCTTGCAGCCTGCACCGACTTTATGTTGGTGTGAATGACTGAACAAAGCCTGGGGCTGCAGGCAATGAGGTCTGAGAAGAGCTGTGGTGGTGTGAGGTCCCCAGAGCTACAGCACATCAGAATTGAAGCAAATACAAGAGCCTTCTGCCTAGCTATGGTAGAATTTCTCTGCAGACAGCCTTGGTCACACAGGCCATTTCCAAGATGCTGCATCAATTCATATTAGTATGGTTGGCTGACAGGTCAGCAACAACAGCTTCCACATGTGGCTATGGAGGGAGACAGGTAGGAAAGGCACATTTTTACACACCCCAGTGGGCAGAGAGGTAAAACATATGTCTGCACAGGTGAATGAAAGGGTGCCTGAGCAATATGCTGCCTCTTTCTTGCAGAAAGAAAGAACATTTTTGAAGGCTTAATGCTCAGATGGTCTAAATCCAGTGTGGGCAGTGCACGTGTGCTAAACTGGAAATGTTCATCTTCTTGTTTAGAGGAAGAGGTGCATCAGTGAGGGCCAAAAGTTCATTTCCTTGCTTATAAGAGGTATCCAGTTTGATTATTATTTCAGCCATACCAAATAGGTCACATGCATTTGCTTGCTACAGCAGATCTCAAGTCTGAAGGGACTTGGGTAAAGTGAGCACTTGCTCTGCCAGGGGTTTGCTGACTGTGGAGTAAGGGCAGTAAGCAGAACCATTTGTTTGACATCTGTGTCTATGGATCTGTGCTGCTCTAAGAATCATCACAGGATGAATTATAACAGAAATACCAGGTCTTGGAAGGTAGAAAAAAGAAATCTGTGGGAGGCAAATATCCAGTGCCTTATTCACCTAGCTTAGTGAATTTGGTCAGATCCTCCTCCCTCTTATTCCAGCATTTATATAAAATTGTTTGACTGAAAATTAAGCTCAGACACAATTTGGCCCTTGAACACCAGTAATACAGTTCAGTTATGAGAGAACCAACATTTTCCACACGGGGAGATGTTATAACAACTCCTCTTGCTTTTTATCCCTCTCTTTCTCCCTAGAATGAGTATGGATATTTCAGTATACAAGTTTACGAGTTACCAGTGCGCAGAGTTTGGATGCCATTTTTTTTTTTTTGGTATCTCTTCAGAAGGAAAAAATACTGTGGGGAATTGTAAGTGATGTACTAAGTTAATGCAAATTAGTCTTGTTTATTTGCCTGATGTAATGGAATAAAAAGAAAGCAGTAGAAAAGGAGCCAAGTCATTTTCTTGTAGTCTGCAGGAGGGAAGTTCAGTGCATCTGGAGGGCAACAGTGTGGAGGCAGAGTGTTTGTAATTGGACTGGCATATGGCAAAAGAAGTGTTATGGAAATCTGCGTCAAAATAAGGGTAGTGTCAAACTGGGCTCCAAATCAGTAATCACAGGAGCCAAATGGATGAATTTAAGTTCAAAGTTTAGATTTGTTATGATTCCTGTGGTTATTCTGGGTTCCTTTTTCAGATGGTCCCAGCAGGCGGCATGAAAGATTAAGAATTTTAACGTAAGGACACTGATAGGGAAAGACACCCTCTCCCGCAGGACTTTGGAGTGGGAAGTCAGGGAATACTGATGAAATGGAGAAGTACTTGTGATCCAGTTCAATAGAGGACACTAAGTTTTCCAGCCCTCAAAAGCTGAGTGATAACTTTCATAAGCAGAAAATAGGATTACTTTGGCCGAATGTACCTTTTAATTTGGGGGAAAAAGAGAACCTTCCAAAACAAGCAATTAGTCAAGCGTAAGATTACTTTAGGCACCTTATGCTTGGTTAAGTTATTCAAGGGTTAATGAGACCAAAATCCAGGGAAATCAAGAGAACAGTGTCCAAGAGATCTTGGTGTTGGATACGGGAGATGTTGCTGCATCCTCAGGAAACACGTTACTAGTGCAGCTCGGGGACGTCACAAATGAACCGTGTTTTATTGTCCTTATTTTATGGATAGAAAATGCTCACACTGGTCCTAAAAGTGGCCAAGAGTCCTTCCCTCGCTGATCTCTCTTTGCTTTACACTCTTAGTCCTCTTGGCTTGTCGAGGTCACCCAGCAGGTAGGACAGCTAAGAGAGGACTTCAGCATTCCCCTTCCTCCTTCCCCAGCTGAGTGATCCTTTCCCACATATTTCTCACTTCCCCCACTAATGTAGCCTCGTTCCCTACAGTACTTGGAAGCTTTATTTCTATTTTTCCTTGTCAATTAAACTAAACTCCCAACTGCATTTCCTTAACTGCTACACTGTGTGCACTCCATACCTGTTCAAAATTGCTCTTCCTGGACAAAGCATGTAGGCAAACTTCATTTATCAAATTAAGGACTTTGGGGAGAGCACAATTAATCTTCACTTATCCCTGGAGAACCTCGAGGTGGAAATGGGTCTGTAGGTGTGAACAGCTGAAATAACTTGATTTTTTTCACAACCCTAAAATGAACAAAGAAATCCTTGTGGGAGAGATGTGTGTGGAGAGTACCAGATGAAAAAAGAGGGCAGCAAAGAGGCTGGTAACCTAAAGCTTGGGGTCATTTCTTGCCCCAGGAGGGGCTGGGTAGGAGAGCCTCTTTATCATTAATCTGTCACAGGGTACAGAAGGATTTGAAAGAGTCAGAGAAGGGAATCAGCTAAAATGGAGTCAATAGTGCTTTGTCAGCATCCTTTGCAAACATTGAAGCTGGCTGTTTATTATAGAAGAGTACTAAGAGATGCTTTTCAGGCTATTTTGCTGATTAGATAAATGGCCTTACCTGTTACTGGGAGCACCTGGAATGCACAGGGAATGTCCTGACCCTCCTGGCCAAGTGTCCTGGCCACTGGAATGGTGGATGTCTGGTTGGTTCTCACTGAGGCACTGCCTGTCACCCGCAGGGGTGGTCGGAGGACACCTCAGCATGGTGTCTTCATCCTTGAGTTGTTGTGATGCACCCCTGGAACCTGGTTTGTGTCAGTCCTCCTTAGTGCTGTGAAGGTTAGAATGAAGCAGGGGATGGTGGGGAACGAGCTGGGTTATGTTACCTTCAGTAAGAGAGTGAAATACTTTAATTTAGCTATATTCAGTCATTTGAGTATCTATAGTTACTGGCCAAACAGCAAACTGGCTGAAGCCCACCCAGACAAGATTCTGGCTGTAGTAGGTCATGGAAGGGATCTCAACCTGTTCTCCATGTGCTTGTCACAGGGAACAGGCTTTGTTCCTTGCTTTCCACACGAGGTTTGGTGGCTGTGCTATGCTGTCCCAGGGGACTTCTGTGGCCATCTGCTTCTGGTGAGCTGGGTCTCAGGACTCTAATCCAGTCCTTTGGAACCTGTGAATTTGATCTTTGTTCTCTGGTGTTCTACCTAGGGAACATCAAGAAAAAAAATAATAAAATGCAAGGCTGTTGCTTGCTAGAACACTTTTTTCCTTTTTTTTTTTTTTTTTTCCTCTCTTCTCTGCTACATTGGGAGTGCAAATCTGGGGTATGGACTTGGATTTTCAAAACTGCAGATAGTTTGAGGCATCAGTTCCTAAGAGGGCTTCTGTTGCCTTGAGTGTTGAGGCACCAGCAAAGATCAGGCAGGTGCCCTGAGGGCTTCCTATATCCAATACCTCAAGGGTAACCTTACATTAAAGGCCCTCAGTTTTGGAAACTGTCTTCCCAGTGGCCCAGTCATGCCTGGATCATATTGAAGAAATGAAAATAGTGCTGTTCACTCTTGTGTTTCCCCGGGCATGGTTGGGTGTCCACAAAGCTGGTAACTTTATAAATGTAATATATACTTTTATACATATATGTATGTATACATGTGCAGTTTTTTAATTAGTTAATGTAAATCTACCCTGCAGTGTGTTGGGAAGAGGATGCATTTTGTACTGCTGGAAATAAATACATGTGAAATTTGAATATTAGATTTCTCTTAGAGAAACAGGTTAAAATTCACGTGATAAATTTGAGTGTAAAAAAATAAATGGAATTTTATTAAAAAGACATAAACCTGCAAGTATATAGTTTTAAATTATTTTGATACACTCAAGGAGGTTTTATTCAATTGCTTTAAATCATAACATGGGTCATTGAAGCCACTGGTGGTTTCTGCTGACAGTGAATTATTTCCTTGCAGTAACTAATTTGACAGTGTAGGGCCTTAAATAACTGCTTTGACATCTTGTCCTTGAAGATCTGATGGTGAAACTCTGCTGTCATTTCCTCTGTGTGGGCTGAGAAACCCAGGGAGACTGAACTAAACTGGAAGCAGTACATAAGAAGAATAGGAGTCTGGAAAGATCATTCCCACCAAGGGACAGGGGGGAATTGCACGAGTCACAAACGTGCACACAGGGCTACTTGCAATCATGGGTTATTAGGCACAATTGTAAAAGAGAAATGCTGGAGGAATTGGTACAAAAAGTGCAATAAAATATGCATCAACATGATGAAATATGTATTGGAACAAATACTAACTGGGAAGAGCATGATTCTCAACTGAGTGGTGGCTTCAGCACTGCTGGATCAGTGGCTGGACTCAATGATCTTAAAGGTCCTTTCCAACTCAAGCCATTCTGTGAGTCTGTCCTGTGAAACAAATCAGGCAGGCTGTGACTTGTGGTTATGGAGAAGCCCAGTGGAGAACTGTGTTTCTTACTGCACAAAATACTCCTTCTCTATGTGGAGATTATGATTTAAAGAGGCATTTAGCACCTTTTGATCTCCCCTTCAAAAGGAGAGCAGGAGGGAGTTGTCGGACAACATGCTGATGAAGCCTCTGAGCTACAGGGATGTTTTGCCTGGAGGTGAAGTATTTCATGAATGTGCTCATGCTAAAGGTCTGTTCTATGACCGTCTCCTATAAAAAGAAGGGAGGAGAGATGAAATATTTTTCTAACTCATTCCCATTTCAACACATTGAGAGAAAGAATGAGGGAAATTCTGAAAGGAGAAGCCCCAAGCTCTGTTCTACCCTGACTTATGTCATCTTCAATTTTACTGAAGACATTAGAGGGCATAATGGAGGCAAGGCACTGCAATTCTGGGAGGGAAATGCAACTCCAGTGCCAAGGTCTCTTTTCACCAACTCCTCAGCATGATGTTAAGGCTTGTAAAAGTCTCCAGCACAGTGGCCATAGTGGTTCAGAAGGCACAGAGCTCTGAATACATCTCCAGCAAACAAGGTCTCTTTAGGAGTGAAACTCTAAGGTTTCTGTGGTTTTGTTTCTTAGTAGCTGTTTATGGTGTTGGCCATAATCCTATTGTAACTATTACTGTTAATCATATTACTATCACATTCCTGCAAAGCACCAGGGAAGGTTTTCCATAACAGATTAATCACTAATGAATTTGTAATCTGGCTTTGATCATTCATTCCTTTTGAATGCTGGTAGGTGGAGTTTACATGCCAAGATTTTCTGAATAATGAAGATACTGCCTCTAAGGACCCTTTGGAATTAATTTTTTCAAATTTGGATCTAATATGTAAGCTGGGTTCCCATAGTTCTCAAGAAGATGGGACTTTGGCAAATTATACAGATATGCAGGTCTCCACGTGCTCCTACTGAAATAAAAAGCAAAATTCTCTCTGCTTTTGGAGAAAGCTGGAGCAGACAGGTGGAAGTAATTTCAATCACAAAAGTAGATAGAGTGTTATCAGAAGAGTTTGAGCAAATGGCTCTTGAAAGGTTCAATCTCTGATCCTTCCACTCCGTGGTTTACTGCACTGAGCCCTATTGCAGTGTCAGCAGCGTTTGACTTCAAATACCCAGCGAATAACTATGGTCAGCTTTGACACAGCAAAGTATAAATCTCGTGTCTGGTGAGGCATAGATGTCAGAATACTGTCTGCACAATAGCCAAAGGCTGTGTAAATTGTAATTAAAAGCATTTAATTTAAGTTAATCTTCATTAGGAACGTAATTATGACCGCACACGAATTGCTTCAATGTAATTGTCACAGTTGTAAATACCTAGTTGTATTAACCAGCTTTTCTTCGGTATAAACTGACTGGGAGATTATCAACTCTTTTAGAGCAAAATGAGGGTGTCTACTGGCATATCTGTAGCACGTGTGTGTGTGTAATTAGACCAAACTCACCACCCTTGTTGCTGCAGGTTCTGCAGAGTGGTACCAGCTCACACATCCCCTGGGGCTCCAAATAAGCCATTGGGCAGAGATGAGAGCATACTGCCCTGGAAGTTCATTAATTTGTTAGAACTTGGTTTTGTCCTCCCCCCTAGAAAACCTTGATTTTCCAAGGGGTGTTTTAGTCTACAGCAGCACTGCCTTCAGCCTTGTCCCTGTCTTGTAGGTATGAGTATATGGGAAAAGTGTACCTTCCACAAAGTTGTCCTTTTCTAACCTGATTATCAGTGAAATTTATATATGGATTTGCTGTCCTGATGCCCACAGGAGAACTGCAGGTGGCAGGAGCCTGGAGCTATATGCCACCAGCCATGTTCCTCTGCTGGAGGCAGTCTGAACTCTGCTGCTGGTCAAGTGGCACCAACCAAGAGATTACTGCAATTCTTTACTTCAGGTCCTTGGTTGCCATGGGGATTTAGGGCAGGATCCAAAGCCTGTTGAAGTCAGTAGGGAATTTCCCCACTGAGCTCTGTGGGATCAGAATCACATCTGCTATAGAGGAGTGGAGAATACAATACATGTTGGATTCTGCTGAGAGCAACCTGACCTGAATCCAAAGTAGTTGAGAGTAGCTACTGCAAGACTTAGAAAAGGAATGATTTAGTCATCTTCTGCTTCAGGAAACAATGCACATAAGAAAACAAATAGCGCTTGGGAGATAAGTAAAATATTCTTATAAGTGGGCATGGATGCTTGAAATGGATGTCCTAACAACATAGTTTAAAAGTAGAAGGATCTTCTAACTCTCTTCTAACTCAATGCTCCTCCCAAATAATTGCACTGTTACTGCTAATTGGCATAAATCTTGTTCACAATATCCATAGCAGAGATTTGCACAGAATCCATTGCTAATCCTATAAACTGGTGAGTTTGATAAAGTGGGTTGCTCTGGGCATTGCTAATTTTATTTTCATGCTTTCACTTGCTATCATTCATTAACCCCCAAATGGTAATCTGGGCTGTGTACACAAACAAGACAGCAATAGTCATCTTATTAGTGGCTATAACCGTGAGTGGGAAATTACAACGGAATGAATATATACACAATTTAAATGGGATGCCTTGTGTGTTGGTATGGTGCTACCTGCAGAAAAAAAAAAGGGCCAGGTTCTCATTAGCACATGACTTGCAAGATTAAATCTAATACAGGGAAATTCTATATTGAATGGTATTTTTTTTCCACATAACTTACAACTGTACCCCAGACACAACAAGATGTGAAACTACTGCTCTTTGTATTTCTTTGTTTTATTCACTTAAGAGTACGTGTGTCACATTGTTTAAATTCTGTACCACATACAGTTACTAGAGCACCTCTCAAGCACTGATTGCACTTCAAGGGCTCAAACCTGCCTGTGTGTCTCCCTGGGTGTTGTACTCACTAGGGCAAGCTCAAAGACTGAATTCTGGCCTTACAGTGGATGAAACATCCCTCATTGGTATTACAGGAGATGGGAAGTACTGAATAAGCACCCCAGGGCCTCTTTAGACATGTCTCTTCAAGGCAGAATTGAAACTGGAGCACAATTGCAAAGCTTGCAGTATCAATGCTTTCTTTTCAATTCAATATAGATGAGCTTGGCACCTTAAAAGGGATTACAAAAACAACAGCTCAGGTCATAAGGTAAGACTTCCCAGATTTCCATTTGCATCCTGAAAAGAAAATATGTTCAGGAAAAGACTGGAAACTTCATCTGCCAACCACTGGCCTAAGTTTTACACCTAGTAGCCAGAACAACATAGAAATGCACTTTTTGTTATGAGTCTGTGTTATTGTGGTATATTTCTTAGTTATTTGACCACTTGGTAGCCCTTAAATAATTGTGTACTGATACGGTCTCGGTTTGCTCCCAGTGAAGGAAGTCTGGGTGCAAAACAGCACCTCACTAAATGAGGAATAACCAGAAGAGTTTGGTTTGCACAGCATTTCCTGGAGAGCTTCCCACTGCTCTCCCAATATTCCGTGTCTCCTGAGCAGCACCATCCTGTGCTCAGCAAGAGCCCCGTCCCAGACACGCTGTGTGTGCCCAAGTTCTGCTTAATAAAAGTGTGATTTAATGCAACAACCAGAGAATAGTGGGTAGATCTATAGAACCAGGTCAGATAACTAGGGAAAAGGGACAGCACAGTTCTCACTAAAACTTTTTACATATAAGTCAGCTTGGATAGGAGAATTTAATACTTACCTTGGTATTACAAAAAAGTGAAAAGGAGTTGAGAGAAAAATATACCATTCATTATCTATGGCTCATTTTCTAGGCAGCCACTTTTCTTCTTTTATCCAAGAAGGCTGCCTGGGAACTGAAACAAGACAATAGTTGTGGATTATGTATTTTCTCCAGGAAAGAAACAAAATATTTAGCCTGGGCTAGAAGGGAAGAACAGTGTCAAGTTTTTAAAATTACTTCAGCATGTTTGAGTTCAAGACAGCAAAGCAAAATGCTTGTAAAATCGCTGTAGTGTGCAAGTATCATGGCTGATTTGATGTTCCAAGAATGGACTGCACCAGCATGCTAATTGACAGGACATGATTTCTAAGCTCTTTTTGAAGGATGCTCGTGTGTTGCCTTATTTGGTTACTGATGTTTTACTGCCTCAGTGCAGAGGGAAAACGAGAAAGAAAAAGGGCAGCTGGTTTAGCACAGTGACATTTTAGTGAACTCTAGCACCACATTCCTGATGGAAATAGATATTACGGGCTGAGCAGTATTTCTTCAGAGACACCAATGAAAATACCGGTTTTGTTACAATTACCTCTCTCCACTTATTCCTGCTAGCCCATGCTTCAGAAATGCCGTGTTCCAGCAGTACTTGAACCTGAGTGGAATTGCAGAGGTTCAATGCTTCTTAAAAAAGCTCAGCCTGTGCTGGATGTTTATGAGAGTGCTGGAGCAAATTGAAAGCACACCACTGTGGGGAGAGAGATTGCCACTGGAGAGGCTGATACTGCTGGATTACCTGTCAGAAATGATCTGAGTCTCAGATGAAAGGGGAAGGCAGCAAAGGGAAGCTATAAAACGTTTGAGGGGGAAAAAACTAAAAATACAAAATTTTAGAAGTGCTGTCAGTATAATCAAGGAGTGAAGTCTGATTGAAGCTTCGTGTAATTATTCTGGCTTCACTAGATTTGCATCAAGAGGCTCGTGTGTCAATATGGATATGGCCCTTTTGTTTACATTTCTTTTTGTAACTGTATGATCAGTCTTTGTGCAATGTCTACACGTGAGTTTGTCTACATATGTCTACATCTGTATGAGCATTTCCACCATGAACAGGTAGCAAACCTTGTTTCTGTCTGGGCATCCACAACAAAATTAAAAAAAACCCTCAAAGCAAACAAAAAAAAAAACCACAACAAGAAGTCAACCAAATAAAACACCTACATTTTTTAATGGTTATTATATTATCAGCTTTTTTGAACCAAACAGGGGTTATTTAACATCCTTTTGTTTTAGCTGTAGTTGCAAAGTTACTGAGCTCCACAGTCACAAAGAGGACTCAGAATGCTTTGACCCAGGGTTATGCACAAGTGAGATTGGAAGTTGACTCAAAATCTGCAAGGAATAAGAAATACTTCTTTTTCTACAGAGGTGAGAATGAGCAGGAAGGGTCAGGGGAGGAAAGAATCTACAATATCTACCCCTGGAAAGGTGAAGACCACTGCAAGGTGCTGCCTGTGCTTATTATTGCCTCACACCACAGTGCCACTGAGAATGAACAGCTCAGCCCAGTTCCTGTCCATGTCCGTGGCAGTAAAGAGAAGCCCTGCATGGGAGATGCCAGACTTGTGTCCTTCACACCAGGAGGAAGGATCCATTTATCATGGAAATGACAGTCAATCTCTAGGGCTGAGGGCTGGGGAAGAGATAGAGAGTAAGGGATAGGTGAAGAGCTGATGAATTCATGCAGGAAGAGAGAAAAGAGGAAAAGATCCAGATGCATTATTTCTGTGGTTCAAATAAGCAAAGCAGTACCCAATTATCCTGGAGACTGCACAAAGGGAATGTCAGTGTGTGCAACCATCTGCAGCAGGCTGATCTGTGAGCTCACACAGTCACCTCTGCACCATTCCGGGAGCGGCATTTGCTGTTTCTTAGAGATTGGGAAAGAAACAGATAGAGCTCTGCTTGTAAGCCTCTGGCCACCTCCTGTTTCTATCATATATCTCCTGGGGCAATCTCACAGCAATTAGTTTCTAATTGCTTCAGTAGTCTACAACTGATTTGATGAGAAATGCCATGCAAATGTAACTGTTCTTGCATGTTTCACAGAAGCAGAAATTAATTGCATCCTAATTTTTAAAACTCGGCTTCTTTGCATTCCCCCTTCTTCCTTCACGTAACATTTTGTATTTCCAAAAGAAAGGTAGAATATTAAAAAGTAATATTTTTTTCCTCTAATCAGGTATTATTCCACCACTGCTCAGCAGCACAGATTCACCCTGATGTGCTCCATGTTCATTGTAATGATGCAATTTGAATGGTTACTCCCCAAACCAGTGTGAACCCTATAATGCCTCTCCCAGGTGCTGTTTAGTTGGGGTAAGAAGGTTTTAACCTCCTGCCATTCAGAATCCCACTAGTAAATCAACTGCATCTTGGGATCACCTCTAAATGAAATTTGCTTGCTACACAGCAGCAAGGAGACGTGATAGGATTATAAAACAGGACAATTTTTCACTGCAGAAATACTTGAACTCACTCTAGACAATTATGCTGCCTGCCATTTTACACATCATCTGTTTTACTATTCCTGCATCAGTTATTCCATTAACATTACTGCATACTAAGCCAGAACCTGTCATTGGTCCTGTAGACATGGAAAGGATGAAACACATTTCAAAAAAAGCTAAAAAAAAGGCGTTTTCACGTGGAAGGCTTTGGGACATCCATTTCACCAGCCTTTCTGCATGTGCTGTACAAAGTATTTTTATCTCCCAGCCTGCTTAACATTTTTAATTTCTACCCTAATGTGGTTTAGCTCAGGACATAATGCTGAATTTGTCATTACTCTGTTCGCTGTCAGCTGAATTGAAAAGACCTGCTAATTAGGAAAAAAAATAGGTTTATTCAAAGATTAACAGAAATTAGGGTGAAAACAAAACTCTTTTGATAGGGAGAGGATATGCATTTGCTGTAAATTCAGGAAATCTCACAAAGCACAAAGAACAGGTTCAGAATTATAATTAAGGAAGAAATTTTAGGTACCTGAAAGAACAGCTTGATGGCAATTGTTACTTTCCTTTAGATTTAATGTAACTTCTGTTACAATTTAATTTTTAAAGGCCACCATTTTTAATTCCCATTAATCTCCAGAATGAACGGTGTAATAAAGATCCTGGCAAACACTGAAATTCAACGAGTCAAAATGCCTCTAGGAGCCTTTACAGAATATTTAAGGAATCGAGCAACAGCACTGATGCTGTGAGTGAGATGAAATGCAAATCCAGTGTTAATTAGATACAGAACCGGTTGCACCTTCTCGTGTAATTCAAGAGTGAGGCTGACTTGGATCCATAGGCTGCGTGTGAGGTTACACTGTCAGAGGATGGGACAGTTTGTCCCTCTCCAGGTTTGAAAATGTGTGTTAGGAAGGATTACTTGGAGGTCGAATACTTTATCCTTGTGTCTTTTTTCCATTAAGGTTGATAGCACGAAGTAAAAATGTCAACTCTTCAACATCTCCTTCAGTGAGGAAGTGTGTAGGATTTTGCAGATGTTGTGCAAACGAGAGGGGCACCTGTACAAAATATGAACTCACTGACACATCCAACGAGTATCTTTAGACATGATGAAAATAGCAGAGATGTTTGAAAGGCTGTGTAGTTGGAGACCTTGACACTGAATAAAACCAGTGCAGGCTGAGATACAAATAAGCATAAGCTGAGTTGTCAGAATAGTCTTGTCTGGTCAGAAAAGGTTTTTCATTACAACAGAGTTAGAGTGCATCTTCCCCAGGAAAAAACCTCTGCTAATGAATTGCCATAGAATCCCAGAAATGTTTGGGTTGGAGGGACCTTAATGCCCATCCAGTTCCATCCCCTGCCATGGGCAGGGACACCTTCCACCAGCCCAGGTTGCTCCAAGCCCTGTCCAACCTGGCCTTGGACACTTCCAGGGATGGGGCAGCCACAGCTTCTCCAGGCAACCTGTGCCAGGACCTCCCCACCCTTAGGACCAGTGGGATTTCCCTCAACCTGCCCTCGTGTGCCCCAGCCCCTCACCTGAAGGATCAGGGTCTGCAGCCCACACCCCAGTGTCTTTCCTGGCCTGGGGAGACCAGGATGGGACAGAGGAGTTTAGTTTAAACACAGTTGCTAATTATCAAATAAGGGAGAGGGAAAGCATTTTTGCTGTTACTTTCTTGGTTTATTGTGTTTTGGCTTTTTGCTTTTTTAATTTTCATTTCCCACTCTTGGAAAGAAGGTTATGTAGGACAAACAAGGCCAGGCCACTGTGGCTTTCAAAGTGAGATTTAAATTTGTTTTGTGACTTAGTCCTAATTAACATGTGCTGTGTACTACAAACACCAAGGAAGACAAGGTTATCCACAATGAAATGTGTCAGTGTGCTGCTGTGCTGGGAGAGACAAAGCCAGTTCAAAACATGCTGCCTTCAAAACCAGTGGTGACGTCTGAGTTGAACTGAAGTGTCCTTAAGCACTCCTGATGCACTAATAATAACAGCAAGTCTGACATGGATTTTTCCCTAGCACTTATTTTGGAAGGATGTTACTGATGTCAGCAGGACATCCAGGACAACCTGGAATAACTACATTTCTTAGAGGGAGGCTGCCTCAGTGAGTAAAACACATCCATGTGTCACAGGGAAACTAAACCTGTTCATATTTGGTGTAATTTCCCCTGTCATTCTGGGTCACTATTGAAGACAGAATTTCCTCTCTTGTGTCTCTTTACACCACGTCACAGAGGCTGTAGGAGCAAATCCTGCTCTTTCATACAACTGTGTAATCTTCATTTTGCCAGAACTTTGTTCTGCTGGAAAGCACCGTGCAGTCATTTTACCCTCTGCTTCCAGGACTAATGCTGGGCAGGAGTAAGGCAGAATAGGTGGGTTGCAAGACAGTGAACTTATCCCTGGAAAATGGAAATGCAGGAGTAACTCAGTTTTGTCCCTGAGTGAGGGTTCATCTTTGGCCACCGCTGTACTCGGCTGAAGTCCATAACTGTATCCAGGTGGGTGAAAGTACAAAGGGATCCTTCTCTGGTAGCTGGCCAGTGTAGTGTCCTCTGAAATACTTGGGCTGAGAATTAAGTTCTTGATGCATTGGACCATGAAATAATTAACTGCAGGAAGTATTTTTATGTAATGCTGGCTGATAAAAGAAGGAGCTGGAGCCAGGAACACTTACAAGATGTTGACAAGGGAAAATCTCTCCCAGGGCACTGTTCTAGCGGGTAAGGAAAGCAGAGATGTTGTCTTAGACTTCCAAGAAGACAATATACATTGAGTGTGGGGATGGGAACAGTCGTCACAGTTTTGTTTCCTCCCTTCCCCACTATCTTTTTCAGCTGAAAGTCAGCAGGCAGAGGAGTGGCTGAGGGGCCACTGGCTCTGACCTACTGATGCACCGGGTAGGTGCCGTGCTGTAGGGTGCAGAGATAAGGTTTCCTTTGGGGGAAGCAGGGACCAGCTGTGAGACAAAGTCAGGATGTGGCTATTGGCCTCCTCCAGCCCCTCAGAGCTCACTTACAAGCATCATGTGCTCGGTGTAACTTTTCAGCCTCCTGTACTTGTTGGCCAGGTAATGGTGATGTTCTTTCTGTGCTCCCTGAAGACAGAGAATGTTACTTGCAGGCACACACCAAACCACTCAGTCCTGGTGCAGTGTGTTGTGTTTATGTTTTAATCAGGGCGTCCTGTCAGTCCTTTGTTGACAGTAGACTCTCACAGAGCTGAACAACAGCCTTTCTCTTTTATGAAGATATGCACAACAGGATCAGCAACAGCTATAGGTCTTAGAAACTTGTTGCTGGAAATCCCATTAACTGGAAATTCCAGCCCATTGACTCTTCAGCCTCACCTTGAGTAGGTTGATAGGCTCCCTGTGTCTTTACTTTCAAGATTCCTGTTTCAAGTAGTGTTGCTTGACCTTGGCCATATAGTAGTCATGCTGCTTCCAAAGTCTCTCATGCTCTTTGCTAGTCCAGAACTACTGTTTCCTCCCAAGAGTGATGAGGAGGGATGATTAGGATTCAGTTAAGTGCTACCTGTTCTGGGGCGATTTATGCCCCCAAACTGCACAGCACATTTATCCTCAGCCTAATACCCTCATGAATGCAAGAGCGAGCCTTTCTTCTGGGTAAAAAGAATCAGCAGCCTGAACATCTCTTTCATACTCCCTCCATATGTATAGGGAATGGGGATAACAAACTAACCTTTCTTCCAGAGGCTAATTGGATTTCACACAGTTTGGAAGCACCACTAATTCATCAGATATGTTAAAATTCAGCTTTAACAGTCCTACTGGGTAGCTTGGCTATTGACCTTCCTCCCTCTTGCTTTTTGTTCTCTTCTGTTTCAAACTCACCCATTTCCAATACTTAAATAAACAGGCACCCTTGTGCTGCTGTCCCTTGAGAGCAGCATTTCTTTGTGCATGAAGCATTACAAGCTGCTGGGAACACACAGACATAAATATTTCTTGTTCCACTTAAATAAGCATCAGAAATGCTTATTCTAGAAATAATGCATGTTGTTCAGGAGCTGGTGTCCCTACTCAGATTGAGTAACATTATAACCAAATAGCCCAAATTGGCATAAAGCACTTATGAACAACGTGCTTTGGTTTTCAGCCTAATTAAGAGGATCTACATTTTTCATCAACAAAAAGGTGTAAAAATACTCTCTTGCATTTAAGAAAACTCTTGATCATCCTGACTTGCTCAGGATTTTCTCTTCTGAAGGTGAAGAAGGAAGAAAAAAATCTCAACAGGAGAGTGGAGGTTGATTGTTTCAATCAAACTGTGTAGGTAGGCTTAAATGTTCTCTAAATGTTCCCTTAAATGTTCAATAGTAGGTTTTAACGTTCTCTGTGAACACAAAAAAAAGTTGAGGTCTCTGAATAATGTTGTGAGGAATGGAAATCTCTCTGCATATTTCTACTGAGAGGTGAGATTATGGGCCCTGAAACCCAAATGGTTTTCCCACCTTTCCCTATGGTTCCCTGCAGACACAGAAGTGAGGGGACAGCACAACCATGGTCTGACCAGGTTTCCACTGGGATGTCTGGTGACCCAGAGGAGCAGAGATGGAAGAGCAGGTGACAGAACACCCTTATTGCTGGGTAGCTCAGAGAAGGGCTCCTCAAAGTGCAGTTGCACATCCCTGTGTGGCACAGGCTGGGCATGCAGGAATGCTCCGGATCCATTCTGGAATGTTGACATCTGCGCTTTTCGTGCTCATCTTCCTATTGCTTATCAACTTTAAGCAGTATTTTTTCGTGAAAGTGGATAAATAATTCTCTTTCTGTGAATGCGAATGTGGAATCTATTGAGTGGGTGTGTGCATACTTTAAAGAAATAATTGAATCCAAACATCTCTTATTTTTAAATCCAGGAAACCAGAATCTAATGTAATGTAAATCAATTCAGTCTCTACTTTGGGCTTGCAGTCTTCAGACTGTTAAAAAGAAAAATGTATTAAGTGCTGTGCATTCCAATATCAACATATTTATTTTCCATCATATCCCCTCAACCCTTCTGTCTTCTGAAATCTTTTTCTTTCCGGATGTGTTGTGAAGAGCTTAGTCCCCATGTTCATTAATTCCCATATTCACTCTGATGTGTGACCTTGCTGAATCTTCCCATGGACAGAATCTTCCCATGTGTGTTTTGTTTCTGTACAGTGCTCTATTGATTGCAAACCATAAAGCACAGTTGCCTTTGTGCTTTAGGATTTTGGCTCCTCAGACCTGAAATAAACATACCACTGCCAATGTGGCTTGGAGTACAGGTGTTGGAGTATAAATAAGTCCATCTGATTTCTGGTTTGAGTTAAAACAGAGTTTAAACAGATTTTAGATACATTCTCAGCTCAGTTAACCCTTGGTATCCATCCAGCTGCTGGCCCGACTTCCTCAACTTCATCTGGTACCTTGTGCTGAGAGAGAAAGGACAGGAGCTGGCATCTAAGATACATTAATTGTCTTTAGCTAACAGATGTGTTCAATTTTAAAGTATTTATCAAAGCAACTTAGAAAAAAAAATAAGAGTATGTCTTAATTCACTCCTGTTCCTACAGGCTTTATATGTGTATGGCATATAAACTGTCTTCTGTGGTCTTTTTCAAAGCTACTTCTGAAGAGAGTTTTTCAGCTGTTATGACCTCTGGAAGCCTACAAGCTGAAGAAGTATGATGATTTAAAGGATGGAAGTGGACATCTGTTTTCTTTGACCATAACCATTACATTTGCAGAAACTTAGGGACTGTAATGCTGTCGGTATCGCTTCCAGTTGTGCTGTCTAAATTCTTAAAGAGGGGAGATATTGCAGAGAGAACAGTTCCCAAAGTCATTAGGACTAAGGGAGAGAGCTAAAAACAGGATATATTTTCTGAACTGATAAAGACATTTGACTGAAAGGTGAAGAAGGCAGTTCTGTTCACCCTCCTGGGGATGCCCTTCTGCAGGTGGTGAAAGGGAACAAAAGGAGCTGGGTAATCCAAATACACATTCAAAGCACAGGAGGTTCTGCACTGGTGGGTGATTTAGACTGAGGCTTAAGTCTTCATGTTTTTTATTTCTAATTATTTTAATCATTTTATTTATTAACAAATTACAGTTTCTAAATAGGACTGCTGCCTCCTGGAGGATGATAGAAACAGCCAGTTACTCAAAGCTGTGCTGGTGTAGATCCTGTGTGTTACTGCTCCTCTTCCAAGTGAACTCAGAATATCACAGATATTTCAGCACGCTGTGAGCTGACATCCAGAGACGTGTGAGGCGAACTCCATTTTGTCAAAATCCTGAAAAATGCTTAGTTCTACAAGTGCTGTATTAAAATGAAGAAGGCGGCTCAGCAGCTCTCACAAGGCTGTACTTTCCTTTCTGCAATTAAAATTGCTGCAGCAGACACTAATGGACTGTCACTGCAGAAATCCCCTCTTGGAAATCTGAGCTATATTGTCCTCTCAGGGAAGGTTTTTCTAATATGAGCAAATAAGGATTTCATTTAACAAGGAAAGAAACCACACTTAATGAAAACCTAAGGAATTGCAAAGAGTTTTCTACTCCCTCAAATCTCTGTTAATCTCTACCAACTTCTATTTATTCTGTGATGTATATTATAAAGTTTAGTAAAAAGATCAAACCTTGACACAAAGAAAAATGTTATCATCAACTCTATTAGAAATAATGACTTAGTAAGAAATAAATTTGTGCCTCATCGACTGGAGTGTGAAGAAATAATTTCCTTCATTGGTATTGCTTAAGCTACAGGAATTGGAGTGCAAACATTTCATGTAGGATGATCCTTTCTAAATCAATATTGTCCTTTGAATCCTGAGTTTCAAATTAAATATTACTCTCCTTTAAACAAAGGCCTGCTTGAAAATCAATGCTATTTATTTTGTCCACTGTAGTGTTATACACAAGTTTATTTTTTGTTATAAATAAAAAAAAACCTGTGGACTTGAAAATGGAAAAAGAAAAAAAATCTTCCTATTTTGCTGATTTCTGGTGTCATTGCTAAGGGTGCATGATAACAGTCACCAGAAAATTCACCATTTTCAGGTAATAGAACTGGTCCTTGCACTAGCTGGCTACTATCAGGTTTTGTCTTGTGCTTTAATAAATTTATAGCTAAAAGTAAAATGCAGCACTTTAAAACAATGATTTTCAGGTCATCATCTGGGGTAAATCTTTTATTGATGTGAACTTTCTTTCAGTGTTTTCATGGTGTTCCAGGTGAATTATTTGATATAATTAGAATAGTAGATTAGAGTAAGCTAAAGCAGAATGTAGACTTTCAAAAAGTCCACACTGCCTGAGGGGGAGACTTGTACTATTTTTATTTATTTATGAATAATAAACAGAAAATATGAGAAAAAAGACTTCTGACGAATGGAGAGAAGACTTATAATGTCATTCAGGAGTCACTTAAAACCTCTACAAAAATTAATGTAGGTAGAGGTTTGGACTTGCTCGTCAAGAACAACCCTTAAATATTCCATACTGTCTAATAAGGTCTCAAACCTGTTATCCCAGCAGAGCAGCCCATGGTCCCAGTTCTTGACTCTATGACCTTCAGGGATGAACTCATCTGGGCCCTTCTCCTGGTGGTTTTTCTTTCCTGTGCATCCCTTAGAGGGTCTGGCTCTGCTGCTGTCAGATCCAGCAGTTAAGTCACATGTTTTCACAAAGAAAGTTTACTCCAGCAACTTCCTGTGGACACCAATCCACGTGGGACGTGTTTCAGGGACATACAGTGATGGTCAAGGATTGGGATTTAATAAACAAAAGGTAAATAGAAAATCCCACACACGTGGTGAACATATGCAACACAGCACGATATGTGCAGTTATTTCTGAATTTTGTGATGTTTTCAACTATTTAAGGAAAGTGGAGTTGGGTTTTGGCTGTCTTTTCTACTATGTTGTGGTGAGTTCTTAGTAGTGGAAGTTACAGCAGGAAAGAAAAGAGGAACAAATAAAGTAAATACAGAAGTTATTGTTTCCTGAGTATTAGGAGGTCAACAAGGAGATTATCTAACTAATTACCAGCCTCCAGTGCTCATCTAACCAGCTGTTGATGACTATAAAACACACCTGCTACCTGAAAGAACAGCAGCAAAATTAATTGCAAGTATCCCTGCTTGATATGCAATCAGTTTTCTGTCCTTGTGCATGTTGGGAGTTTTCCATTATGTTTGGAGCCTTGATCTGAAGGTTTTTGTGATGGCCTGGACTTTCTTTTTGCTTGTGGTGGTTGTGGGGAGGCAAGGACAAAATACACACTTCAGTTTATGACCTGGAGACAAAAAAAAGCAAAGTACCTGTGGGTACTTTCTGATTTCATGTAAAAGGTTGGAAAATTTTTGAATCCTTGTGTTGTGATTCAGCTTTGCACTGTGTTTAACTGAGCAGTGAGTGGTTCCTGGACTGAAGGGTGAGCTTAGGAATCCACGAGTCTTTTCTTTGGGTAACTACAGTGCTTAGCATTCAGATGGGAACTTGTGTATTGAGCCAAACCCAATTATTTGCAAATGAATTAGTGCCACGCATCCTCGGGGGGAGGACTGTGACACCAAGTGCTGGTTTAAAATGTCATCTTTTCTTTGGGAGAATTCTCTATAGATTTATTATTAACCATTTCCAATCTAATTTGAGGCAAACAGAAATAGGAATTCACTGAGGTTAGCAAAGCAAATTCTAACTTTGATAAAAGCCATAGCAGATTTCGGCTTGCTCCATTTTGAAAATCGTGGCGATGTGAAAAGCAAGCTTTTCACTAATATTTGGCATTGTAACCAGTGCTGGCACTCGTAGGCAGTGCTTTAATTATACATTACATTAACCAGTGTGAAATACTGAGCCTTATTAAGATAGCCAAAAGCTTTCTTTATAGTTGATTTATTAGAGCTTGAAATTAACTTTTCACAGTCCAGCTCGAAGAGATCAGTAGATATGGAAATTGAGCTCTGCCTGCAGTAAGTTTCCCCAGTTATCTCCAGTGCTCTCTCCAGTCCCTTGCAGTGCATCCACCCCCTGTAGAGACCCCAGACATGGCAAAACACTGGACATCAGCATCAGCTCTCACCCTCATACCTCCGTTATAAATGTCAGTGCCAATCTTGTGGTCCTTTGAAATGGTTTCCTGAAGAAATGGCACTTAAAAAAAACACCTTAGGCTCTGCCAGGTGTTCAGATGTGTGGCTGGGGGGTTGTACCAGGCTGGCTGATGCTGGAGATGTTCCACTCTGGTGTGTTTGCAGATGAACATTTTTGCTCCTCCTGACATGATACTTGGTCAGTGTATGGCTGGGATGTCAGGATATCGTTAAATATTGCTAAAACAAGTCCATCACCTGTAGAGCAGTAGAGAGAACTGCAGATCTCTGCCAGCTGAATGTGGGGAGTAGCTCCCAGCATGATGGCATCTTGCACTTTTGTCCTGCTGGAATGCTTCCCACAACCTGCCTGCATTTTCAGATTCCTGAACTCCCAGATATCAGTTCTCTGATTAAATCAGTGGATCTGAAGCTCCCACATCTCGTGCTTTGCTTCTATTTGATGTTGTGAGGCAAGCCACAGTCTGGAGCTTCAGGTACTGCAAGATATAATTTCCTTGGATTTAGGATGGCAAAAAAGGAGAGCAAGGCACTCAGAGCCCCTGGCTGGTGTGACTGTGTCTTCTGTTTACCTCGAAGAGTCTTCTACATCCTGCTCCTGTGGTGTCCCCAGAGAGGAGTTGTAGTTTTAGGTGGCTGAAAGCTACTGCCTTTCCTTTTCCCACTGAGCTGTTCAAGGGCAAAGCTCCTACACTTGGAGCTGCTGCAGCCTCCCCTCCCTGGTTCCTTGTGCCTTTCCTGCCCAATAACCACCTTCCCTACACCTCGGCCTTCTGTGGGATGAGCAGCTCTGCAGTGAGGGATGGTGCTTTAGCATCCTATGTCTGGGTGGCCAAAGCAGGGAGAAAATGGCACAACATCTGGAGTAAATCCATGCATTTAAATGGTGGTTGTGTGGGAAAGATGTCTAGTCAAACTTTGGGTCCCTCCATCAATAGCAGAGATAAACCTTTTGACTTTAAAATTTATCATCAGGATTACTTAAGAGGAGTGACATCTGTGCACCTGTGCTGTGCCCAGTAGCTTTTTGCCTTCTTAGTGGTTCTTTGAGTTTTCAGGGTCTGTTGGTACTAAGATACTCGCCAGCATGGGCAGTGGTGTCACAGCCTTGCCTATGGATGTGGCAGGGAGGGAACCTCTGCTTCTTATTTTAGAAGTAGCTGTGTCATTCATTAGGGTGATCAGTGTATTCTTTCTGTCAGCTCCTGAATGGATGGGAAATGCCACTCTCCACAGAATGTGTAAGATAGTTTTTGGAGTTTTTCTCTCTCCTTTTTTTTAATTACACTGTTACACTTGACTTGCCCAGATGGGCACCAGCCTGATGGAGAGTAGGACCAAATCAGCACGGGGTGGGGGGGAAGAGCAGAGAGGCAGCGCCGTTCTGTTTAAATTAAAACTGAGCCACATCAGAATGTTGCCAATTAAAAATAAAATGAATGACTTTGCTCTCTCTGTAGGTGACCTGTCTCCATGATTTCTTTGGGGATGATGATGTGTTTATCGCCTGTGGTCCAGAAAAATTCCGCTATGCACAGGATGACTTTTCTCTGGATGAAAGCGGTAACATCAAACGCACGCTGTGGTTTTATTTCATTTCCATTCAGTTGCTTGTATCAGATAATAATGCTGCATGCTTCTATTCTGATTTTTGAGACCCAGTACATGGAATTTAACATCCTTTTGTGATACTTATCCAGTCAGCAGATATTATAATCAGGCAAATACTGGCTGAGGTAGCCCAAGTCAGAACAAATTAACTCCTGCTCCATTTGACATTTACTACAATTGTATCCTTTCGATTTTCTCCAGTTACAGTCGGAGAGATAAATTTTTCCTGAGAACTAAACCTCCTTATGTAGACAAGTAAATATTAAAAAAATGGGGAAAAGCAACAGTTAAAAAAAAAATAATCACACTTCCACTGCTTTCTTCTGCTGATTCAAAAAGCAGGGCAATAATTCCCTTTTGGAGGGGGACACAACTGTGACAGCACCATTATTTGTCCCTGTTACAAGTGCAAGCAGAGGTCTGTAATAATGTGAGTCTCTATGATCAATTAAGCCATGAAATCATTAATTTCACAAAATATACAGAACTTGCCTGTAGGACTTACCACCCATCCCACCTGGCAACTCTATCCACCAAGAGCACATGCTGCCTGCAGGTGCTAGTGAGTGCAATAAGAGGAAATTAATGTTATTTTGACCATCTAAACTATAAAATGTGCCCTCCAAGTATTTAGGTTCATTTCCCAAAGCTCTAGGTATCCTGTATAAGGAACTCAAGTTCCCTGCTGTCCAATCTGCTACAAACTGGTTTGGTATTGAGGACCAAAGAGAACTTTAGCTGTATGCCAGAAAGTCAAGCAGCCTCTAATCTTCAAGCATTATGTTTTTATGATTCCTTTGCAAGCCTGATTTTATTTAACGCTGGTGCTTCTGACCTATGTACTCCAGATGAACCCATTTTGATGGTCTTGGGTAATTAAGAGAAAATTTTCCAAGGTTCAGCTGAGACTTTGTAGGCAGAGAATAAAGCCTGTGTCAGGCTGGGGAAGCAATCTGTAACCTGAGCTTCATATTTTTTTTAACACTCAGCAGTTGAGTCAGCTCCAGCGGGAGTTCCACACTGTAAAACAGTTTGGATGCAATCCTAGCAGAACAACTTGATGGGAAGCCCAGCTCTCTGCCTACACTCCTGGTTACTACTCACTTTTCCATATTGGATTTCTCTCACATAAATAAGCCAAGCCTGCTGTTGGGAAGGCACCAAGTACCTGCAGCTCCCAGAGGAATTTTGAGGGGAGCAGGGGTGCCCTGCACCTCCCAGGAAGCAGACGAGGAGCTGTTAGCCAGCAGCTTTTTCCCGTTATACATCCATCATCCTTCCTTGTTACGAGTCAGATGCTGCAAGGAACTGCAAATCCTGAGGTTTTGCAGATGACTGTCACTTACTAAAATCTCCTCTGTCATGGGGAACTTTTTCTTGCCTGTTTGGATGACACACACCGGGGTTGCCGGTTATTATGTTCGCTCTGGCAGGACATCAGGAAACAAAATGAGAAATAGCATAAGAGAGGATTATGTCATCTTTTTCCTCTTGACTGCCCACCACAGATTCCACCCTGCTGCTGAGCACCCTCCAGATGACATTGCTCTGTCCGATTTGTACCCACTGGTTTCAAGACCAGCCCATGGAAATGTCACACCCTGGTGATGTTTGGAGGCCTGTTTAGAGCAACTTCAGCACTGTCAGGTCTCCACCTTCAGAGCCTTTTTTCCAGATGTGCAAATGCTCAGTGGTTGCTTTTGGTGTACTGACACTTGCCAAGGGCTGAGCTGGAGGAATTCCTCAGAGTCAGCCTTTTTGTGCTAGAAAATGCAAAGCTGGTTTTCTTTTCAAGGAATTACTCCCCTGGGAAAAAAAATAAATTTGGAAGCTCTCACAAGGACGTAATATGAAGCATTTTTACTTTTTATGTATATTTTTTTAGTGAGTAATTCAGGTGACTGAACACAGCTGCCTGACATCTCTTGAGTCCTCCTTGGTTTCTGGGATACCCATGTGATATAGGATTGACAGATTCGGTGCCTATGGCCAGGCAAGTGAGTTGTGCTCCAAGATCCAAATGTTGCAATGCTTTTTGTCAATATCCAAGAGCCTTGAAAAATAAAACTTCTGCAGTGACTGAAGAGGATATTTCCTCCTGTTTTGTCTCAGCTGGTTAACACAGTGGCTGGTTGTTTCGGATTGTCTCATGAAACACTGTATTCTTTAGGATCAAGGAGGAATAGTCTACCTTCCATGCATCTCCCCATCCCCCAGCATCAGTACTGCTCTTCATGTATAAAAAATTTGGGCTATATTAGTGCTGGACCTCTACAAGCCTTTCTATGACATCATATGTGAGAAGTCAAGTACTTTTGGGAAAAAACCAAAACAACATGCGCACACAAATTTTTCTATCCCCGATTTACAATTTCCAAAACCGTTTATCAGGGGAGAAAATAAACTCATTGTAGGTTTAATTATTGCTGTGCAGTATCCCTGGAGCACAAGGCATCCTCTCCTCATATTCTTGTACTGCATGACCCGAGAGCAAACTCTCTTGCAAACCATCCGGAAGGAGAAGAGACAGACTCGCGAGTGTCTGAGAATGAGGAAAGCCTGGGGAAAAATTTAAGGCAACTACATTTTCATAGATGTACTGATATGTAATTAAATAACACATACATTTAGGTCAGACAGCTTGTTTTCAGTTGACCAGTTATTTATCTGGTGTGTGCTGCCTTAGCTGATTCCCACTGGAGAATCCAGTCAAGAGGGTCCTCAGTGCAGAGCTGAGCTGAACTTTTCTATTAGAAACTGTCTGTATGAGGAACATGTAATTCACATCTGTAAAAAATTCACCTTTTACATCTTGGTGAGGACAAGCTGTTGTAGGAGATGAGGTGAGACCCGTTAGCATTTGACAAAAAGGAAATTCCCTTTTTATTGTCTTCTTCTTAACTGGGTTAAGTTAATAACTTGAGGGGTGGAAAGTTCTTTTTCTGTTAGCTTTCAATGTAAATAAACCCTGCTTTTGAAGACCTGGCATGCCTGAAATCCTGGGACACACAGGGGTTTGTTAGCATTTCAGTTCCTTTCTGCAGGACCCTCTAGATCATGTTTACATTTATCCCTCTTCCTGGCGTATTTATTTTTCAAGAAAACACAGTTGGGGTTCTCATCTGCTCATGTCTTCAAGTGCATAAATCTGCTGGGCTTGTTTATACAAACCTTTCTGAAAGGGATGACTGGCCAGGACAGAGGATGTATTTTGTAGAACCATTTTTTCTTCTTTCCTTTCTGCATCTGAAAAGCTCCAACTTGTTGAGACAGAAGAGGCTGATTCAGGCTGGGTGAGAGTCTCCTGGGGCAGATGTCCAGTCTGCCACTTGGAGACTTTACACCATGCCATGAGCTGTTTCCTGGCTTTCTGCACCTGCATAAATTGCAGTCACCACTCCTCCTACTAAATCTTCATGGAAGGGTTGCAAAAATCAACTGGATTTTTTGGCCTGATTCATCACTCAGTGTTGACTCATTGTGCTCACTAGTCAGTGAGAACCATGGCAAGGGCAAGGGCAGAAAATGTTTGCTAGGACACAGGTATGGAGACAGGCCCTGCTAGACCCAGCCTGGCACCTCTGCTGTCTTAGCACCTCCTCTAGAGGAGCTGAGCCGTCCTCTTTTCCCTCCCCTTGAAAGGTCTCCTTTCAAATGTGCTGATGTCAGCTTTTCCCCTTGCCCTCGATATTTGCCTTTCGGAGACAAAGCACTGAGCTGCCCAGGGGTGTTTCATACCCTCTGTCCATGGGCACAGGGCCATAACCACGGTTGCTGTGTGTTCCCCCAGAGTGCCGGGTGATGAAGGGGAGCCCTGCAGCTGCCACGGGCAGTAAGTCCTCTCCCACCCCTCAGAAGAGCTCGGCGAAGAGCCCAGCGCCCATGCGCCGCAGCAAGTCTCCAGCCGATTCAGGTAACCATCAAGATGGTGAGTGATTGTTTCTTGGTGTCTGAACATCGACTGTGCTCGAGGGAAAGACACATACTGTGTGTGTTTTGCATAGGAAACCCTGGTATTCTTTTGAAAACAAGAAGCTGGTGCTACAGGGGGCACTTAATAAATGTTGGAAAGGAATTCTCTGGTTGGTTAAGTGCAGTTGTGGCTTGAGGTTGTACCACCCACAGTCTCACAGCCCCTTACAATATTTTAGAAGAAGTTTCCACTTCACAGGCAGGAAATCAAGGCCCACAGTGCTCCCAAATGTCCCCTATAGATACAGACTGATTTAGAATAACCTTCTGTGCAAAGCTAGTGGTAATTATTGTACAGGTCAGAAGTGGCTTCTAATAGTTATTAAAAGAAGACCAGTGATCTTGCAACTGGAGAACTGGTGATGGGTTTATTGATGTGATCCTGAGACAGTCACTCACTAATAAAAGAGAAGGAAAAATGGGAATTTGCTGCTGCAGCTTGCACCACTTGAAAAACCTCCCTCCTCCTTCAGTAGCCCCTGGACTGGTGGTGTGGCACACCTGGAGAGCTGCAGAGCCTGGCGATTGAAGGTTGGGTTGCACATTGTAGTAATTATAGTAACTGATAGTTTTTAGAGTCATGGAAAGTTCCTAGAGTCACGATGAATATCTAGTGTGTCATCTGCTTGCCTGTTCTGTTCCAAAAGAGAACCAGACGTGGCCTTTCACTAAAATGGCCAAAGCACAAAAAAAAGGACACCAGGATTCCAGGAGAGCTTCATATCTTGAATTCAAGTGACCCACAGCATTAACACAAGTGATATAATAGAGAAATTACTTTTCCCCCTCATGCTAACACACAACATATTGCATGGGAACACCACACAACAGCTGACCATCAGTAGACACTGGATTATTGGATATAAAATTCTCTTGACAGTAATCAGAAGGATTTTCCCCAGGAAGCAGTTTGATTTTTTAGGGTCTCTTGGTTGGTTCTTTAGCTGCTTAAAAGGACAGTGTGAAATTGGTTGGCACATGCCAAGACACTGTAATTTTAAAAAAAAGGTATTTCTCTGTAAGGGGATTTTACGTTCATAAAGTTTTTCTTCAATATACCAGTGTAGGTTGTTCTTAAACTCAGGCTTGTTATAATCTAAAAAGCTTTTGCAATCCCAAATGCCTGGTAAAGTTGTCTGGGTACATTGAAGGCATGGTGGAAATTATGTTGTTGATTTAAAAAATCCCAAACTAACATTCATTGATCTGGGCATCAGCTCATGCATGAGTTGTGAAACATCATTTAAACCTTCTCCATAAGCATCAGGTACTAATTACCACCAGAACAAGACTTTATTGCATGAGAATATAGTCTAATGTGAAATGGCAACTATTGTGTTCCTGATTTTAACTGATTGAGTGACTTACAGGAACAGAATGGTGACTCATCTGATGAGGTTTAATGAACACAGTCAGCAGAGCTTTTCAGAGGGAGATTAAAATAACCAGGAATGCTGAACAATAGCCAGTTCCTGGAGTTAAGGCCAGTAATGAAGGACAAATCAGGTTTCTTTAATCCATCCAGACAAGGGTCTTTCGTACTTTCCTGTAATTTCAAGACAGGAAGAAATGGCAGCCCGTCCTGTTTAATAAGAATGAAAAAGACTGAACTCCTTCAGCATTGGAAGATGGAAGATTTGTTTACTCAGGACAGAGAGAAAAAAGAATACAGTTTTGTATTCTTGTCTTGAATTTGTAATAATTTAAGTGGATTTACACATCATTTAAGAATCAATGTTTACATTTAGGTGGATTTTGAAGTTATCACATTAAAAAGGCAAGGAATGCTTACTGAAGCCTGATTAATAAAAGATTACCTGACTTTTTTTCCCCCCACAGAATTCTCACCCATTTAATTTGTGAAACTGTTTAAAAACAGTTTTACTTCAAATATATATATTTTTTTTGCTCTGTGTTTGCTCTCCTACCCATTCATACTTTCTATCTTTGCTGTCTTTCACTCTGCTATGGTGATATCAGATATATTGTCATATCAGAACCTTTAGTTTCCTTGGTTTTGTGTTGTTAGTTTCTGTTCTCTGCAGTTCTTCTCTAAGCAGGTTTCTGTACCCTTTTTTCCCACCAAAGTCTCTAAGGCCATTGTGACATATCTGGGCACTGACATAAATGCAGATTCAGAGGTAAATCTCCATGCTGCTTCAGTGAAAGAATTCTGAACCCTCCTCATTACAAACACACTGCAGTTACAGAAAAGGATGTTATTTTCTTCCATTTCTCATCCTAATTATTCCATTCCCCCACTAAAGCATATGGAAAATGGTACATTATTTATAAGCAGCAAAAATGAGAATGCAGTGGAGTTCCATGTGGACAGTGGTTGCATGCATTGCCTACAGAGGCAGCTGAGGCTTAATTCAGGTTTGTATGAACTGTGATAAATTCTTTGGCTGTCTTGTTGCAGCAGTCCTGGCAGCAAACTACGTAAGTGGTCAGGTCCCATTCCAAAATAACACGGATTAATTTAGAGTAACAGAGAACACACAGACAAAATATTTTGTAAAAAAGTGTCAGGACAAGAGGGTGTGGACAGAAGTACAACAGCACAGAGAGTGCCAGAGTTCACTGGCTGAACCGGTCCCTTCTGCCAGAGGGAATTTGCCTCCTGCCTCGATGTGTCATGGCCTCACTGTGAAAAGCTCACTTTCCCCTAGGCAGCCAGAGCTCTTCAGCTCCAAGGATATTCAAAAAGTGAGGCAGCTAATCCACAGGAACTTGTTAAATGCTGTTTTCTTGGGGCGGTACCTTCCCCTTTATTTACCGCACAGTCATTCAAAGGAACGAACGAGTGAGAATTGAATGAATGAATGAAGAACGAAGAAATGTCTTGCTAAAAGCAGATGGCAACAGACCCCAGTCCTTATATTCCCAAGGGGAATCCTTTCTTCCTTCTCTCATTAACCCCCAAATATATATATATATACATATATATATATACCTTTTCTGGTTAGACCCAGCTATTCCTCCAGACTCTGTGTTGATCATTCCATCAGGGGACTGTTTTCACCTCTTGGTTCAGTTCAACTGGAAGGCCCTGGCTGCTTTGCCAGCAGCTCCACTGGGCTTCCAATATATCCTCTACTTTCCAACCTCTTTGGTACTGGAGCTGTGACATAGCCTTTCATCTACATCCTCCACCCATCTCTCACATCATGTTGCTTCCAGCAAAGTGCACTTAGCAAAATACATGAGGATTTTACTTCTCTCCCTTCAACAACGTATCCAAGTGCCTTTCTCTTTCTCCCAAATGTTACCTATGAAAGCTGAACCTAGTTTCTCATATATCAGGTGTGAATTGAGATATGGATGGGATTGGTGTCTCTGTCTGGCCTTAGGTGAGCTTGAGTTGTTGTGTTTCAGTACAAACTGAACATGCAAGAAAGACACAGGCAAACTAGAGAAAACCCAGAAGAAATTTTCTCTAGAAACTGCTTTGGAAGCAAAAGTTGAAGGAAATGGATTAATCCAGGTTAGAGAAAAGGAAAATTGAGAAGGGACAATGTAACACTCTCCAAATTCATTTGAAGTATTGAAAAGAGGATTTTCCTGTGTGCCAGTGAGGGATAGGACAGGACATTGGTTTAATCTTTAATAAGAGATATACAGATCGGATATTAGAAATACTTTTCAATTGTAAGTAACTTAATTACTGCATCAGGTCTCTCAGGGAGCCTGTGAGTCCCTGTCAGCCTTCGTGCAGTTAAAAAATAAGATCTCTGCCAGGGATGGCCCAAATATATTTGATCCCAATTTAGAGCACAAAATTGGAGTTACAAAGCTTCTATGGTATTTCTAGCCTCGATTTTTCTTTCTATAGAGTCAGTTTTGCTAAAAGGCATAGCTTAGAGCAGTGAAATCCATCCCTCTCCTAAGATGACAGAGGAAAACTGTACATAAGGAGGGAAGTCACTGTGCTGCTGCTATGGTCCATGAGATTTAAATGGAATAGAATCAGCATGAGGTTTGGCAAAATTTCTTTAACAGACTGCTCCAATAAGGAGTCAAACCAAGGAAAAGACAGAGCTGAAGCTCTGGGGAGAAATACAGGGGAGAAAATAATGATGTCATTTGCCATTACTTCTTTGTTATAAAAACGTATCTTACAATAACTCACATACCAAACAAGGTATTTGTTTTATAACAAATTTTATATTTCAGTTTTATAACGTGTCATGATAGGAGAGTTAATGATTTTTAAAACCAAACCTTTGCAGGAGAGAGCCACAGGTACCTGAACTGAAATTTGAAAATGTCTTTGCCCAGTTTTGCCTTGATTTGGCTCAAGGAGAATATGGGGCACTGCTGCAAGACCTTAATTTCTCAGTCCTCTAATGGGAAGGTTTGGATAGAGGGACAAAAGCATATTCACAAGGCAGTAGCAATTAGCAAAACAGACACAGAATGTCAGTCTGTCCTGACTGCAGAGCTGGCTCCCCGGGGTCATTATATATGAATGTGTTAAAAAGGCAGCAGATGTCTTTGGGATTGCACATGAGAGACAGCAGCTTGTTCTCTCGCTTGTGCTATGTATGTTCTGCTCACTGACAGTCCACACTGTACATCCAGGGAGAGATCCCCTCACAAAACCTGGTATGAAGAGGATACCAGCACTGCAGAGCTGAGGGGTTGGAAGTTTGGAGGTGCCTGAGCGAGGGATGCCTGTGCAACCTGAATTCTTCCACTCTTGAACAAACAGTACAATGGAGCCTTTATTTTTCCCATGGCTCCTCTGTCCTGGAGTGCAGGAGGGCTCATGCTCACTAAACAAGCTGTTATTTCTACATTTGCTTCAGGCTGTCCTTGTTCTGCTTGTTCCCTCTCTTTAATTTCTTGATGACACTTCAAACCCTGACCTGGGGACAAACCTATCTATGTATTTTGTGATTCTTTCTCTCATTCTTGTGGTGTATGAGCATGTGCTCCTTGAACTAGGAACTCATCTGCTGAATCCTGGGAACCCCAGTCAAGCAAGGAGCATTAACCTTATTTTACAAATTGCTGGAAGTAGATATCTCCATACCTTTTGAGCACTCACTGTGATCCCCGGGCCCTGCTTTTTCCACTTCTGTATGTTGATAGAAAGGGGAGTTCAAAAGATGGACCTCACTAACTTCATTCACAGATCTTGGTGCTCATCATCACTGGAAGTTCAGGTCCAGAGTCCCAGTCATCCAGACAAGCCTGAGCAACACAGAACAATTGCATATGGGAATTTTGGCTAAAAGGGGTCCTACAAGAAGGCTGAAGAGGGACTTTGACAAGACCATGGAGTGATAGGACAAGGAGGAATGGCTTTGATCTGAAGGAGGGTAGTTTTAGATATTAGGAAGAAATTAGGGTGGTGAGGTCCTGGCACAGGTTGCCCAGAGAAGCTGTGGCTACCCCATCCCTGGAAGTGTTCACAGCCGGGTTGGATGGGGCTTGGAGCAACCCTGGATAGTGGAAGGTGTCCCTGCCCATGGCAGGGGGTGGGATGAGATTCTGTGACTCTGTGATCCTAAAACATCTGTGGGAGAAGGAGACAGAGAATTCAGCTTATCTGGATCTTTCATAGCCATCTCAAACATGACATGACTATTCTCCCTCATCCCTCTCATGTGCTGGACAAGCCTGATTTCTCTCAAGTACAAATTGCCTTGTGCACTGGAGGAGATAAGGAGCCTATGAAAACAATGTAGTGCACATGTGCATGCAATTAAAGGATGTGTTATATGCACAAAGGGCCTTTAAGGTAGATTGGGCTTGCAAAGCAAATACAATGACATAAATAAGACATAAGACACAAACAACAACATAGTGGGAAAAAACCCCCAAAGAATTCAAATAAAAACTCGTTATAAAGAATAATTCCCATTAGCTGAGTGTAGGTGAGATCCTGAGCTATCCTAAGTCATCAACAGATTTTAGTGGAGCAGCAGCATTACACACCACCTGGGATCTGCTCTTTGCCTCTTGATATTTTTTTGCATTTCAGTTCAAAAGAAATGCAGGCAAGTTTGCTTATGAACACTGTTCTTCATTACCAGACATAGAGAAAATTAAACTGGGCTTCTTAATTGTTGCTCCTGCTGCAAAATTGTACTGTATTTGTAATGATATCCATCCATCTCATTCTATTTCTGATTTGGATGTCACATCTGTTTTTTTGTTGATGCTCATAAAATATTAATATCCCTGCTGTAGCACTTAAAAGTCTTATTGTATTAGGGAATTTCTATCCTTCTCTGCAGCAATTACATCCATTTGCTGCATGCTGACTGTTTGCTGTTCTTCCAGTCTTCCTCTTTGGGGAAGGGAAATTTTGGTTCTTTGTAGAGTTGTTAGGTGGCATGTTTCATCTTAGGATGATCAGTGACAACTGAAAATAAATAAAGAGGCTTTTTAGGCATCGGAGAAGGATTCTAGCTAATACAGATTATATTAGTAACTATTCTATCCCACGTTTTCTTTAATAGGAAACACAAAGTCACTTGGTGAAATAAAACATAAAAGAGATCCAAGTTCTTTTTTACTGAATTGCCTTCATTATATGGCTTATAGTTAGAGAACTCTACTTTTTTTCCCCAGCAGCCTCGAGGGCAGCTCACTTTGCAGAACTGGAGCACAGTGAAGTGTCACAGCACAGTGCAGGGACTGGCATGTAACAGTCTCTGGGTTTCCATAACTAGTTTTTTCCCCCTACCAATAGAGAATGGTCTGAGTGGAATGGGGAGGTAAAGGCTCACTCTCTTCCCTAATTATCTATAAAGCATTATTTCTACCACCTTTCAAGAAATCAAGAAATTTCCTCAGTGAGGCGCGTTTGCAATGGGAAAAAAAAGCTGTCTGTGATGAATATCCTCCTCTTCCCAACAGAGGAGGGAATGCACAGAGATGAAGACAGAGGACCCACATCACCATAAATCGAGTCTGAGCTGCTCTCCTGTGCTGATAGCTCCTCCTTTGTCCTGAGGCTTACACGTTTCTCTACACTTATTTGAACTCACTTGTATGACCTCTCCATTTGGGTCAGTGATACTACAAACCTGAGCTACCCCCTCCTCTTTCTCACAAGAAGGTAACAGAGAAGAAGAATGAGGCTATCGTAGGCATTAAAGCAAGAGTTGTGCTGGTTTTGCTCTTAAAAGTACGACACCCATATACAATCTTACTATATGATACTTTATACACTTCTTCAGTCCCCTCCAGACACTCAAGTACTTGCTGTACTTGCTTATTTTTAAGTACCCCATTTGCAGATTCAGCTATTACAATTGAAAACATAAAGTGCTGAAATCATCCACCCTCCTCTGTGCTTGCCTTTACAGTTAGAGAAATGATATAGAGAGATACTGGGCACTTTGACAGCAGGACAGCCAGCCTGGAGTATCACGTGCTCGCTTTCTGTGTGAAACATCAACACAATTCAAAATTCCTTCCTTAAGGGCAGGGATTTGTGTATTTATCTGGAGGGCCGGCAACACTACAGCCATTTAAGGAAATGACAATCAAAATATTTGAGGTTTGGTTTTGTGGCTTGTGCTGAATACATAAACATCTGGAGTAGGTTTTGGAAATGCCACTTTCTATAGACTTGACTGGGATATGTAGTTTAACGCTAATAAGGCCTCCAGCTGCATGGATTGCAAAAAACAAAAGGCCAGAAAGGACAATACCCTTGGACACAGCCAGCATGAGTCTGAATTCCCTCGAGTAAGGCTACTTGTGCTGATGGAGCTTTGTGTTTAAACCCCTGGTAACAAGAGAATCTGTATCCCTGGAGCTGATACCTGACCTGTGAATGACCAAATTCACTATGGGTAAGCATGTCCTTAGGAAAAAGGTATTGTGACACCTAGCAATTATCAGAGGCATTAGCTCACGCCAGTGAACATCAGCGGTAGGAAAAAAATTGATTTATCCTTATTCCATTTGGTTTCCCTTCATTTTTTCTGCATAATATGCTATTTACTTTGATTCCTTTTTAATCCAATAAATGCATAACAGCTTGCCCTGCCATAGACCCATGCCCTTCACTTTTGAGTAAAACCCAGGCCTGTGGAAGCCTGGAACAGTCATTCCAAAAGTCATTTGGTTTAAATGAATAACATTTTTTTTTTAAATTGAGAATAACTATGTTTTTTTTTCAAGGCAACATGAACAAACAAATCAACCCAAAAGACCAGATTTTGATCTTTGCAAAGGATTGTTTCTTGATGTAATTCTCCTGTTCCTCCCCTGATAGACCATGTCCACTTCTCTGGTGCAGGCAGCAGAGGAAGAGCAGAGATGTGTCATGTCCACCAAGGCTTCAGAATGGCTCTTTGGTCATTGAATCCCACGCACAGCTACCACACCCAAGGCATTTCAGGCTGCTGTTTGTCCAATTTGTAATCATCTAACATTTCCTGTCTAGGATTCAGGATATCTTCAGCCTCTGGTTTCCACACGCCCTTAAACTGTTTGAGAACACAGACATTGTCTTTCTGTTTTTGTGATGATGTGTATCTTGGATCAATTTGGTGGATGTTTGCTGTGTAAAATACTGCTCCTTCTATTTATTTTCTATTCCACTGTATTTTGCAGTCAATTACCCTGAGTAGCTGAAAGCCTTGAGTTAGGTTAATAGCCATGGTATTTGTTTGGATTTTTTTCTCCTCCCTAACATGAATAAACTATAGTGTTTCTGTGTTAAATGTTTGGAGACCTTCCATCTCCCCAAAGGAGAAAGATCTTCCCCTTGCTTGTCTGATTTCTAGCTTCTGTCTTGTTTTCTGTCAGCAAACGGGACCTCAAGCAGTCAGCTGTCCACACCCAAATCCAAGCAGTCCCCGATCTCCACACCCACCAGCCCAGGGAGCCTCCGTAAGCACAAGGTATTACGTTTCTTATACCTTACTACATCTGTTTCTGCCTTAGTCCACTCAGACTTTTGTGACACTTAAGCCATGGCCATATTCTCTGGAAGCACAACTCCTTGTGTTGAAACAGTGGAGTTTGGCCCTTTACCTGAAAGGGTTGTCACTTCAGACTCTGCAGGATAGTGAGCAACAAATCATTGGCCTGTTTCCTGTACTAGAGTTATTAATGTGTGCTGGAGAGCATCCAGATGGATCAGAGGAGAGAACTTAACCCTGAGCTTGTATCACTATTTGAAAAAGTTATTGATGGATATGGTTTCATATAAATCCTCCTCTCTTGGAAAGCCTCAATTGTTGGCAAATCCAGTCGATTAAACAGCAGAAGCAATGCAAATGTTACTGAAGCTCTAAGACATCGCTTTAATGATGCTCCTCAAGAATTTATTTTTTTTAATTATTTAAGAGCATGCTCTGTTTTACAGGAACCAGATGATTTTTTACAGCTGATGTGGTAACTGTGATCTGGAACAGTAGCTGGTTTTCCTGGTCACAAACAGCATGTCTAACAGGTAGCACAGCATCCTACTAAAGATCTGTAAACCTGTGCTGGCTCATAGATAATTCATGTATTGATTTATTTAAAAGGTACAGCAACTGTCACAGCTTTTTTAGTTCCTGTTGTTCAGTGTCATTCTGTGCTGAGTTCAGACTTTGCATTCCTGGAATAGCCATAGTGCTGCTTCCACCAGCCTTCACTTGATAGGAACTTGGACATAAATGTAGGTGTGAGAGGAGGTCAAGGAGATTTCTCTTTAGTAATCAGAATGCACCTCTCATCCTGAGAGTGATTTTGAAAATATTGACTTGAAATTCTGGAAGTGTAATTTAAAAATTCTGGTAGTGCTGAGGTTTTGCAGTCAGCAGCCACATGGAATCTACTGTAGGCTAAATTGCATGGGCTGGGCTCATTTTGGTTAACAAAGGGGTAGCTGAATTCAAATGAAGTCTGTTTTCCTCAGGACTTCACTCTGATCTCAGCTGCTCAGTCCAGGTCTGAGGAAATAAACCAATTTTACACAAAATGTGTCCAGATTCATTATTAATTTACAACTGAGAACAGAATCTGGCCCATGGTCTGAATTCAACAATTGCTTGTGTATATTCAGCAGGAGTAATGCTGTAAACTGCATCCTCTGCTTCAGCAGCAAGGACCTAAAATGCTTTCCAAACATTATCCCATTTAGAACTGTGGAGATGAGGATTTGCTTCCTGGCAAAGACCAGTAAAACTCACCTTTTTAACGTATTATGTGTGCTTTCAGCTGGCTGGTTTATGACCTTTTCCAATGAAGCCCCGAGAATATTTGTGATAGAGGGTGACTGCTGAGGGCAAAGCCAATCCAGTATGATTTTCTCCACTAAGTTAAGCCAATCAGCAAACTCGAATGCAGCATTTTAGGTTACCAGAATATTCACGCATCATTGTCTTTCTCCCAGGAGCAATTTCCTGCTTATGATGAAATCTCTTCTTTTTTTTCCCCTTAAAGCTCAAATGGTAAATGCTTGAGTACACCACAAATTCCTATTTCACCTCTCCTTACATCAAGATTTCGGTGAATTTCCTTCCTGAGTATTTGGGGTTCATTTCATTGTGCTCACAGTTATTACCTGTGTGTGGGTCAGAGTCCAAACAGGTCCCAGGAGAGTGTTAGCCCTTGAGCTGGTTTGTGTTCCTAACTCTATGCAGAACTTTGAGGAAGCGGAATAAGATGGTTATCCAAGAAAGGGACCCTGGAAAAGCTTTACATTCAGCATCTGATCCAAATAATAACCTTGGGATTGTTTTCTTAACCTTTCTCATTGATCAGAAATTACTTAAAATAAGGAATAAATCATGGAATGTGATTTTCCTAGAGATCTGTCCTGAAAGTAACTTTCAAATTAAGGTAAGGCTCTTTATTTTGGACATAGGTTCAAAGATACCTGTTTAAGGCAAGGTCCTGCTCTTGCATGCATGTGTTAAAATGGACACACTGATCCAGAAACAAAAAAAAAATCAGTTCTCAAACTTATCCCTGAACAGACATCTTTCTTCTGGCACCAAGATGCTCGTTTCACTCTGTGAGTATCATGTCTTGATTTTAGCCTGGTCAGACCAGTCCAGTGCACGAGTGCACGAGTCTTCCACCCTGTCCCTATGAACTGCACAGACCTGGGCCACTCAGCTGCTTCCTTATGCACGGCCAAAGGTGGAAACTCATTGTGAGAGTTAACATTTTCTTCTTTCTCCCTACAGGACTTGTATCTGCCTCTGTCTTTGGATGACTCTGATTCCCTTGGAGATTCCATGTAGAGCGACACGGAGCTAAATGTCCATATTGCAAGCATTGTCTGAGATACAGCAAAGCACTTCTGCCAAAATAAGCAGATAGGTGACTGGTGCTTTCAAATCAAAGGACACACAGTTATATGTCTTTTTTTTTTTTTTCCTGTGATTTATCCTCTGTGCCACAAATCAACACCTGCCAGTCTATAGAGATAGAGGGATACCATTCGTCTAAGTTACAGGGATGCAAAATGGACATTGTGAAAAATTTGGGGCATTTTCGTGCATTTCCCACTTTCTTCTATTATTTCTTCTTCTGCTGCAGCTATGTAATTTTCCTAGTGATAGTAAAGTAGCTCCCCTGGAAGTGTGCAAATGGATCCCTTGCTGACCAGTTTGCAAGCTCAAGTAGAGCAAATGATGTTCTCCACCTGCCCAAACTGCCAGCATTTGCCAGCTCACCTGTTCCTGATTTACAGCCCAAATTTAGCACCTGCATACTAACTAGTATTGGTTTTATTTTTGGAGGGCAGGAAGGGAAATGACTTACTAGTTTGATGCTTAATATGCCAGCAGAAGCTTGGCTGAGATTAGGAATGGTTGTGTAAGATGCTAAGTAAGGTTAGTACAATAATTCAAATTATTCAAATATTGGGATTTTAAAAAAAAACTTAAGCAAAAAAACCATAAATCAGTTCTCTGGAGTGGAACACCTTCCACAAACAACCCAAGGGTACTGCTAGATGGTAAGAAATATTTATACCTCCCCTATGGTATCTCTCTATCTCTGTTTGTAACAGTAATGCCTTGTGAACAGCCAACACTGAAAACACTGTGAGAATTTGTTTTCAGGTTTGACACCCTATAGATCACTTTTTATAGCAAAAAATCAATACACTTTTTATAAAGGAAAACCTTGTATCTGTGTTTTGGGAGTAAGGATTCAAGCTCCTTCTTTTTTATAAAAGCTGGTAATTTTCATTTGTTTAAAAAACACGCTCAGAAAAAAAAAAAGTACAAAAAAACAACCACAACTGCAGAACAATAATAACAGCAACTCAGTTTAGAAATCTTGTCATCACTGCCAAAACAGACACATGTAGGGGAAAACAAAAGGTCAATTCAAAATATCGAATGTTTTGATAGTTTTTGTAATGTTTAAGACTACATATTTGGTTTTTTTACACTTCAGTATTCCTAACTATGGCCAGATTCTCTACTTATATAAAAAATTGAATTTTGTGGTGTTAACCCACCCCCATATTTTAAGAAACTCTTCTATCTGATAAAAACAAACTTGCTGTATTTAGAGAAACCTTTTGCTTTTATTAATCAGTAGTGACTCCTACAGAATGCAAAGTTCATCTCTTCACACAGGGCTGGTGGTTTTTACTACACTGAAGCTTTGTCATAGGCCAGCTGGCATTGCCTCCCTTCCTCATGGAATAAGCTTTGATGGAACTGATTATTACAGAACTTTACCTAAATGAAATCTGTGCAATCAAATATTTCTTTGTTGCTCTATTTGCCTTTCTTTTTTTTTTTCAACATAGACATCTGTTCCTATTGCCTTGCAACCCCTTGTGATTGGAATGAATTATACTGTTGTGATGTTTGATGCTACATGGATGCTGGGTTGTTCCCAAAGCCACTCCACGTTTTGTTTGCTTGCATTGCAGGTATGAAACAATCTGTGCAGGCTGCATCTTTAGAGGTTCATGTGATCTTACATAGAATGCAACTTAAAAAAGAGATTTATCAGAGAGAGGTCAGGACTGGGAATTATCAAGGGGTCAGAGTTATCATGCACCAAATTTGCACCCAGTAGTCTTAGTGCATGGTCATTTACACCCAGAGTTTTGCACCAGAAATCATTTGTTCTTACTAATAACTTCATTTAATTTAATAACTCTCTGACTGCACGACTGCTAAATGATCATTTTACCTATTGTAAATAGAATCCTGGGGTTAGTTCAAAGGCTAAGGGCTCGTGTAGAAGGATGGTAGTGTGGACAAAGCATAGGTGCAGTAGTCAGGACACCTTTCAGCTCTTGGCATTGCTAAATTTAGTGTCTGAATGGGAGCAGGTCTCTTGGTAACCCTGTGCCTCAATCTGTCTGTCTGTCCCTGCAGGGACAGCACTGTTCTACCTCACTGGGGGTTGTGAGGCCAAATGTTGGTTAACATTTGTACAATGCTTTCAGATCCTCTAATAGAAGGTGCTGAAGTATTCTGGGTGCAGATTTGGTTATGGGTGCTAATTTTTGGCTGTTTAATCCTGTGAGTGCTACTGTAGACACTGGCCACGAGCAAACAGGACTTATTAAGCATTAGGATGTCAAAGGCCGTGGTTACACTAACAGTATTATTCATCAGAGCTTTTGTGTTAGGAAAAGCTTTAGGGGGACAGATAATTTGATATGGTTTTACCCTCTCCTCTGTTCTGTTGGTGGAAATCTCAGAGTCCCTCCCTGAGTCTGCCTTTCCAGGGACCCTGATTAGTAGCCATGGATTGGACTCCAGTCAAAGGTGCTGTTCACATACAGTGACACAGACCATTCCTGTCACAGTCAGGGTGAGCATGTCCTGCCACCTTTCCTCAGCTAAACCAAGAGACCAGCCACGAAAAAAAAATCACATCTAGGTCCTCTTGATGTTCAGTACAGGACACTCACTGTAGATCCACCAGGAAACCTAAATCTTTGCTATCCTGAACTGCTTTTAGCAGCCTGAACTGCTGGAGCTGGTGGTGAGGAGTAGGAAGGGAGTCTGAGATGTGCTTTCATCCAGTATCCATGAGTGCAGTTTGTGTAAGATAAAGCAGGATCCTGAGACATGAATGATCCTTTGGATGGATGGATGGTTGTTGAAGCAGCTGTTGAGAAGTGGTTCCTTTCCTTCCTGCCACGAGTAGTGTTTGGTTATTTGAGGATGTTTTTCCTGGTGGAGCATGCTAAGGAATCACTGAGGCCTTCTTCCTGAGCTGCACCTAGTGACACCTCTAAAGCCTGATCCTGCAAGTTCTCCCTTGGGAGTGGAGATTTTTTGGGCACGAGGATCATCCTGTGATGGGGCTGAGCCTAAAAATTCCTTCAGGGAATTAGGGGGACCTTGAAAAGGCCTAAAAGAATAAAAAAATATAATTGTTCAGTGGGAAAAATAGCCATTCAAACCAGCAGAAACCACAAAGAAAACAGGGTATGAAGTCAGACTCCCAAGTTTTAATAAGCAATTTTCTAGGTAGAAATGCCTGGGCAGTAGAAGTCAGTGAGCATTTCAGCTGTAGCATAGAGTTAAGTCTGTATTAATGCCAATATTGCATGAGTTCTTGTACAGAAATGCATGTGGAATGTTACATACATTCAAAACTAGTTATCTTTGGCTTTGTAGGATCCCTAACATAGATTTGAATACAAAGAGAAACAGTGCACAGGCATCAGACCTTAGTTATTTAAATATAAGGACAGTTCAGGAAAGAACTTAAAGATGTGCTGAAATTTTAGCACGTGCTTTACTCCTGTTGATTTTTCATAAGCTTAAGCTTGGGTTTGGTCAGAAAGCTTTCCTGAACTGCAGTGAATTAGTAAGTACTTTCAATATACTATAGCAATTCCAGACCCTGTGAGATTCTGGAGCAGATTATAGTAATTCCACTATATACTCCAGAGTTTACCTTTTGTAATTTTTTCTACTTTTACAAGCACATAAAACTCCACAGGATATGAGGATTTGCCATATTAATTCTACTATAAAAACCCTGTCTAATTTGCCTCATGAGGCTGCCTTTAGTGTTTTCAGAGACTAATTGAATCACTAAAACTATATTGTTTTAAAACAATACGGTATTTAAAAACAAATTGGAGAGACTCTTAAAGTAGTAGGGCTTCATTTCTTTGAAATCTGCCTTTATTCAGTATATTTTAGCAAATTTGCATACACACTAAAGACACCTGTTTCAGATACACAGTCATTAGGAAGGAATTGGAGCAATCCTCCAAGCCTTGACTGATGTGTTCAGAATTCATACATTCAGGTGATGATCTTGACTGTAGAAGATCAGGGCAAGGCAACAAAATCTTCAGCCTTGGGATTTTTATCACTTGTAAAGCATTTATAATCCCGAAGCTTCTGAGTTAAAGCCTCATCTGTTATAAGATTTGGAGCTAGTTCAGTTCCACCAGCTAAACAGTCAGCCAAGACCCTACACCTTGAAGTAATTTTGCAAGAGTTTGGTAATGGGATTTTACCTTGGTTTGCCCTGTGGTGGGAGCTGGAAGTAGCTTTTGCTTACCATTGTCTGTCTTTCCTGTATCTGCACATTATTTACAATCTTCTCAGGAGCTAGAAACACTAATTGTGTTACTTTCATAGGCAATAGAAAAAGAATTCTGCTTAGAAAACAACTTCCACATCTCTTTCATCCTAAGCTAACACACACATATGCATGCAAAAAAATCACACGCTCAGTCCAGCTGCTGTTTTTCCTCTCATTTGCTTGTTCAGTACTTTTGAAGGGAAAAAAAGAGGAGGTAGGACCAAAAATTGTGGCCAACAGCAAAACAATGTTACACCCAGGCATTTCCAACAGGAAATAATGGCATTAAAGTGTTAGTTTCTCCTTATCCATATGGATGCTGATGGCATTTTCTAGGATGCCTTGTCTTTGCTTTTTCACGCCCTTGAGGTCGGCACTGCTCTTCTTGTTGCTTCCCGGAACACCTTGTGGAGGTGCTGTGGAATGCCACGCTGAATCCCTGCACAGACACTGTTCCAGAGTCAGCCATCCCTGGAAGTGGCATCCTCTCTGCAGGGGCACAGTGTGGACTTTACAGTGTGAGCCCTCCCTAGAGCACTGAGAGCCCGTGAGTGATTTTGCCATTGACCTCAGTGGTACCCCACAGCCATGCAAAGGTATCAGAGAGTTCTCTTACTGTAGTAGAGGCAGAATCATTTTTAGAAAGAGGAATGAAATATAGCCAAGTAAATTAGATATAAAATTAGTCTAGAAAGTGTCTCCTCAAGCTAAGACAATCCACAACCAGAGAAAAGCTATATAAAGGTGTGTTTGCCACACACAAGGTGCTGATCACGACCACAACAAAACACCTTTTTTCACGTGGTGACTTAGGCTCCAAGTTATTTTTCTGGTTGCTGATGGAAGCAGGCTGGGACAGTATTTGGGACTGGTGAAGTTCTTTGTAGAAGCAAATGGAGGGCACAAGATGAAGCTCTTTTTCCGTGTATCTAAAGAGTCATGTCAGTCCATGCAACAGGACAAGTGCTTTACACAAGATTCCTAGAAGAGATGCAGCTGAAACACCACCTTGGTGTAACGAGACCAAGAAGGTTAAGAAGTGCCTGCTAACATGCTTTGGGCTTCAGAAGCAGAACTGTTCATGTGCCCAGCAAGGCCTTGGTGACAATGGCCTTGACAAAAGGGGACAGGGCAGACTTTGATTCTTGAGGTATTTAGCCCATCTTGCATTTATTCAACCAGCTCTGGGAAATTGTTGTGTGCAGAATCACAGATTTCTTCTGCCTGATGCCTCTGTCCCACCTGTATGAATCTGAGCAGGCCTCTCCACAGTATCTCAGGAAATGTTAAAGCTGAGTCTAGTGTCTTACAGAGCAACTGCTCCTCACTGTGGAGTGAACTGGGCTGGGTTCTGCTACACTGGTTATTGATTCTGCCATTCAGATATTCTTTACCCTCTTTCTTTCCTCCTGGCTTGAGAGTTGGTGTCTCATTCTGGGTGCCTCCCAGTGAAAGGCTGGGGCCAGTAATGTGTGTGGACCCCTCATTTTGTTTTGTTTCCTTCTGGAACAGATCTCCAGTCATTTGATATTTGTCTGCAGGTCTGGGACCAAGCTGACTAAAAACCATGTTTTAATAGGGAGAGGGGAGGTGCACAGAGAATATAAGTAGGTGGATAGAAAGGCTTTTTCCAGCAATGCCATTGCACAGCTCTCTGATGGAATCCCAGCTGTAGAGCAGGGACTGTGGAGCTTTGGGGTCACAGACCCTATACATCCCTCAGGACACTGTTTAGAGAAGGTTAAAAATACTGACACTTATTTTTGGCCAATAGATGAGCTCCTGAGCAAAGAAAAATCAAACCTAGTGGATTCAGCAGTGGGATTTCAGAGCAACTGGGATGTCAAAGCTGTTAGTCTTTGGCATAACTCTGGACAAATCACTTTTCCTTGTGCCATGGTGTGCCACTGCATGAAGGACTGATTATAACACTGCTATTTGTAAGGTGCTTTGAGATAAGATGATACAAAGAGCTTGCTTTTAATACTTATTCATTACTTAGAGAAGTCTGAGTACCTTATAGAAGCAAACTATGGTCCATTGTCTTTGGAAAACCTCTTGAGGAACTCTGTTTCTCACAAAACTGCTGTAAAAATGCTTCATTATTTTAGTAATGGTGAAAGACAAACACCTCATTTTTAGTTCCCCCCAAAAACCCGTGGATGAGTCAGCAACATCCCTGGCAGCAAGGCCATATCCACATCCAGCAGCCCCTTTCTCTCATCTGGAGTTGCCACCTCTGGCCTGCATACAGACCCTGCTACCCCTCTTTTTATTGCATGTACATGTAAGTCTCTGGAGCAATTCATGTTACTGTTCAAAGTATGGGCTTTGTGCTTGTAAACAGTGAATAAGTCTAATTATTTCAGTAGCTTTCTATCAAGAAAACAGTGGGGCCGTTGTTGAAACCCTTCTAGTTTAGAAAGTATTCATGGCTAGATGGCTACACGGGAGAGAGCTGCCTTTCAGTTGCCTCGCTTAGTGCACTTACTTGAACTCACCTGTTCTGGCTCTTGCTCTTTATCTCAATGAACTGTAACTCAGGACTCTAGAGCCAGTTCAGATTTTCCCTTGGTCAGACAGTTTATCACTCAAACAACTGAAGAAGGAGAATGCTGAAAGGGAATTAACAAATCTTTGCAGTAATTAGTCTGTCAGCTGAAAAAAGGAAGTTGGCATCATTAGGGAAAGATGCTGTGATGGCCATTGTCAGGGGAAACAAAGGGAAAGGGCTTGTTTCTTAGGGGAATGGTGGGGAACATTTGTTAGGAGGTAGTTACTGAGTGATGGAATGAGCTTGAACTGAAAGGAAAATCAAATGGCAGGGAAAGCATGAGATGGAGCACTGGCAAATCAGTGCCCTTGATGTGTGGGAATAATGAAAGAAAAAAGCCAAGAAATTCTAGGGACAAACAAAAGTGGGGGGGGGGGTGGCTGAGGCTGACTGAGGATCTTCGGCTCGGTTTGGACAGAAGGAGCTCCTGGCTACTTGTGGAGAAAGCCCTTGCCCCTGCAGGTACCTAAGCCAGGGTTCAGGCTAATCTGCCACAGCAGTGTGTCCCACTCCCAAAGGCAGAAATAAGGTCACTCTTGGCTGCAGGCAGGAGAACTTGGCTTGAAGTTCTTCCCCTACTCCTGTTTAACTCTCTTGCCAGCACGTGTCATCCCTAAAACGGAGAAGGAAGATCCAGCCCTCTGGTGAACAACAGCACCAACCTGTGGTTTGGTTTTATTTATATTCTTCTGTATCAGATCATTGCATGATCAACATGCCCTGGCTTGGAGAGGTCAGGCCTGGCACACCAGGGAGTTGCAGGATGTGTGCAAGAGAATAATAAGGGCACCTCTGGGTCTCCTGTCCCTTCCCATGGAAATCAACAAACTCTGAGAAAAGTAGTAACCCACTTGCACCAGGGTGAAAAGCCAAAAGCTACTGGAGGAGGTTTTCTTGATTTGCTGTGTGGGCAGAGGGGCTGATGATCATCTTGTCCAGGAAATGACCAGCTGTGTGTGAAAGCTGCAGCAGACAATACAGCAATGGGAAGTCTGTGCTGGACAAGAGGGTCTGTGTTTAACACTGGTTTCCTCATAAGATCTTTTTTTCTATATTTGTTTGAGTTCAGTTAATTTAATCCTAAAACACAAAATAACTGATGTATCTGAACACTTCTTTTTTTTCTGTATGTTCTCAGATTTTTTTTCACTGAAAAAAGAGATGATAAAGATTGCATCTCTTTGTTTCTGTAGATTCTCCAATGCTCACTATAACACAAGTGAAACCCAACACACCTAATTCTCTGCTTCTTTAAGCAGACAGAACCTCCTCTTTAATTAAGGGAGCTGAATCCATTTGGTCCAAGGTTGGTCTCCTTTTCCAGAGGTTGATTACTGTCGATAATTCTTGTGTGATTGATTACTGGAGTGCAGATTGAGTTTCCTGGGTGACAGCTGCAGCCTTTGCAGAGAAAACCTCACTGACCCCAGCTATAAAGTGATCTCTTGTATGAATCTCGAATAGCAAGTTATAGATGGGAGATATTTTGTATAGTATTATACTTAATGATATAGCTGAAAGAGTATGTTACAATATCTTAAAAGTTTTAGAATTGAAAATTAAACAAGGAACCTCAGCAAATCAGGGTCTCCTCCATATTTTCTGGTTCTAAAGAGTGTTGGCTTTATCTCAATCTCACTTCAGTCTACCAATATAAATGCCCTGAGCCCAGCAGGGTTATGGAACTAGAAACAGCATTTCTATTTCTACCAGTATTTTTCTATTTTACTCTAATCCCAGCTAGCACCAAGCAAAATAGAGATTGATGATTGACCTGGTTTTTAGAGAAAAGTATTACCAAATGTGTTGAAATGAAAAGGAAGGTTCAGGTCATTTTAAGTGACTCATTTAAACTCAAGGCTGTTTTTGATTTTTATCCAAGCTGGTTCTTCCATCTCTATTTGCAACAGTTATATATAGGAAATCAAGATAAATTTGAGTCACATTTGAATAGTGGGGTTGTTGCAGAGCACAGCAATTCATCTGGCACATGCAGAATGGAACATGTTGGTGGCACTTGGTCAGGGTGGACCTGAACCAAACCCTGGTTCTGAAACCCCAAGTTCTGGAAAACCCATGCACAGGGTCAAACTTGGGAAATATCTGCAATGGACCAATAGACTCTGAGCTGGGCTCCAGGCCCAGTTCTTGAAACGATGAATTTTACCTTCAGAGAATCCCTGTGGAACATTTAGTGGGGTTTGTTTTTTTTGTTCTTTGGGTTTTGGGGTTATGTTTGGGGAGTCCTTTGTTCTTTTTTAAATTCCAGCATAGCTGCTTTTCTCCATCTGTTTCCAACCATTGCAGAGCAGGGATGGATGGGCTTGTAATTCATTTCCCTTAGCAGGAGGCAGTTGAAATCTAGTGATATTCTGTCTTCCTCTCACACTCACCATACAGTCATTGAGGGGCTGCAGTACACAGATCTTTTTTTCCTTTTTCTCCCCCTCTTTACGACAGAAGAGCTTTTTCCAGATTTAGTGTGATGTCTAATGATGCATCTGCTTAAAAAGAAGAATGTCTAGGAAATAAATTGCACTGCTAACTGGTGTTTATAGATATTGTGAAGCAAGTGTTGAATGTAAGAACAAGAAAGCCTGTGAGTTATAATTACATGCTGAATTCTGACACGTAAAATTGTTGTTAGTTTGCTTCTTATTTAAATGATGGGTGATCTAAGCAGCTTTCCCACTGTGTACAGCTGTGATTATCAGTTAGAAGACACCCAGGGTCTTTTGGAAAGAGGAAACCTGTCTAGCCAAATCTCTTGTATTCTCTGACATGATGACACATTCCCCCCCTGATAGTCTGGATTTTGTGACACTGCCTAGCCTGGAAGCACAGGAAAGGACTATCAGCCTGCTGACTTTGCTGTTCCTAGTCTTTGCCTATTTTCTCAAACACAAATCCTATCCCAAACTAGGGTGAGCAGCTCCCATCACATCAGCCTGAGTTACTCATGCTACTCTTCTCTGAGAAGCAGGAACTGCCTTCGCTCACGGCCCTGCAGCTCTTGGGGCTGCACACCTGCCAACAGGTTGTGTTGAGGGAGGGAGAAATGCAGCTGAACCAGAACCCGATCATAGATTACTGTCTTAGGTCATTCATCGAGTTTGTGTGATTTCATCATTAACAACAAAGCTGCAATATAATATAACTAAGAGGCCCCAGTGTATTTTCTATTGTCGTTCAGTGGGTGGGGGTTGGAGGGGCAGCTGGGTTTAAAGTTTAGCTGGTATACTTTAAACTCTGTGTACATAACCTTGGAGGGCACAGGGGTGGTGAGGATTTGGTTGTTGTTTTGGTTGGGATTGGTAAACTTCAGTATGTTTTTGTTTAAATAATAAGGTATTTAATTAATGACATTGTACAAAGAGCTATTAATTTAAATGGTGTTTTTGTTCTCATAAACCAGATCTACTAACCTTTCTTTTTGGCAAGCCTGCAGCAAAGCTGATCATGTTGACTTTTGTACCTTGGGAGAGTGCGTGGAAGGGGAGGGGAAATGCTTTTCTCTTCAGACAGATAATGTTGCCCATAGTTAACTTTCTGCTTGGATATATACCTTGAATTCCCTTTATGCTGAATTTTTATGTGAAGGTCTCTCAAAGGGACAGAACAAGCAGAGGTTATTCCAAAAGATCTCAACTGTATCATCTTGTAATATATTGCAGCTTTATGCCAATGATTCCTTGCTTACCTGTACACAGTCCATGCATGTTTTGAACTAATTTTGCATTCTCCATTTGTGGTGAGTTATTCAGCATTTTAACCACCTTTTGTGCCATTCAACTTGTACAGAAAACATTTTTATTGACGTTTTAAAGGGAGGGGGAAGAAAATAAAAAGACCCCTTCTGCTCCCTAGTTGTAGGTAGAACTCAGTTACTTAGCAAACAGATGTAGATGAGTGGTTGTAGTGTTAGAAATGTTAGCTTGCTCGTGAACAAGCTCTTGAGAGTAAATGCATGGTCCTGTACCTCTCTTTTCTTAATTAGCTCTTCCTTTCCTCCTGGAGAGATTCTCCCTCTCTCTATTACTCTGTCTTTGTCTCTCTCGTGGTTGTAAAGTACAGATTTGGGCAGAAATAAAACGATACACGACGAGGTTTGAAAAGCAGTTCTCAACAGGTTCTCTCGGGGAACGTATTTCTCACAGCACCTTGCCTTGGCACATTGATTAAACTCTTAACTTTCAAGGTAAAGCAGGAGGAGATCAGCCGTCCGTTGCCTCTGCTTGAACTGGGGAACAAGTTAAACCTTTGGAAGTTTGTGGCTCTGACGAGGTCTGGCTGATCCTTTGCAGCTGAGGCAAGAGGCACGTGGTGCATCGGCCGTGGCCTCCTCACCTGGTTGTGGCTGTGCCTGGGACTCGTCCCACGGCCCCTGATTTGCGGAGTTTGCACAAACACTTTTTGATTTTCCTGGACACGCAGCGCGAGGGGGTGAGGGGTGGAATACAGGGGTTATGTTGTTAGGGGCTCTGTAGACAACTCCTTCTCCACGCTCCCAAGCTCTGAGTCAAGTACACAGGGCTTCTTGTTTATTAGCTGTGGTTCTGTTGGCAACGGAGGACAGAAAACCGTCAAATTCTTGGAAAAGATGGGGTCACTCACAAAGACGTGATTTTGTAAGAAATGGACTTAAAAAAACCCCACAAAGCCCTGCCACAAAACCACCAAGTGTACCTAGATCCACACATCTATTCCCCCATGCCTCTTCTCCCTTAACAGAATTTCCTTTTGTTAGAAGATTTGACTTTCTAGGAAAAAATTCCATTTTTGTGAGGTGTTGTGAACTGTTTTTACTACTTGTAATAACCATCCCAGGTCTGAGTATTCTTGTAATGCAATGCCATGCAGCAGAGAACCTGTCCACTTTATAGCTTTGCTCTCAATATTTGTTACTCATTGTTTTCTCATCTAAATGTACATTTGCAAGATGTGTGTAATGTCATTTTCAAAAAATAAAATTTGGTTTCAATATTTAGGCCGATAAAAACCTTTCTGATGCTTTTCTTTGGCAAGTGTATGTTGACTATGATTTATGAATTATAGCAGTACTTGTTCATTTTGATCCATCAGCGATCCCAAATCAGTCCCACTTGTATAAATGCAGAAAAGAAAGTGACTGCAGAGGAAATTCGATGGCCCTGAATTAATTAAGACCCACATCTGCCTAACTGAAGCAACCCAACCTGTATTAGACCCATCCTTTTGCCCAAAGGGTTGAGCTCCCTGTCGGTCCTACTCTGAGATATAGGGGGCAAGTAGGGGCAGCTCTTTCCCTAAATGAGCACTGCAGTTAAACAGTGTATTCAAAGAAGCAAATCTGGTCCCAGTCTGAACTCTGTCCTGGCATCCAGGGCCTGGGCAAGGCCTGTGCAGTCTCATATGGGCTTTGGGAAGTTTGGTTAGTCTTGAGAGCTGCACTGTGTTTGTCCTGCCTTCCCACACTGGCCTGAAAAAGGTCCCAGTTCTCCTTTCACAGCTACCCTGCCAGAACCACAATGAAGACAAAAGCACCCTCCCCTGAAATCCCTGAAAAATGATAATAAGGCTTAGACCTCCTCATTTAATTATACAGTACAAGCCACTTTGCTGTTTGTTTCTGCTTCACATCTGCAGAATTAGGAGTGAGTGTGGTGAGTCAGCCCTGGCCATCCCTGCTGTAGACTGGGCTGCTGTGAAAGAGCTCGGATCCTTCCCGATGTTTTTTTTCACACTCGGATGGATCCCTTTCTCCTTTTTCCCCTGTGGCCATCACATGTCAGCCCAGAGAGCACTGTCCTCTTTGCTCCCTGGTCCAGAGGAGATGCTGTGCCAACTGGCAAGCAGCATCAGGGCTACCAACACGTCGGCCCACTCGGCCAAGTGCTGGCACCCACTTGAGATGATCACGCCATGCTTGGCCAGACCAGAGCAGCATAGACAGTAGAGTTCTGTTTGCAGTAAAAGACCACACTGAAAAAAATTCCAGTTCCCAGAATAAAACCAGTAGAAAGAAAACAGTCTCAGAACAGCCTTTATCCAAATGTGCATGGACTGAAACTGAAGCAAATGTTATCAGAAAAGCAGAATGAGCGCTTTGGAAAACACTCTGCTTGTGCTTTTATGCACCCCAAGGGCTAACAAAGCAACAGATGTCTTTTCTAGGGGCTATGTGTTAGATGAGGTCAATAAAAAACTTAGGAGGCAGTGCTCCTGCCCGTGCAAAATGTTCTGAAAGTGTCAGATTTAAATCCCTCAGCCTGCTGTGTGCAGCTATTGTAGCAATTCCAGGGACTCCAGAGAGGGTTCAGGGAAAACCTAGATGGTGGTAATGTGGCAACTGCAACCAGCACTGCAAAGCAGTGGAAATGATGCTGCTGTCTTAGCAGGAATCACACCAACACATACGAAATCACTCGATTTGCTGTCATGTCAATGAGAGCAAAAATTCCATTTCCACAGCCCAGCCTTCCTGCTGCCTCAGCCTGGATCTGGACAGAAATGTACTTGCAGTGTCCTGGGATATGTCGTTTCATCAGAGCAGCAAAACAGTGTTTGCTCCCGAAAGCTCCCAGTTCCAGTGTGTCGGCCCTGCATGGTGCCAGTTGCTCGGGCTGAAATGGAAGTTCCGGCCTGGTTGGAAACCCCTTGGCTGGTCCCTTGACCCAAGGGCCATTTCTTGTGCTCACCCATTGCTCACTGTCCAGTGGGGTTCCAGGCAAAGAAAATACGCTTTGTGCCTGTCGGGCTTGTCAGCTGCAAATGATCCAAGTGTTTTGTGGCTGCTGGCTGGAATTGCAGCTCAAAATATGGTAGCCAGACCCACGTGGAACAAGACATTGACTGGGCTCTCTCAGCTTAGCTCCATGAAACACCGAACAGGGTTGTAGCTTCAACTCAAGGTTTACACAATGATGCTTAATCTGGTATTTTCTGTAAATAAAATAACTTTAAAAGTCAACAAATCAGATAATTTACAAGGTTTCTTCTGCAGTCTGAGCTCTGTACCTTGTTCTCCACCTGCTCCCTCACCCCAACCTCTCTCAAACACACCATAACTTCAAAGGTACAGTTCTCCATGCAAGTATCACCTTTACCATAAGGCAGGCCTTGCACACCTGCAAACAGATGTGACTTTCCAGATGTTCACTGGAAAAGATCCATGGTACAGCTACTTGTTTGGGTTTTTTAAAGAATCAAATCAGAAGGGTTTAATTTTACAGCCCACAAAGTGTGTGAGAACAATGACTTGCAATTGTAGGTACTCAGCCCTGTATTTGCAATCTGGTTATTATGAGTTATGCTGACTTGGGCTCTGTATGGTGCATCAAACAACTGGACTCCTTGTGTTAAGTCTTTATAAGATTATCAACTGTTTGTGTGTGAGGGAGCAGGAGTAATGTTTTATGGATTATGACTTCAATTACCATAAACACACCTTTGCCACTGAAAATTACAATCTGCATTCTTCACTCTCAAGTAGGTCTACTGAATTTAAAAGTTCCCATCATTGTTTGACATAAATCAGTTGACCCTGAGATCCCAGAAACATTCCAGTTCCCGACGACTGTGAGTCTGCCACTCCCTGACCCCCATGTATTAAAGGATGCAAAGATTTTGTTTCCATTTATGTTACTTCTCTGGGGTTACCTGGAGGGTAATGAGGCACTGAGTGCCCCAAACTCCACTGATGTATCTGGGAGTGAAGAGCAGGAAAGATCTTGAAAAATATGTTTATCTTTGGATTGTATAAGCAGTGAACAGGAACCAGTGGGACAATAGGAGCCTGCAAAACCTTCAGGGAAGCACATCTTTGTGGAGACACAGTGCTGGCCTGGCAGTGGCATCCCCTCCCTGCTCCTGTCCAAACTCCAATGTTTGGGCCACCAGCTCCAGCTGGGTTTCACTGCAGTGAAGAAACCCCTTCTTCCAAGGACAGACAAGCACCTTCTCTCTCTCCTGCTTCACCTAGGTCAGAGACCACCAGCCAGGTCATTAGTGTGGTGCAAGGTAACAGTAAATGTGAGACCAGGAAAGAATGATAAATAAGACAAATCCACTGCCTCCTTGTGCTGGGAACTCATTTAAGTGCAGGTCTTCCCACAGTTGGTGCACCCAAACAAGTGCTGGATTTGAGTTGCTCCTTCTGGTAACTGTGCTCCTGCCACGATGTGTGCATGTGTCATCTAATTTAAGTGTTCAGTGTGCTTTTAGCACCCATGTACAGGCACAGGGAGTGCCATTGAGCTGGTTAAACCTCTGTTCTGCCAGTCACTGTGAGAGAGTGACAGTCAGGGAGTGACAATCCGGGACAGCAACTGGAGCTGGGGAGAGAAAGGTGATTTCTGAAGGTCCCTGGCAACACATCAGTTCAGTGGCCTAGGCTGCCACTTACCACACTGAGGTTTCACAGCAGCTTTACTGCTTTAACTGGGATGTGGAGCCAACACATAGGAGGGTTTTAGATCACTGGAAATGATGTTCAGCCTTCTGTGTTCAGATCTTGGGCTTCTTGAGCCCAAGGCAACAAATCAGGAGTTTGGCCACTCTCTCAGCTGCTCCCTTTCACTGTCTGCCATTAAACCTTGCGATTTAAAAAGCTTCTCTCAGAGCTTGTCACCACGGCTGGCTGTGTGCTGCTCTCTAGACAACACCCCAGGCAGTGTTTGTCCACCTTCTAAAGCAGAGATATCCAAACGATGCAAGAATTCACAACCATGGGGAGTTTCTCTGGCGAGCTACGAAAACGTGTTAATGGGAGAAACACCCCAGTGGCACCACTTAAATTGTATCAGTGCCTTATCAGTCCCATTAGGCTGAACTGCATCTTTACCTGTCTTAAAAGATTATTCATAAGCTTTTAATATTCTAGGAGATGTAACTAAGAGCCCACTGTCCTGTTTTCGGCTGGGACAGAGTTAATTTTCTTCCTGGTAGCACCAGCTACTGGTGCTGTGGTTTGGATTCAGTATGAGAATAATGTTGATAATACACTAATGTTTTCAGTCATTGCTAAGTAGTATTTTTACTCAGTCTTTTCAGCTTCTCATACGCTGCCAGCACAAGGAGCAGGGAGGGGACACTGGGCAGATGACCCCAAGTGACTGAAGGGATATTCCAGACCATATGGAGTCATGCTTAGCATATAAACTGGGTAAAAGCTGTGCAGGGACTGTGTCTTGGGCACTGGCTGGGTACAATTGCACTTGTTTTGTACACTGTAGTACATTCAGAAAATATTACTATCATAATTATTATCATAATAATTATTTTCTTCCATTTCAGCCCCATTATCTCAATCCATGAGTTTTCTCCCTTTCTCCCTCCTGACTCTCTCCCCATGCCAGTGGGAAGGCAGTGAGTGAGTGGGGCTGAGTTGCCAGCTGGGGTTAAGCCAGGCCACTTGCAAACATCACACAGTGTGACCCAGCACAGGGATCTGAGCTGTGCAGCACAACAGCACCTGCTGGGGTCCTGAAAGCAGCACAGCTCCCTTGCTCACTGATGTGGCCTCTGTGCCTTTGGGACACAGGACAGGAACACTGTGAGACTGCCACAGCTCTTGGAAGCGATCAGTAGAGCAACCATAGAGAGCTTCCTCCTGCAGGTACTGTGATCTGCTCAGGTCTTCAATGGTTGGCAGAACTGGGGAACTCAATTGCTCTTTTAAGGGACAGGAGTGGACCAAGATGCCATCCTCTGACATGTATGGCCCCACTTTTGCTGAAAAATAAGGCAGCAAAGCCAACCTAAGCTTGAGTTAGCACAATGCAGCATCCTGGCTGTAATAACCAGAAAAGTTCCCACTGAAGATGCACACACAGCCAAATCTGCCTGATTTAGCATCAATGACAATTCTTCCTGTACAACCTAGAAAGGTGACCAGCACCTACAGCAGGATGCAGCAATAAACCCTTCCTTTTAAATCAACAGATGACCAGCCTGGCCTCTGGAGAATGATGCATTTGTGCAACCAGGAAAGAAAATCTCAGGATGATGCTGTTCTGTCACAAATTGTCCATGCTTTAATTAAGAAGTCCTCATCAGGGAGGAAGATAACTATGAGATACATGAGGGGCGGAACACAGTTGATCTATAATGAAATCAGCTCTCAAATGAGGTCGCCCACCCATGCACTGCTGTGCACACGCAGTGGGGAGATGAGCCAAGCACAGAGGGATGAGGACAAGCTTTTGTAGGCTGCGAATGAATAGGCTGTGCTTTGGGTGGGGAGGGGACCGGAAAGGGGGGGAGGGAAACGCAGTTACGTGCTGGAGAACTTGAGGACAAGGGCAAATGTGTCCTCCCGTGCCCTTCTCACAGCTCCCCCAAAAGGACAATTTCCTTATCCTAGTGTCTCACGAAAAAGTCCCGCAGAACAGGCTACCAGGCACACACGGGCCAGTGCAGCTTCCCCTCGTGGCTTATCCCACTAAAACAGAAACTAAACCACACCTTTCTGTCCCCTTGACACAGATTTAGATACATAAAACCAAGCCTGCCCTTCATATCCTTAAATCTTTAAATCTAAATGACTCAAAATACTCTGCTGGTGGTCAGAAAAGTAGATCAGCTGTGACATTTTAAATGTCAGCCACCAGCACTAGGAAAAGGGTATTTAGAGCAGTAGAGTACAACTCAGGAGACTTTCAACTCTTGATGCAGCCACAGGTTTCTGTGTCACCTGGGGAGTCACCTCGGGCCACAGACAAAACACAAGTTTTGTCTTTGGGCAAGTGCCCAAAGTGGGCTTAGAATTTCTTTGGATTCCAGGTGCCAGCAGGATGAAGAATCACTACTTCAGACTCCATGTTAAGAGTTTCACCCGGGAAACTGGAACAGCTGCTAAGAGTTACATGTGTGAGAAATCACCAGCACCGTGAGAGCAGGGCTGGGACCTGAAACTGCAAGAAGACAGATCTTCATGAAATGAAAATATGATCAAGTGTCCAAGGTGCAACCTCCTGGGCTCCAAAGCAGACGTGGACTGCAGTGAGCATTGCTAGGGCACATGTCCTAACTGGGAAAACTAAAGCTTGGTGCAGTGGGAAGTGCAGTGCTGCTCCTATGCTTGGGAGAGGCTTGGACAATGTTCCTGCAACAGCAGCATCCCACAGACCATGAATGACAGGGCAAATGTGACCCAAGCCCCGTTCAACTCCTCCTAACATTAAACAAGGCTTTGTTTTCAAGGCTGTGTAAGGGGGGCAGCACTCCTGGAGGCCTTGGCTGCTCAGATGGAGAAGGGAAAACTGTTAAGCCCAAGTGCTTTACTCATGACCCTGAGACAGGAATGGCTTTATCCAAATACCACCGAGAAACAAGAGTGCTACAGGCAATGTTTTAAATATTAATGTTTACACAACACTTGGAATACAAATGGAAATTCAAAGAGAAGGGAACTCCTGTCTCTGTGGGCTCCTTGGGGAGATTTTTTTTTATGTGTGTTTTTCAGCATGATTGACATCTGCCCACACAGCTGGTGTCCCATGTGCCCCAAAAACACCCATCCTGCTGCCACTACACTGGGCCCTTGCTGCCAGAGAAGCAGATAGAAGCTGAGGAACAACTGGCCTCAGCCATGGGAACCCAGGGAAGCAGGATGGGAACCCAGGGAAGCCCATAGGTGGGTGAGGGAGAGGAGCCAGCTCCTTCCTCGACCCCTTCCCCAGCACTGCGCCCTCCTCCCCTCCAAACACTGTGTGAACAACATGCCCAGACCCAGGCTGAGGGAACTCAAGGGCCCCACAGTGGGGCTCCCCCAGCCCCTCACAAGGCAGGTAGTGAGAGTGCCCAAGGAACCCCCATTAGGGAGAGGCAAATTCTCGGGCTCAGTGCCAGAGCCTGGCAGTGCCCCAAGGATGCCGGGTGCTCACCAGCACATGGCCAGCAGGCAGATGGCATCAGGCTGTGCCCAGGGCTTTGCCAGGCCTGTCCGACACCCCTCTTGCCTTGCCTGGCTCTGCCTACCTACCCCAGCCCCACAGTCAATATCCCAGCCCTGCATTGATTCCAGCTCCAGCCCCACAAGCTGGATTTCACTGCCAGCTCTGCTGGTTCAGCTCCAGCTCTGCATCTTCCCAACACCGCTGGGTGAAGCTGTTCCTGGTTCTCACAGCAGGAGCTTGGTTGTGGCTCCAGCTCTATGAGGTTTCAGCTCCAGCCCCACAGTAATTCCAGCTCCAACCCTAAACTCACTATCCAAGCCTCACAGGGGTTTCACTCCCACCCCTACCATCTTTATGTCTCCACCAGCTCTGCTGCCTCAGCTCCAGTTTCCCAGCTTCCTACTGCTTCTGGCTAAAAGCTGCTCCTGGTTCTCACTGCACCCCTGGAGCTGTTGATAAAGCCATGAAACAGTCACTGTCATCACTTGAATATCTCTAGGAGCTGTCACACCCTTCCAAATGGGGTCCCCACCTTGGGGGATAACAGGACCTGACTCCAACACACTCCCCCCTCCCCTCCGGGGTCTCACTTCCCCACTTTCCCACATCATCCCCCCTCCCAGTTGGCATCAGGGGCTGGGAATGGCCACTCAGCCCCTGGCTCCCCATCCCAAAAGCTGCCCTTGGGCTGGTACTGAGCCCCAGGAACAGCCCTGAGATCTCCACTCCCATCTCGTGCTTGGTACCATTGGGTAAGCTGAAACCTCCTCAAGCAGCTCCTGCAGTCCCCAAGCTCTATCCCCTTCCCCACGGGATTTATTTCAGCTCCACCAGGATTTGCATCTGGCTTCAGTTCCAGGGGCTTTACGTTCACTCCTGCCCCACAGTCAGTGCTTCAGCCTCCACCCTACAACCTTTATTTAATAAACATCATATATGAAATAAACAGAATAAAAAATAGAACAAAAATAAGAAAATGCGATAAAAATATATTAATACAACGAAGTGAGAATAACACTAGAATAACATAAGAATAATAGAATAAATAAAGCAACAGTATAAAACAAAAGTAGAATAAAATAAAAATAATAAAACAAACAAACAGCTTTATTGCCTTTTTTAAAATTACTTTAAGCCCCAGTGCCCCCAGGGGCCATATCCTGCCTCGCTTACATTGCCTTGCCTATCCCTCCCTTGCCATGCCTTGCTTTGCCTTCCCTACACTCCCCTTGTTTTGTCTTGCCTGACCCTCCCTTGTCTTGTCTTGTCTTGCCTACCACTCTCTTGCTTTGTCTTTCCTTTCCTACCCTTCCCCTCCTTTGCCTTTCCTTCCCTCCCTTGCCTTTCCTACCTTTCCCTTGCCTTTCCTGCCTTTCCCTTGCCTTTCCTGCCTTTCCCTTGCCTTTCCTGTCTTTCCCTTTCCCTCCCTTTCCTTCCCCTCCCTTGCCTTTCCTTCCCTCCCTTGCCTTTCCTACCTTTCCCTTCCCCTCCCTCCCTTCCTTCCCTTCCCTCCCTTGCCTTTCCCTCCCCTCCCTTGCCTTTCCTCCCCTTCCATTATGACCTTTCCTTCCCTTCCATTACCTTTCCCACCTTTCCCTTCCCCTCCCTGGCCTTTCCCACCCCTGGATCGCTGGGCTGTATCGCCATCTCGCGGCCTCGAAAGCCCAGCCCCGCTTTGGGGGATCACAGACTTCGGGAAATCCCGAGCCTGGGTCCTCGGGCTGCCTCTGCTCCGGAGCCCCTCCCCAGACTCCTCCCCCACCGTGACCAGCCTGCCTGAAAAACAGCTCCGAAAGCCCGCTCCAACCCCTGATGCTCCAGGGAATCTGAGCGGTGGCACTGCTGCCTTGTCTGTCCCTACGACAAATCACTGTTGTCTCTGAGCTGTAGAACTGGGCTTTTTTCTTTTTCTTTTTTTTTTGATTTCTCAAGGTTTAGAAATTTTTATGATTGTGGTTAAGGTGGTTGGGGGATAAATCCTGCCCTGTTACACTTCAGCTGCTCTGGCAGCCACGACCAGGGGTAAAGCACAGCCCCTTCTGTGCCCTATTACAGTCTTTAACTTAGTCTTGTGCTGGCTCACTGCCAGCAGACCATCAGGCTGGGACTGATCCCTTACTCCAAGCCCTCCTGTCATCTATGCTTTGGAAGAAAGTATGAAGGAGCCTATGATCAAAATCCCAAGATGCAAGAGACGAGTGATCCAGGTTCAAAATGCTGTTGTTGAGCAGAATCAGACCTCAGCTGGATACACAACTCTGAAAGTTTCTGGTGAATCTTGGTTAGCTTTCAGATTCTGCCTCTTGGGCTCTTCTCTGTTCAAAACTGCTTAAATTAGAAAGAGTAGAGTAAACATGTATGATTTAAGTAGAATCTCTGCTGGAAACCACCTAATGTTTTATTAATAAATTGCCCCATGAAACTGAGTGAATAATAGATGAATGTAGCTCTGGTGGGACACGAGACCTGGCAGTGGACTGTGTGTACAAGGTGATGGGCAGATTGCAGGCGTCTGTGACAAATAGTCATGAGTGGGACAAAGCCACCTGGACACCTTGCAGTAATGACTCCCTCATAGGCATGGGAACAGCTACTGGAGCAAAGCATCCTGGACCTGACTGAACTGAACCCAAAAAGCCCCTTGATGTGAAGAAAAGCCTGCTATCACATCCTTCTTGTGAAGAGGGTTTCCATAAGAGTAGCCCTCTTGGATCAGGGCTGGGTGGGAAGAGAGGAACAATTCTTGGTTCTAGATGGCTTGGATGCTGCAGGTGCTGAATGAACAAAACGGGGCACTTTGGACCACAGCCTGGACAAATTCTGCTGCTACCACCAGCTTTGGTTGTTGTCCAGGTTTGTAATGGTCTTGCCTGCATCTGCCTTGTTCAGATCTCTGAGATACGGCAGCGCCAGCGGAGCTGAACCAGATGCAAATGGAAAATGTGCCACATTTATCGCTTGTGATGAAGGGTCAGGTTGCTCCCAAAGGAACAGCTTCTTGTCTGATGACTACAGGTCATTTATTCTATTCCCTGTTGCCCAGAGAAGCTGTGGCTGCCCCATCCCTGTAAGTGTCCAAGCCCAGGTTGGATGGGGCTTGGAGCAACCTGGGATAGTGAAAGGTGTCTCTGCCCGTGGCAGGGGGTTGAAGCTAGAGGAGCTTTAAGGTCCCTTCCAACCCAAACCATTCTGGGATTCTGTGCTTCTTGCAGCCACAACTAATGCTGATTCCCACTAGCATCCTTTTTTGGGACACCTCTAAACCTCTTTAATAACTCTTCAGAAGTGCTACCCATTGCCTGGGTAAGCCCTATGTGTGCTGCTGTCAAACCTGGTGACGGCCCCACGGGAAAGCAGAGCCAGAGGGCACTGCCTGAGACAAAGAAGCCCCTCGATCTCTTTGGCAGCCACGTAACAAACTGCTGGGTTGCAGCACAGAGCTGGCTGCTCTCTGCAGCTGTGTGACCCTGCATGGCTGGCACAGGCCGTGTGCTGCAGCCTGGGCTCTGCTCTGGGGTGAGGAGTGGTGCCTGTGGCTGGACTCAAATGCTGTCGGAGTTGCTGCTGGGTGCAGGGTTGTGCATACAGCAAAGTGTCCCATGTATGGAAGGGCATGGATTTATGGAGGTATGGATGGGCTCTGAGCACAAGGTGCTGAACCTACAGATGTGGGGTATACAAGATGTAATGCCTTGTGAAGGAAAAAAGTTCTGCTGTTTATCTGCTCTGTGGTGTGTCTTCACACACAGTGACAGCTCTGGGCTCTGCTCTGCCTGATGAGGGTGTGGGATGAGGGAGGTTTGGAAAGCAGCAACTTCAGAGCAGTGGAGAGTGTGGTGGGGCACTGCTCAGGGGATCTTCACAGGCTGTGCAAGAGAGCAGTGGGGAAACTGGGGACACTTCAGCAAAGTCATGGATGTAAACCACCCTAGAGGAGTGTGTGGTGATGATGATGATGCTCAGGACACCTCCAACAAGGAGGTGCAGGGATCATCCAAGGATTTCAAGGGCAATGTTGTAAGGTTAAACTGCCCATAATAAGTGAGATCTTTTTTCACTGTCTGGGTGAGCATGTCTCTGAGTGCTGGGCCATAGCCCCACTGAAATACAAGCTCTGCAGTCACACCAGAGCTGTCTGGTTGCCACTGGTTACCATCCCTGTGGCTCACCTTGCTGCCTGTCCAAAGGAATTCCTGCTTCTAACAAGACTTCCAGCAAGAGCTCCTCCTCAGCCCAGCAAAATCCATTACAATTCTTGGATTACATCACTTCTATGAAACAGTTCTCATGGTTTTGTTCCACCTTGGATCAAAGCAAAGGCAGATACCGTGAGGACACATTTTATAAGCCGGGAATATTTATTATCAGCTTGCAGACTGGAATTTTTTTGTACTCATGTGGGGTTTTTCATGTTCTTCCCTCATCTGTGCAAATGAATCACAGCATGTGTGTAATATATAGGCGGGCATCAGTTTTTTATTATGATTTAAACTTCAGTCTACTTACTCAATCATGAATTGGAAACACATGGCCTTAGTACGTAGGACCTTTTTACTCATGAGATGTTAAAACTGTAATGGCAGCTTCCAGGGCCTCTCACTCCAAATTTCAATGTGCCTTCAAAAGGAATTGGGGAAAATGAGCAAACAGTCCTGCAGCAAACTTTGCAGTACCAAAATTTATGATACTACTTAATCATCTTCAGGGTACTTTGTGAATGTAACTCATCCCCTGAGATCCAAATTCCTCTAGGCAAATAGGAGGTTTGCTCAATAGCAATGTTTAGGAAAAGGAATGGACCTATTTGGAAACTTATGACTAGTTATGCTAAAATGAAGATTAAATGGAGGAAGCAAATTGGAGAGAATATTTAAAACTACTGGTATAGATGAAATTTTGTAATGCATTTCAAAATGGTTCCTGTTTAAAAATTGGCCTACATTTACTGAAGCATGAATAAAAGCCACATAATGGTAAAATAAGAGTGTTATTGTCCTCAAATGAGAAAAATTTCGAGTCAAATTAATCCAGATGTTTAGGATTTACCCAAAAGGAAATTGAAGCTGAGGAAAGAATGGGGAGAAGTTTGTTTTGCCGAAACCATCTCTTATTGAGAATTTCTTTGTGTCCTACATTTTATTTTGCCACAGCACAGAGAAATGTATTATTTTCTGGGCACGAAGCCACCGCTGGGTTCTGCTGCATCTCCTGCCCCATCCAGCTGCATCCCATGAAAGCTGTGTGAGACTCTTCTGGGTGAGTGTGTCGGGAGGGACAGAGGCAGAGGCACTGACACTGGTGGCTTTACGCAAGTGAGGAACACTCTGCAGCCTAATAAGGAATGTAACTTTTTTTTTCGTGATGCACATTAATCTGTTCTGTTTTCCCTACAGAAAAAAAATCCCCCTCCTGCAGCTCTTGCCAAACAGCCTGGCTTCATCTCCTCCTTTAAAAGTTCATTCACAGTTACAGCCACAGTCACAGCTCACAGGCAGCTTGTCTGTCAGGAGTGCACAGGGCTCTGCCTTTTGGGTCCCTGTGACATCCCTGGAAGGGGCATCCCCACACCACCCCCGCCGGAGACGTGATCGTGGTACAGTCCAGAGAATTCCAGGTTAAGTGTTTGCAGGATCAGTGTTTGCAGGAGCCACTCTGGAGTTTGATGTGCCCCGAGCAAGGTCTGACCTCATCCAGGTGAGTGCCAGGGGCAACCTGAAAACTGCCATTCACCAGATTTGTACCTTTATCACCAGGATGAAAACTCTCTGTGTCATCAGGAACAGGTGTTTCAGCCAGCACAGTGAGAAAATGATTTTGATTACTTTTTGATTTTGTTTTAATATAAATTTCTTTCAGAAAGTCACATCTCAACTCTATACTAACTCTTAGCTTTATTACAGGATTTATTGCCAAGGCATGGGTGCTCTCCTTTCTTCTGGGATAACCAGTTTCACACTAGTCATCTCTACAGGCATCATTAACAGTTATTCCAAATAGAGGGGCCAGACTGATAAAATGTGATTTGATCTCTGCTCTTGTAATTCCATTTGCCATACTGTCTCTGGTCTTCCAAAATACTATCAGTTCTCGCTGTGGAGTCTTTCATTGTGAAATTTCTTGGTTGTTTTGTTTCTAGTGAAGGAGAGATTTTTATACCGTGTCTAAAATAATTGATAAGTGGATATATAAAATAATGGAGTGGTCTGATAAGGAGTTAACCATTAATTTGCAATAAATTTTTTTTAACTGACTTTTATGAAAAAAGACAGAATTCTGAAGAATTCTGAAGAAAGTTGTTTCCTGTGGTTCCAGCACAAAAGCTTGGCTTGAATGAATCAAGTGACAATGCTGTTGACATTTTCTTCAGAGCTTGTTATATATAAGTTGTCTGGATTAATGGTAATTGTAACAATTGGCATCTACTGCACTAAATTCCTTTTTTAAAAAAAATCAAACTAGAATTGCACCTCCCTGAGGTAGTTGAAAAAGTGTCTGATCCCGAGGCTATAGTGGAAGCCACTGAAGGTAGGTTTTTTTTGAAGCGTGCAGTCACCTCTGCACTTTGGAAAACCCCGTCTGCCTTAAAAATGTGTCCTGTAGCCACTTTGTGTCTTCACTAAAGAGAAAATTTGCATCAGTTTAGCTGAAGGATCAAGCTGTGCTGAGGCTGGATCCTGTGCAATACACACAGGATTCTCTCCTCTCACCAGAGAGACAAAGTGTGACATAAAATGAACAGGGGGCAATTGCTGTCCTGAAACAGAAAGGATCACCCTGAGTACTTGCTCTTGAGACCTGTTGGAAAAGGGGCACATCCTCAGGGTGCTGGTGCACAGTTGTTTGGAAAAGCGTTTTAATCTTGCTTGCCAGCTGCAGGTAGATGTGCTGGTGTTGGTCTGTAGTGCCACGTGTTCATCCTGTACCATCACCCCGCTGCTCTTGGGGTCAGAGACCCTCATAGTCCGGATGTGCAGAGGGTTTTGAACTTCTGAATGCTGGCCAAGACCTAGCAAGAGACTTAAACATCTGCACTGGCGACAGAGACAAAACACTGGGGCCTTGAGGATGAGATAGAGTGTAAAAAAATTGTCTCAAGCTACTGCTTAATGTCTAAACTGTGAAATGCATCATAGGCTTATAGCTCGTGGACTTCGGGTGCCCTTAACTTAGTACAGGATCAGCAGAATAGAGCTGGTGGCTGCCAAACAAGTTTGTGCCTCTGGCTGAGCCCCTCGGGGTCTTGGTGCAAGAGACCTTCCAGCAGTTTATTTGTCATGTGTGGACAGGACCAGGAGCCACACAAAACACAGTTGTGAAAACCCAGTTTGTCTGAAGGCAGTGGGGCAGCATGTGCTGTTTTTTTGAGAGCAGAAGCCTCTGTCTGGGAGCACTGGCCGAGCAGTAACTGTGTGTTTGGTGTGGGCAGAGACCTGTGGGGCTCCCCTCTGGGGACCAACGAGGGCAGGGTGCATAGCAGGGGAAGGTGAGCCTGGTCCCTGTGGCATTTAGTTGAATTGAAGGAAAGGAGCCACGGGGTTTTTGTCTCTGTTTGCAATGATCTCTAAGAATCTAATTCTCTAGGAATTTCAGCATTTAGTTGAAGGTTTCACGCAGAAACCAATCAGGTAGAGGAAGAAGCCTGCTCTGCTGCTAACTCCACTCCTTTTTAAGTCTTTGCCTTTGCCCAAGGGGAGAGAGAAAATGTCAAAAAGCTGTTTCACACTGGGATAAACTCTCACAGGAAAGGCTGGGAGGGGAGAGAGGGAGTCAAGCCAGTGTTTACCCTCTCTGAGTGCATTCTGCCAGGACTTTGAGTAGTTTTGACCACTCAGCAGTGTACCACTTAGCAATCACATGCATGTTGATTTTGCTCAGTTCTCAAGCTGTAAAGATCCCACACGCCCCTGACCATCAGCTCTACAAATCTAGGCTGCTTCTGCTCACACCAGATGGAGTTGTTCGCCCTTGGGAATAATCACCTGCAAGGGGAGCTTTTCCCTGCTGCTGTTTGCCCCACCTGTCAGCCCCAGCACCCTCAGCTCCTGCCCCTGAGGGCTGGAACAGCCACACTTCTTGCTGTGGGATGAGGGGCTGCAGCACATGGATAGCCAGCATCTCACACCCCAAAGGGCTGCAGAGCATCAGCCACGACTCCTGTACTCCCATCCTGAGGGGTCAGAAGGAGTTTACATTTTATCTCACCAGGAACTGGTGAGATAGAGAGGCTGGGAGAGAGAACAAACTGTGAAAATCAACGGCAGGTTCCTGGCAGAGCTCTTGCTTCACTCCTGGGCTTAGGGGATGGAAAGCTTGGTTCTGAACCAGCACCCACCCCCTGCACCGTCTTGCATGGGCTTTACAGTGTAATCTGCATTCTGGCTTTCAGCTCAGGTGCTGGAGAAATTCCCTGGGTCCCAGTGAGACCCAAAAGAAAAGCCTGGTTAAGCTCTGTGGCGTTGCAAATAAAGTACTGTAATTAATTTTATTGTAGAAAGCTTTGGTTTACAGCCAGATGATCCTGCCAGGCCTTGATGCCATCTCTGAAAGCAAACAGGTTATGGCCAGTCCTGTTTCTCACTTCCAGTTACTCTCCCCCACATTCCTTCACAGAAGTGATAGGATATGGGCAGATACTCTCAGACAAAAATATGTTTGCCTCTCTCAATTTTAAGTGTAGCAAAACTGCATAGCAGGACAATGTTGGCACCTTCCTGTTTCTATAAAAAGGCAAATGCTTGTGTCTCCTTCCCGTAGGCAATTCTTGAGCTGAGCTAAAAGAGAAATCTTTACGTGCCTACTAAAGTACTAAGTTACAGAGGCCATAACCTAGTCAAATTAACCTTATTTTGTTGAAGAATCAAAAAAACTGAATGAAATAAGGGCTAATGCTGCAGAATCATGGTATCCCCAGAGCACACAATAAAAACTTGGTGTTTTGCCCCATCAGGGATAACACTGCCGTCCAAAAAAACTGGGAAGCCCTCAGACCACAGCCATTAATACTGGACAGGGTGCTATTAAACTATCCTGTGCAGCAAATTTGATCCAAATTGAGTATGTTCTGACTAATGTAATTGCACATACACACGACACGGATTTAACATTGACTTTATACTTTTATATTGGCTCTAACGCAGAGGAAGAGAGGACACTCAGTCCAGCATAAAGCTTCTCAGAGAAGTTAGTGTGTTGTTTAAAGAATTTGAATGAGTAAATTTCTCCAGAAGAGATGCTTCTTCTGCAGGAGTAGCAGTGGAACAGCCAAGATCACGAAACCATAGAGTATGTGAAGTGGAAGCTTTTAAACTGCTTTAAGTTTCCCTGCACTCTTAATACATATTTGCAAAGTCACTGCTTTGTAAGGACCTGTGATCATTCTGCACAGGAAGAGAGGGCAATGACCTTTTCCAGATGGAGCTCTGGAAGTGTCTTTAATTGGCAGTTTTACAGTTTTCTGGTTTTACAGAAAACCAGTTCAGAGTAATTTAAAGCTTTAGGCTGCAGGGCTGCTTTTTGGAGGCACTTACTGACTTGATTACTCTGAAGTAAACTATGTGTTTTGAGGAAGAGATGTTTGGGAAAATATTAAACTATGTTTGCAAACAGTGAAATACTTGAGTCCTTGTTTTGCTCTCATAGTCCAAACAGTGGCTTTGAGGTTTGGGGAGAAGTAAGTTTTGAAGGAGCAAAGTTTAGAGCTGAAAGGTTTTTGTGTCTTGTCAAGATGGGCCCACAACTGCAGGTACAAAAGAGAAACTTGGAAACCAGGTGGTGGTGGTTGTTATTGCTGGTGAGGAGACTGCTTGCATAAAACAAAAGCAAGCTTGGTACCTTCAAATGGGTAATAATCTTAAAACTGGGTTCATGGAATCACAGAATGGTTTGGGTTGGAAGAGATCTTAAAGGTTCTCTAGTTCCAAACCCCTGCCATGGGCAGGGACACCTTCCACTAGCCCAGGTTGCTCCAAGCCCAATCCAACCTGGCCTTCAACATTTCCAGGGATGGGACAGCCACAGCTTCTCCAGGCAACCTGTACCAGGACCTCACCACCCTCACAGCCAAGAATTTCTTCTTAATATCCAATCTAAATCTCCTGTCATTCAACTTAAAACCACTCCTCCTTGTCTCCACTCTCTGCCTGCGTACAAAGTCACTCTTCCTCTTTATTATAAGCTCCTTTTAGGTACTAAAAGATTGCAATAATGTCTCCCCAGCCTCTTCTCTTCTCCTGCCTGAACTGCCCCAGCTCTCCTAGCCTAGGATGCCACCCCAGAGCGTGGCATATGCTCTGTATATCCTTTCTGGCATCCCTGCATTGTCTTCCCAGATGGGGGCTCCTGAACCAGCAGGAATGTGGTCCTGAGGCTGGGGTGTGCCTGAACTTGTGCAGCTTGATTTCAGGATCCACCTCTGGAAAAGCAGTTTTGTGTTCAAAGCTGTGTCCAACTGTGACCTTAAATCCTGGCTGGAAATGCACTTTGTCCTTGTAGCCCTGGTGCTGTGCATGAAAATTCCTTTGAGTTTTGCAGCTGGAACAGAAAAAGTGGGGTGTGTGATAAAATGTTAAGTGTTACAACACACCAAGCCTCCTCCTTGCAGAGGAGTTTCATCTGGCACCGAGGGTTCTCTGCAGCTGCTTGGCAAAGTTCGCCTCCGGGACTGAGAGTGCTGGGTTTGGTTAAGGCAAAACTGGTCCCGCTGTTCCCGAACCCCTCTGGCTGGAATGGGAGTGGGCGGGATGCTTGGCACTCACACAGGCTCGCTGTGGGGGTATGCTCGGCTTAACAGCTGCAATAACTGCCCTCCCTGAGTCTTTACCCTGCCTGTCACTTGGTTACGCAGAGCTAAAAACACGAGCTGAGGGGACATGACTTTTGCTCAGTTTTGTGTGCTTATTGCATGAATCCAGGGGAAGTGAGGGTGTAGTTATCCCTCACACACCTGTCTGGACAGTAAGTCAGTGTTGTTTGTTGTGGATCTTCCATGCAGCAGCTGGGAAAGAGAAAAGCTAAGAAAGGAAAATGGGAGCGTAAAGAAACACTGTTGGATAACTGAAGTAACACTTGAATCTCATCTTAATGCTCTGGTGAGGACCTGCATTTCAAGTGAATGTCTCTTTAATTTATGGCTGCTCTTAAGGCCAGGAGCTGGTATTTGCTGCTGTGTTGAATGTGATTTAGTCGTTCTCTGGCTGTCTCTGATGGGGGAAGCATTTCTGAGTATAAACTGTAAGTAAAAATGAAATTGTTCCATGGTCAGGCTCAGGAGGGGACTCTGCACTGACTCAGCTTCACTCTTCCACTGAAACCCTTTTTCCAATCAAAATAGGAAACTCACTCTGGTGAAACAGAGGGTCAGACAAAGACTTTAAAGCTCAGAGGTTGAAAGCTGAGAGATGTGGGACCTCCTGTACTTCTGCTGATACCACAGGTGCTGTAGGAACCTTGAGGGCAGCTGTGGAGTTGTTCTGCCTGGAGACAAGAAGTCCTGGGGAGCTCAGCTCAGAGGCTGGAAAAGATGAAAAGTAAAACTGTAATTGTATATAGTGAGGGAATAAACAAAAAATGTAAGAATGGCTGACCTGTAGAACTCTTCAGGGTTGTTTTTTTTCCCTCTTCCTCTCTCTTCTGTCCCTCTCCTGGAGTGGTCCCTTTCTCACTGCAGAGCAGTAAAAGTGTCTCTGAGCTGGGGTATGGTATTTTTAGGACTGTGTTTCTTAGCCCTCACTGCACTGTGCTCAGCTCATTCTGTATCACATGGCAGTGCAGGCAGCCCTGGACAGAGTGGCTGCCAAGCCCTGCACAGTGTTTCCTCAGTGCTGTGCATTGGGAGTGCCAGCTGAACCAGGGTAAAGCTGCTGGGTGTGGAGCAGGGGAAGCTGTGCTGCTGTGACTTGGAGGAAGGAGGAGGGAGTGTGGATCTTATTTTGGGAGCTTCAGTGATCAGCTGAGGGTCAAAAACTGGGAACTGCTTAAAAAAAAATAATCTTGGAATGGGAGCCAAGTGTTTGCTGTCTGCCTCAGGCCACGTCCTGGTAGGTGAACACACCAGGATAGGAGGGCTCAGCTGTGGTCCTCCATCCTCAGGGCTCAAACCACCAGGCTGTTGCATAGAAACTGCACTGACACTCTTGACTGTGGACTTTCCAACAATAAAGAGATACTTTTGCTGTGTTTAAAAAAGGCAGTTTTGGGTTTCTACTGGTTTTCCAGACGGTGATGGGACTTCAGTTCAGCTCCAGAGCTCAGTGTCTCCTTGGTGGGAAGCAGCCAGGCTGGGCAGCCCCAGGAGCCTGAGTCCCTGAGACATGCACTCCACTGTGTGCTCTGGATGGCACAGGGAGTGTGGGGAGGGGCAGGTTAAGAGCCAGGCAGGAGAAACCTCCTCCTTGTGGGCTCCCCTTGGTGAGCTGCCCTGTGCAGCCCAGGGTGAGCAGACAGCAGCCTGATTTCACGTGCTGTGCTTTATCACCACGTTCTGTGCAGTGCCAGGACACTGACTGTTGTGTAATGGGGTGTTAATCCTGGAAGGACTCACATTCCAGTCCGGCAGACAGTGAGAGAGAAAGGGCAGGGGAATGAGGTCATTAAAGACCTATCTCAATGAATTAGGCAGTGACAGCTGGAAACCTTGTCACCCAGGGGCTATTTTAAAAACAAATAGGCTCGGTTTAGACTGTTAGTTAGCTTGTGGGGAATTTTTAATAGGCGAGAATGCCAGTTATCATGAAATAATTTCTATCCCACCCAAATTAGTCAAACTATATTTTGTGGACCCTGAGCTATCTCTGTATAATTAACAAGTTGTTCTGCACTTGAAATTGAAAATCAATTTGTGAGGGGAAGCAAGTCTATTTACCTTGTCTTGGGAGGCCACCTGCCAAGTGAGATGCCTTGTGACTTTTTTTTTTTGAGGGACATAAATAAAAAGAAAATAATAGAATCATGGAATGGTCTGGGTTAGAAGGGACCTTAAAGACCATCCACTTTCAATCCCTTCCGTGGGCAAGGACACCTTCCACTGAATGCCCCATCCAACCTGGCCTTCCAGAGACTGGGCAGCCACAGCTCCTTTGAGCAACCTGTGCCAGGACCTCAACACCCTCACAGGGAAGGATTACTTCCTAATATCTCATCTAAACCTGCTATCCTGCAGTTTGAACCCATTCCCCCATGCTCTTGTGAAATAGCCCTTAAGAAAAAGGAATTTGCTAAAAATGCCATAGTATCAGTGTAGTTTTAAGTGTAGTTTTGCTTTATTGAAGCTGGATTACACAGTCACCAAGGGACTTCATGGTCCACTTTTGGAAGGGAGACCCATGGCCTGGCTGAAGGAGTAGGATTTTTTCCACTGATTCCAGCATCATCAAGATTTGACTCAAAGTCATGACAGTCCTGATGTATGCAAAATTTATAGCTGGATTTTTTGCCCTGAGAAAGGACAGAGAATGATCTGGCATTTGAAGGATTTGCCTGCTCAAAATATCAAGAATAAACTGGTTCTTTGTTCTATCACTTTGCTGTGTAAGATTCTGCTGGGAGAAATCTGGCCATGCTTATGCTTATGGGCAGATGGTTGCAAGAATGGCAGAGAGGTAGAAGAGCACTCCTGAATACTCTCCTCATTCCCATTAGTGAAGGTGTTAGAGCAATATTTCTCATCACTGAACTACCATTTGATTTATTGGGACGGGCGAGGGGAGGTGGGAGTTGAGGGTGAGAAAAAGGGAGAAAGAGAGGGTGTTGAACCCATCCATAGGCTACTCAGGCCATGGTATCTTTCACTCAGAAGAACAAAGACCATGATAAATTTGACATTTCCAAGTGTTGCTCGTTACTCTTCTGTATTCCTCCTCTTGTGCTCACACCTGCAAAGCCTTGGTTTAATTTTTCTGCAAATGTGTGGAATCTCATCCTATTCATGCTGCAAATGGCTTAAGGAGCACCAGCTGGACACAGCAAGTGGGCTGCCAGGAGGATGTGGTGTGGTGCTCCAGAGCAGTTGTGCTGGTTAATTCTTATGGTCTGACATAGGACAACTTGCATTTGTCTTTATTGCTGTAGATAACTGAAGGAAGGGGAGATAAATCTCTGACCTGTGTCCAGAAGGAAGAGGAGAGGAACTGACACGGAGGAGCTTCCAGAGTAAGTTCAGATGCTCTCACCACTCCCTTTCTTGAAGGAGAGATAATATCCCTCATGTCTTTCAAGCTTCAAACTATCCTGAATGGTTTCTGTAGTTTATTTCTCAACTGTAAAATGTTTTAAAGCAGTTTATTTGAGCTCTGTGGCTGCAACCATAAACTTGTCAGGTTAGATAATCAGGACTCTGGGAATTAAGTCCTGAGAGGACATTTTTTCATCTTTTTTTAGTGTTGTTGTGCTTTCTAAAGTATTTTAAACTCTCACCAATTATTTGTAACTATTTACTACTTCTGGGAATTCAGTTCCCTGAAATGTAACATAAAGTTCAAAGACAATAGTACAAGCCAAAATATCGTCACTTAAATTGAGATGGAGAACCATAGAAATCTGGTTTGGGTTTTTTTAGGCATAAGAGTTGGAGTAGATCATTAGAGCTTTAGTGGCCAGAAGAAGAATGTAAGACAGAAAGATGGTCCAGCCCTTCACACATGGTGCAGACTGAGAGCCAAGCCCTGCTCTGTTACCTTACAAATCAATCAGACAGAGAAAAATGCTGGGTTTGTGACTGATCTGGACTCTTTCCTGATAAGAATTCTCTTCAGACAAAAATATGACCCTTATATATAGGATCTTTTTGGGTTTTACAATTTTCTAGTCCACTACTTTAACATAATCTAATTTGTAATCTGGGTTGTTTTGTTTTAAATAAATCAGTAATCTCCTTTGAAACAAGTTAATATGTGTTAATGACTGGTATCATCTATGGACCTTAAGGAGCCTTTGTAATTTGTACAAGCCAATATTCATTTTACCTAGACAGGGAGCTATGCCTTCATCAGTGCAACTCTTCAGAGATCAGAAGTACCACGAGCTGAAAGAGCAGTGTATCCAGCAGAGACGGCTCTTCGAAGATCCTGAGTTTCCAGCCTCAGATGGATCCCTTTTCTATCAGTCAGCACCACCAAGGAAAGTTGAATGGAAGCGCCCAAAGGTAACTGATGATTGTTTTTTCACTCCTACTCTCTCCCCCAGTAGAGACACCTCCACCAAGGTGGAGGTGTCTCTACTGGGGGAGAGAGTAGGAGTGAAAAAGAGTCTGAGCAAGTCATTGTTCTGTTGTGGACTTGACACCTTCTTCCTTGGCTGTGTTTCAGTTTGGTTCTGGTGAAACCTCAACGGCAACACCCAGAGGGAGTGGAGAGTTTTCCTCTGTTGATCGATATCATCTCTGGTCTCTGTATGGCTATGCTGAAGTTACTGTGCATTTTGCCTTTGACTCGTGTAAAACCTCAATTACACACCAGGGGTTTTGTATTCCAAATGAACAGCTATTGTCTTGCAAGCAAACAGTAATGCTTGTGTCTATTTGCCACTTTTACTGGCATCTTAACAGGGAAATATCCCCGCTCTTCTGCTTGCTCCACACCAGTGCAGAGGGACAGCAAACTCTGCCTGTTGTGGGGGATGCCATGAAGGGGCTGATCAGAACTGTCCAGAAAGGCCCAGGCTGTGAGCAAAGATTTGTAAATGGCTGATTTTGCAGGCTTTTAAAACCTCATGCAGAGCCGAGGGACTCTCCTTTTTAGAACCAGCCCCAAATCATTTAAATCAAAAGCTGTAACATAAGACACAACCCCCCTGACATTTTCTGTGAGGAAAACCTGCTTGTTTGTGAGGGGGGAAAAAAAATAAGAAAGATTCTCCCCGTTAGTGGGCAATTTTCCTGCCCACTGATATTAGTGTCAAAATACATCCTGCTCTTTTCCTGTGATTTCCCTGGAGTTTCTCTCCCTCTGCCAGGCTGAGGTGGGGCTGGGGGCAGCTGTGTCCTGCCAAGAGGCAGGAGAAGCCTCTTGCCCCCCTGCTATCTCAGCCGGCCCTGGGATGTCCTCAGCCACCTGTCCTGGCTAACCCCTTTCCGAGGCAAACACTGCCTCTGTGTGGTGGTCCTGCTCAGCATGGGGTGAGAATACCCGGGAATGACAGTCACTCTGCTCAACGGATATTTTGTCTGTCTCATTTTTAACTAAACCCCAGGTTTGTCTCTTTTTTTTTTTTTTTTTTTTCACTGACCTTGCAAAAAGTATGAAATCCCAAGGACCTCTTTGTCAGTGTTAAACAAACAGCAGTGATCCTCCAACCAGGGCAGGCATGTGGGGAAAGAGTGGATAAGCTTGCTTCAGAGGTAAACAGTGTTCTTTAGTTACTCATAAAGGAAAATAATAGCCTGATCCTTCAGAATGAGTCTTATCATGTGCTTTCCTGGCTCCCTTGCTTGACCCTGTGTTTTATAAGCCCCCATTTTGCTTTCATCTGCATCTTCTCTTCACGAAAGGGCTGTGATTCCACCCTTATTTTCTGGAAAGACAGAGCTGGTTTGTGTTCGGTAAGACAGCACAGAAAGACACTGTGTGACAGGACTGCTGAACTGCTTCCCAAGAAAACCCTCTTGTGTCCAGGCCACAGAAGGGACACTGCTGTCTTTGATTAACTCACTGGTGTCAAAGATCAGATACATGGCTGAAGGTGGAGAACCTGCCCCGTGTTCCTAGAGACACTGTGTGCCATGGGCTCCATTCTCCATCTTCTCACCAATTTTCCAGTGTTTTCAGGTGTGCTTATCACCATACAAGTGAAAAGTCCAGGAAATAAGATGCTGTGTGTACAGCATGTAGGAATAAACAGAGCAAGTGTCTCCCTGCTTCCCAAACTGGGAAGTGTGGGATGAGCAGGTTGGTGATTTATCCACGGCACTGTGAGGGGGACTGAGGTTTTTGCCAGAGAACGCAGGAGCTCTGACCTCTGCATCTGCACCTTTACTGGAGGCAGCACCAGCTTTTTTTGCTTCTAACTGGTGGAAAATGATACAGTGTCTCAGAAGCTGAAACATCCTCCTATTTACAAGTGCTGATTTGAACCCTGACACCCCCTCTGCCTCTCTACCTGTCTAAGAAGATTCTACCCTCCTTTGGAAGGTAGTGGAGGGTCAGGACATGTCTGCCTGGGCACTTAGTCTGGGTTACCTTTACAGATTTTGCATTAATGTTCCTTATTCCACAGGATTTGTGGTCACAGCCCTCCAGAATATTTAACAGTATCCCGGTCCTCATAAATTTTGTGGAATGAGCATCATGAAAAACTTGGCTGTCAGGTGTAAGAACACCTGGGTTAAACGCCTCTCAGAGATAATGCTCTTCATCATTTAATTCCTCTGCCAGTTCTGTGGCAGTGTTGCTGCAGTCTAACCCTGCTTTTCAGTTTGGCTGTGAACAAGACCAGAGACGTCTGCTTAAGTTTGGGACTTGTGTCAGAGTCCAGGGGTGCTGGCAGGGGAGGGAGGGTCCTGGCACCGCACCAGGGGTGGAGCAGTTGCACGACCATGCACTGAAAGAACAGCTTCGGGGTATGGAGCAGAATGGCAGCTCATCACACCCTGGTATACCTGCCAGGATGGGGCCTGGGGAGAATCCAGAGCTGGAGGAGAGTGGACATTAAAGGGGGATGCCATGAGATGGCATGGCAGAGTGATGTGGACTCAGTACAGTCTAGTGAAATTGCTGCCTTCTGTGTGACAAAGTGTTTAGATTGTAACAGCCCCTCTGTATAGTGACACTTACCTGGCTTGCCAGACCTCTCTCCATACCCCCAGCTCCTTTCAGGAGTGTGGCTCTTGATTTAATAATCCATTTTTCAGATCTGAACATGCTTTTTTAATCCCTTCAGCCACTTCTTTCCAGCCAAAAATATGAGGTGATAGCAATGCTCTTGCTTAATCAAAATAAGGGTCCCTGCCCACCTCTCCTCCTCACCCCTCAAGCTTTGTAGGATCCAATTATTGTTCTTCTTGAAAATATTACTTATTCTGCAAAGGTTGCTGTCATGTGCTGAAATAGCTGAAGTTTTGGCTTGTTCACATTTCTCTGTTGGTGGTTATTGACTCTTGTTCAACTGCAGATGAGCACAAGTTGCAAAGCTCCGTGTGCTGTGACATTTGTGTTTGTACTGGAAACACTGGCGCATGTGGAACATGCCTGTATCTGACAGGTGAGAAAATGCACTTCAAAGAGAGGTGATGAGCCTCTGCTGAGCTTTGAGGGAGCTCACACATCCTTTTATGTTCCTCAAACATTGATGGGAACACAAAGGCGGTTTCAGGTCGCAGGTTGTGTGATCCAGGCACCAGTGTCTTGCAGCTTCCTTGTTCATTGTGCTTCTCTAGGATGTGTTTGTAGGAGAAAAGGGCTGTGAAAGACTTGGCCTTGCACTGAGATGAAATAAATCCTAACGGGCTTCTTTTCCTTATGTGTCTGTCACATCCTAGACCTTAACACCATGGATGTTGTCCTCCACAGGCCAAATAATAACCCTCAGTGGGTATGTTCAGACATGCACTCCATGATTGCTTTGTACAGGGGTACTGGAGGATTTTAGGACTTCCTGGATTACACTGGAGATTGTTTTAACAGGCGCTTTTGTATGCTGTGATTAGCTGTGATTACACAAGTGCAGCAGCAGAGAGGCTGTTTGCCACTGTTACAAATAGTTTTATGTGCCATTAAAAGCACATTTAGCTTGTGATCTTCAGCTACAGCTCAGTATCTATGGAAAAGTTTTAAGTCAGCTGTTTCTTTGCCAAATGTACATGTGTATATATGGTTGCAGGGCACCTTAATTTTTATAGAAGACCTTAAGCCTTGTAGACTCAAAAGTGGTATAAAAGGTCACAGGCAAAGTAGGCTCTGACTTAAGTTTAAACCCTTCACCTTAAAGAAATAGGAAAGGTATTAAGAGCTGAACTCTGGGAAGCAGTCTGCCCTGGAATGTAGTCGGAGAGATTGAAGGGAAGGTTTCTGTACACATTAATCTTGTTTTCCAGCTTAAAATTGTCAAGGCAGAGACCATGTAGTCCAAGTTTGTGATGCAAACTTCTGTTTGTGTGTTGCAAGTAGATGAGAGGGGAACAACAGGTAGATGGGAAACTCTCAGAACAAAATTCTTAAATGATGGCAAAGGATTTTTTTCTTTCCTCACTAATTATGTACATGATGAACTCAGTGCCCTGAACCTCCTACAAATGGAGTCTGGCACTGCTGCATGTTTGAGCTGAGTTGTTCCAGCATCCTTGTTGCTTGATCCTGCTGAGCTGAGCTGCAGCCATCTGTCCCTCTCGTGCAGGTGTCTCTCTGCAGAGGAGGAGTAGCTGCTTGCCAAGGGCTGGCTGCCACAACCCTGCAATGGAAGTAAGGACAGGCTGCTCCTGGGGAGGAAGGCGTTAAATCCACCCCAGCTGCAGGAGCTCGGATGTTGGCACAGCTCAGGTGCATGTGGCAGCACAAAAACATGCTCTTCACACCCGTTGCCTTAGCAACTGCACATTCAGATGGCAGCGTTGGCAGTGGGATCCCGCAGAAGATGATGCAATTGCAATTAAGTCGAATTGTTTTCATGTTGATGGAATTAATTTTGAGCTAGGAAGGAAGGGGAGGGGTGATGGGTGCACATAAGTGATATTACAAGGAGCTGCCACCCGTTTGAGATCCTGGTGTAGGCAAGTCTCCATCATGTTGTGTGTTTCTTTAAGGGTAAAATCAGTGTTGGCACTTGGCTTCTGAACCTTGTTTGGTGTTTTTTTGAGAGACTAAAAGTCTGCCCAAGGGCTTTATTTGTTTAGTGAGAGTAGATCTAGTGGGGTAATCTTCTGTACATCTCAGCTCCCACTGTTCTTGCACCCTGGTGATCCCCAGGCTGGAACTCTAGAGTTTACAATGGCCCTGGGGAATTGGGCTACTGGGAGGAGGTGGCATAAAGTGGAGGGCAAGGTCTTTCAAATCCAGGTCAAAACAAGTCTTGGCCTTACTCTATGGCTGTAATTCTGGATCAGATGGATCAGGAAGCTGCTTTCTTGTTGTCTTATTCAGTGGAATCAGTTGATTTGGACCATTTCTACCAGCAGTTGGAAACATAATGTCATGTTCAAGAGAAGTGATTTGCCACTTGGTTTTGCACTGGAGTGATGAGACAGAGGTGGCCAGCTATGATTTGGCACGTGAGACACATGGGAGTTCATTGAAATTCAAAACATTATAAAGCACTTAGCGGGACCCTGGTGTGTCTTCAGTACAAGTGTCTTTAGACCAGCATTTCCCAGGCTTTTGAAGTCCAGCAGCACTTAACCAAAGGCAAGAACACTTAACCAATCATTGCTTGAAATGGTTCAGATAACTGATTTTATTCACTACCAGTTACAAGGTCCTCAGTTTGCCTCCAGTTGCAATTCAGAACTGATTTTCAAGCCAACTGAGGGCTGATAGCAAGTCTGGACAGTAAAGCCCTTCATTTAAGGAACTTGGGTGATGTGAATGACCAGGTAAGTGTGGGGTGATAAAAGCATAACAGAAAGTGCTGGTTTGGGTTTTTTTCTGCTCCTGGAAACAGCATAAATATAAACCATCTGCCAATATTTTAAAGGGGATATTAAAATCTAAATATAATCTAAATAAAAGTGCTAATAGCTCAAATACATATAGTATGCATTGATCTACAGAGATGAAAAAAGTAACTGGAATCCATTGGAACTGTAGTTCTCATTCTACCAACCAGGAATGTAAGTTCTCATAGAGAAGATCATGATAGATTAAATCTGTCATTATTAGTGCTATCCTAATATGATACTGTAGTAATTTTTAAATTAATAATAATCTTGGCTGCTCCAAGTAATTGATCTTTTTGAGGAGGAAACACATTTTGAAAAAATGGAGGGGGGGAAGGGTGGTACTTTTTTTTTTATTTTGGAGGGGGGGAATACTGAGTTGCAACTTTCCCCCAACTACACTAATACAAAAATTCAAGAAGCATTTCATTTTCTTGGAGGCAAGGAAACGTTTTCCAGCTGTAAAGGGCCTTCCCTTGTTGGTTTTGTAAGGTACTTGGAACAGCATGTTCTGATGGTGTCTGGCCAAGCAATTCACTGAAAACATCATGGGCTTTGTTTTGTTTCTTTCCTTCTCCCATTATTATTTTCTCCTCAGGTTTTGAGATTGGTTTTTTGTGTTTATTTGTTCTTGGTTTGGGGTTTTTGTTTTGGTTTGTTTGTTTATTTGTTTGTTTGGTGTGTTTTTTTGGGTTTTTTTTTTTTTGTTTGTTTGTTTGTTTTTTTTACTGACCTTGTTCTGAAAAGAAAATGCCTTCTCCCTTTGCAAGAGAACACACTTTGACGTGTTCCTCCTCTCCCTGGCCACTCTCTGTTGCTGCTATTCCATCTTCCTCCTTGTATTATTTGCAGAAATAACAGAACCAAACTGTCCAGGCAAACCATCCAAACTGCTGCTAATCGTGGTATTGTAACTGATGATCTGGACATTCCGAGGAGAGTCATGCCGGGCTTTTCTTGCCCTTGCTTCAGGACCTATTTTTAGGGCTCTACCAGCACAATTGCCTTGCACAATAAACGAGTCTGAAGCGGTGAGGGTACCAGAGCATGTGAGCGTTTCTAGCTCTTCTTGTGTTGATTTGCTTTGACGGAAAGCGGTTCTTCGCTGAGGAGGAAGGAGGTAAAAGACCTAATGAGTGACATCCTTTTGAGGCAGAAGACTGCTCAGAGTGGGTGTTAATGGCTGTCATCGAGATGCCGCTGATGCTCTATCTGGGATGTGCTGTGTTGTGCTGCCTCAGAAACTGGGCAGAGGGAGCTGGTAGCCAAAGAGCAGGACAGACCAGAACCAGTGTGACGCTCTGGCAGGTGAAGGTAGTGAGATACACACAGTTCGTTTGCCTTCTTGGCCGAGAAACAGTAAAGGTGGAGTTTTTTGGGGACTGTGTTTGTGTGTTTCACAACAGGGAGTTTTGTTTTTTTTTTTTACAGCTGGCTAAAAAAGGAAGAAACAAACAGGAGCATTTTTGCTCCATTAGCCATGTAAAACATGGTTGATAGCTCACAACTTCTGAAAGCAGCCTCCTGAGGAAACAGGGAAACTCCAAAAGAGTCCCCTGTGTTTAAGGCTAACATTATTATTCATCTGTTCTTGTTAGCTAATCTTTCATGGAGCCAAAACCTGTAGCACAAAAGGAAGAGCCTTTATTGCCAGAGTAGAAAAGACAGCTGCCACAAGATATCCCTTGCTGAATATAATAAAAATACATAATAATCACTTGAGGTCACATCATGTTGATCACAGTGAAAGACGATGGGATACCATCGTGGGTCAAAGTGCCCAGACTGTGGCCATTGTGCTTGTTCATGTTCAACATGACTCTGATCCTTTCACAGTGGCTGTGACATGCTCTGCTGCAAGCCCTGCCTCAGCTTCTAGCAGGTGTTCTTATATTGTCAGATAAACTGGAAAATGTGTGTTGACTTTCTCTGCAGGTCTGGCCTGCATTCCAAAGTAATCTTTGTCACCAAAACCTCAAAATAATAATTAACAAGCTTGTCCTTTGAAATTTGTTGTGTGTTGGACCCTGCAAGAATCCTGTTAACAGCAAATATTTTGAATTTGATGGCATTTTGCTAAAGAGCATTTTAAAGGTGAAGCAATACAAACTTCACATCAATTATAAGTTTCACCAATGTCAATCCTCAGCAAACTGAAATCTTGATTCGTTTGCAATATTATTTCTGTCCGTGACAAGACCAACTCAATTGTTAATACAAATATGAAGACTATACGATGGGCAGGCATGGATGTGTTTAGATGGATTTATGTACAGGGATGTACATCCATGACACCAGACAGGGACTAGGGAAGCAGAATGGTGCAGTGGGAAGAAGGGTGAAGCACTACTTTGGGCTTGCACTGTCACCTCAGAGCAAACCTGTGGCATTTTGAAAGCAGACAGAGTCCCAGAGTCTGTGCTACAGAATTTGAGGCGTGTTACCTTTATAAGGGTAATTTATTTTTTTTTTTCTGTGCTGAGAGTAGTGATGGGAAAATAGTAACATTGCAGATTGACAGTGCAGCCATCTGCTTTTCTAGAAGATGGGTCCAAGAAGCATGGTGAAGTCGCTGGACAGAGCAGTCACCGAAGGGCTGTTGCAGATGTGTTGTTAAGCACTTTCTTTCCCAATTGTTTTGTTCCTGTAGGCAGGAAGTGAGCGGAGCTGTGTGTGGTGCCCTGAGGGCTCCTCTCACACAGCCAAACAAACAAGTAGGGATCTCTTAACTCCTTTAATCCATCCCGGCAGTTATTGCTGGCAGTGCCTGGGATTCAAGTCTTGGAGGGTCACCTACAGCTGTGTGACCCTTGTTCGTGTCCCATTTTCCTAGACCAGAGCCTGCAGTTCAAACCAAGGCTGAGGTGAGTGCAGTGTGCTGTGGCTCAGACACCCTCTAAATAAGAAGCCCCAAGAACTTTATGGTATTTCATTCAGTTGGGTTCCGTTTCTGTGTTTGAGAAGATCCTTCAGAAATAGGATCAGGAATTCTGCTTTGTTCTAGGATTCTGTGTCTCTCCTCACCTTTCTGCAATGGGCTGGTGACTCCTGCTTCTGGCAATGAGCTTAACCCTGAGGAGACTTTGACTGTGCTTCTGGGTGTTAAGCAACTTGAAAAATGAAAATATGGGAGAACACAGTGCTCCAGAAGTTGGGAAAGGACATCCTCACTTTTTATGAGATGGGTGTTTAATTTAAGAAGTTCTACTGAGACTGAAACAGATACTGTTTTGTTCTCCCAAGGATGTTGTTTTAAGAAGCATCCTTTTGTAAACAATAGGAATTTATGAACTTAGATTAATTCACTCTTATTGCCCTTAGTCATATAGGCTGGTGCACCTCAGTATTAATATCATGGGGTTTGAGCTCTGGCCCCTTTCAAAGCCTTGGGATTTTCACTGTGCTCTGTTTATCATCTTGTCTTTCCCCCAATGTGCTGAGTATGGGAGGCATCACAAAATCATTGCTTGGTATGTTTCCATCTTTGTTTCTGACTGGATAAAACATTCCTCCCAAAATATTTTGTCCTTAATGTTTTCAGCTGGGGAAGTTGAGACATATTTCTTCTGAAATTGCCAAACTGTTCTCAGAATGGAGCTGCTTGCTCACCCTTATTTTATTAATGCCATCATTTTATTTTTATTTTGCCTGGAAAATCTTGTTAAGATGGAGCTTGCCCAAAAGAAGAGATGAGCAAGGAGCTATAAAGCCTTCAGCTGTCAGCAAATACTCACGTCCAACCTCTCCAGTGCAGTCTGGTGACTGTATGGGCCCCATATGACATCAACTTGATGGCTCAATCCCATTTCTGATGTCATTTCAGAAAATTCTTTGTTCTTAGTTGTGCCCTTCTGTGTTGGCTGTGTCATGGCAGGAAGGAAAAACCCCGGTGGCACCTTGCCAGCAACCCTGCCTCCCTGCTCCAGAAGCTTGTTGAGGAGCTGGGAGTTCAGTGGGTATCCTGTACCCAGATGCATCTTTCCTCCCCCTTGTCTTGCAGGTACCAGGGCATTGTGAGGCACGAGTTCCCACTTTTTAAGGTGATATCCTCAGGTACACTCGCCCTTCCATGAGTGTTGCATTTATTTCAACATGATGAAGTGGCAGTGTTTTGGAAGCGGCAATTTTCACAACAGTGTTATTCACCCAAGTCTTCCAGGAATATAATTAAGAGCAAACATTTGTAAATGACATTCATGCTTGCCAAGCAGACAGCTCTCCAGATGCCAGTATTTTGTTATCTTCTCTCTTGGCAGTTTTTCCAGTTTGTATTTCCCTCTCTTAGGTTGGATGGAGGCTTTCTTACGCTGTTGCGGTTTGTTTCCCCCCCAAAGGAAAAAATATTAAATGACCTCAATGTCATTTCTAGAACATAAACAGTACGGTTCCAAGGCTCTGAATGTTTCTTTAAAGTTTAAAATGTCAGGTTTGATTTAGTTGGTTCCACCATCAGTAGATGAAAATTGGTTTCTCAGAGAATCAGCTCCCGTTTGCCCTGAGGCGATGTGGTGATGGCAAGGATGACATGGTAAAATTTATTTTGAGGTCGTAAAACAAAAAGCCTGAGGATCACATCCTCAGCCAGCATAAGTCTTCTTACAGTAATTGTTAGTTCATTGATTCAATCTTCTGAAAGAATTAAATGTCTGAGTTCTCTGAAGGCAAAATTACAGCCAGAACATGCCAGTTCACCAGGAGTGGAAAGCACTCAAAAAATGCTTTCTGTCTGAAGAGCTTTATGCTTTTCTCATTTTATTTTCATATTTAAAGGGGTATTTGGAATGACTAAAGTCCTGGAATTTGAGGCTTTGTAAGCCATTCTATCTTAGATTTGAAGAGTAATTTGTTTGAATTTCATGCTCTTTCCCTGTGATCTAAACGTATGCTTCCTTCAAGATTAATTCTATTTAAAGATTAAATAAATATGTATGTTTTGTTGGCTAAAAAAAAGCTCTTAAAAACCCTTCACAGCCAAAAGAACCTTTTAGAAACTGCTGTCTTGCCTGTATGTGGCATTGTTTCTAACTTAATCATAAAGGCTAAAACATTTTGAATTTGCATCTTTTCTGGTTTTCAGGAAATAAAATGTTCTTCCTCAGGAAAACACACTTTCTATTAAGAGCAAATTTTATCTTCCAGATTTTATGTACTGAACTTTGGCAAGTGCTTCAGGGGCCAAAGGCCACCTTGACCTCCTCATGTGCTTCAGAAAATGGAATCTCTGCTCTTGGAGATATCCAGAAGCCATTGGGGCGTTCACTGGGCAGCCTTCCCGTGCATGGGGGTTGGACAAGGCAGCTTCCAGAGGTCCCCTCCAACTTCAACCATTCTGTTATCAGGGAGAGGAGGGTTGGGCTTTCAGTGCAGAGCCTCCTGGGATGGAGTCAGCGTGGGGTCTGGGACTCCCTTTTTGGGGTGGATAATGGATGTCCATATGGTCCTCTTACTTGCATCTCCATTTTCTCATGTTGAGGCCAATTGGTCTCGTGTGCAGTCATCCACGTGCATATATTTATATAATACCTGGTATGCACAAATCTGTACCTGCTCTTTGAGCTGGGAAGGCAGACCCTGCTGTCTTATCTTCACTTCTCAAATGCAGAATACCTTCAGCCTCTTCAGAGGCTCATTACCTCGCTCCGTAACTGCCACATCCATCTGTTTCACCAGAAATAATACAGCTTTATGCAGGGGCTTATTTCATTGGCTGCAACATTTTGTGTGGGAAACTGGCCCTGGAGAAGAGCTAAACCAGCCTCATTAACTAAAAGCATGAACAGGTGAAGATGCAGGTCTGCTGGCAGTGAGTTTTGTGGTAAAATGATTCTGGGTCATGTGTTTGCCACATTGGCTTCCTTGTTACCTGATAGTTGGGGCTGGCATCAGGCAGATGTGATGTTAGTGTTTAAAAAAGGAATTTGTCTGAAATGAAGCAGTGAATTCAAATCTACATCACACTGGGAAAACAAAAAATAAGCTTGATAAATGCAGTGAAAGGGCTATGTAAAGAAACAGCGTGATATAAATAAAGAAAAAAGTTTCTTCTTCTGTCTTTCCAAGCAAGAAGCCTCTTAAATGCCTGAACAATTTAAACACAGAGATGAAACTGGCTGTGCTTCATCTGGGATAAAATCATGACCAAGTAAACATTTGGACTACCCTGACAGGCTGACTCCTCCCAAGGAGCCAAAGGCTTTTCTCAATGTATCTGTCTGACTGAATCTGCTCTAGTCTTTGTTTTGGGTTGAAGCAGAAGAAAATCCTGGATCATGGTAATGAAAACTTTGACAGTGAGAGACTGGAGTCACTTGCATTTGCCATCAAAGTAAGCAGAGATACCACACGTGCCATGGCAACAGACAGTTGAGTGGGAGCTGGATACCCTGGGAAAAGGTTTATCCTTTATCAGATGTCAGAGTGCCCACAAGAGAGAGAGATACCAGAAAGCAAGCTTCCTAAACAGATCTGTGAGATGTGGAAGTAGTTCTCTTATTGATTCCTTCTGAAACGTGTGAAGTCGATAACAGAACGTGGGGAAGAAAAGCAAAGGTGAGAACATAGTGAAAGATACAGGGGTAGAAAGGAGAGTGCCTGGTTGAAGTGTGAATTAAAATGAATTCATGAATATAGTGGCAATACTGGGTATCATTGGGCATCTGCCAACCGCCCTTAAAAAGTTTACCCTTTAGCACATAATATGGTTCCTTAAATTGTAAAATCTTCCTGAAGTTTTGGCATAATTAGAAGGGGCTTATTCAAAAATTTTAGTCCTCTAACAGCAATCTGTGCTAGACAAAATAACCTGCATGGAGTCTGCTTGATTGCTTGGCAGATATGACAACTGTGACTTTGTTTGAGAATCCTACTGTGGAAATCACTGCAGTGGGTTTTTCAGTTTCATCACTCAAAACTGAAGAAACTTATCCCATGTGTTGATAACTTTATTGCTAAATTAACATCGTTCCAAGATAAGGCTTTAAAAGATGTTTTAGAAATAGAAGCTGCTGTTTGTTTTCAACCCCTTTTTGGTAGTTTCTGTGAATTTATGATTCTATGACCCACTGATTTGGTTGAGTCATAAAAGTGCTTTTTATCCAGCAATAAAGCAGATGCTGCTGTGTCAATTTTGATGCAAAAATTTTATAGCTTGGAATTCAAACTCTTAGACAAGCAGCAGATTCCCTGAAGTGGGAAGGTGGTTGGTTGGTGAGACTGGATGCAGTAGATGCTGATGTCACTGTCCTGGCTGCAGCTCAAACCCAGTCCGGACAGGGAATGTCAGGAGTGAGCTGTAGCAGAAGGCTCAAGGAATGAGAAGGCTTTTTCTGGAGCTTGTGTGAATGATCTGATAAAGGTCTGAAAGCATGAAAGCTCTGTGGTTCTCTTCAAGGTACTGGGCATGTCTCTGTGTTACTAAAAGACAAATACCCTGTTTTACATGTTCTAAGACTGATCTTTGCCAGAAAGGATGTCCAGATTAGAATTTAGGAGTCTGATATGTGTCATGTTGGGACAGAGACACTCCATAGACTCTGACTTACACAGGCTCAGCAAAGTTGTGTTGTGCTTGCTAGAACAAAATTTCTATTAAAAAAAAAATCAAAATCTGAAATTTGATATAGCTCAAGTCATCTATTTGTTTAAGAAGCTCTTGTCTTATGCTCAGGGTTTTATACAATTTTACAGTTCCTATTTTTATGTTATGAAGTAAACATCTAGTCCAGGATGGTGTGGATCACAATTCCAAAAGTGTATCTGGAAGGTGTCACTGGCTACTCTGTGCACTGTTATCCCAGGCATTAAATTTGTTTTTGCTTTAAGGAATTAAATGGAAGAACACCTCAAGGTACTGTCTGAAACAGATGAGGAGACTGGCAGGAGAGGATTAGGGATTTTTATCCTTAAGAAAGTGTCTGATATGAATGCCATGATTAGCAGATACTGGAAACTAGGCTGAACCCAAACTCTGCTGGATAAGGGAGGTGGAAAGAAAGAACCTGTTGCTAAAGGGGTTTATGCTCTTTAATGTGGTGGTTTAGACTTATGTTTTTTAACCTTTGCATTGCCACTGGATATGGAAGAAATACCTCCTTTCAAGTAATATAAATCATCTCGGGGATTAAGCTGAATTTTCACTCCAGACAATGTTTCTTAGAGGACTTGACTTCAGTTTTGCCACACAATGCCCAGTGTAATAACAAAAATAATAGGTGGCTGTGCTGAAATCTGGTTAATACTCTTTTTTAAACAGCATATTCCCTTCCTCATAAAAGGCAGTGAGGGAGAATTCCATCTGCATCAGTTGCCAGCCCCCTGAGACACAGCATAAGGTCAGACTGGACAAGCCTAGGAAGGTCACTGCCACTGAGCCAAAATGATGCTCATTATCAGGCAAAGGAAATAGCTGCCTCCCCAGACAGAGCTGGGCAGTCAGGAGCACAGACCTGAGAATTGCTTATTCCGCACTGGTCCAGTGCTGAATATTTCAGTGCAGTGGAAAAAATTGTGTGTGAGTTAATCCAACCTCCTTTTCTCATTGTTTTTATTTCCCGTCTTAGGAAACTAGTCCAAGAATTTAATAGAAAAACATGTTTTGAGGAAGCAATAAAAACCCCTAGCTAAATAGTGGGTGGTCTTTTGGTCTGATGAACTGTGAGTGGACTTACAGACCATGTCTGACCTCAGGCATGTTGGTGTGTGCCTGGAAGTGACATCAGGGAGTCACTCTAAGCCGACTGTCTTTGACCTTGGCCATCCCCTGTTACTTGTATTTAATGCAGAGACATTTCCCCTGCTTTAATATGTTGTTTTTTTGCAAAAATAGAGTTATACTGGCTTATACCACCTGTCTCTTAAAAGAACTGTACACTCAGTTTTGCTCTGAAATCCCTCTGACTTCTTTCCTTTACACCAGAGAAAAAAAAAAGGCCAGCTGGTCTGAGATCTCTGGCCTGCTGACATCCCTGTTTGGAGCTAATTACCCCTCTTAAATAAAGGGTTAGTGCACACACAGAGGCTCACGTGCAGTGAGTCTGATGTGTCTGGGGCTCTCCCCCGTGTGCTGTGTCTCCTCATTCTGTCATTGTAATATTTAATAATGATTGATTTTATTAAATACAAAGGAACGTATTGGTAATGTCCTCATTGCTGCTGGTGGGCAGCATTTTACAAGAAAACTTTGGGTTAATGACCCAAAAATGATGTCTTTTCTGATGGAAAACAATTGCTTTTTCCCAGAAATTTAAACTTACACATTTGTAACCAATTAACATGATACCTTGATTAAATTTTTCTCCCCAACTTATGCCACAGTTGTTGTAGCTTTGGAACAGCAGAGAATGAAGTTTCCCAGAGGTTGGAATTGCTCTGAACCATTCAATTTGTTTATATGATGAGTAGAGAGACAGGCCTTTCTCCAGTGTTACAGCACTATGAAATGGCAAGGTGATGTCTGTACATTGCCCTTTGAAAGAACTTGAGTTCTGGTTCCGGGGAACCTTGCTGAGAGGACTTGACTGTTGCCTGAGGTGAGTCCTGCCCTAAGAATGGCATCTCTGGTTGCTGCTCATGAGGAGAAGTCACACAAATTGTGCTACTGAGTTTAGAGAAGGGAATAGGTACGAGGGGAAGGAGGCAGGAGACAAAGGCTGTTGTCTTGTGAGTTCAGTGAGAAAAAAAAACCAAGGCAGCTCTCCTCTTAAAGCGTAATGGATGTGCTGCAGTTCTGTAGAACGTTGATCTAAAGCATCACAACCTAAAATGGGGTGGCAAGAGATGGTTTGATGTAAAATTGTTCATTGTAGTCTTGAGTGATTCCCGGGATGTGGTGACAGAGGACTCAGGGCAGGGCTTCAGTAAACACTTTGTTATGAGGTTCAGGAAAAGGTCAGCCCTACGGCACATCATCTGAACCCTTTCCAGCCCCCGTCAGCATTCCGGATGGGAATGAGCTGTAGTGCTCCAAGGGTCAGGTGAAACCTAGAGGCAGCCAAGATACACACCATGTTGCCCAATGTTTGGGAGTTTTTCTTCCAAAACATTGATTCAGATCCTCCCCAAATACATAGGCATAGGCAGGGCAGGGCTGAAACCCATGGCCTTTGCTGAGTATTAGTCACCACTCGTCCCAAGCTGAACATGGAAAAAAAAAAAAGAGCATTCTAAAAATGTCTGCAATGCATTTGGTTTTGTAATGGGATTTACAGGAGAGGGAGGAGGGGGAAGAAGCATTTCTCAATCCCCAAATAGCTGGGTTTTCTTTTATATAAGACTGGAGCACACTGGCATACTGTTCCCTGTGCTTACATACAGCTCCATTTCTTTTTAAGCACTTTTTGGCATAACCTCACTCTTGGGAACAGGTGTTGCTGGACAATAGGCATAAAGTTTACAGAGGACTTACACTTCCTGGGCTCAGGGTGTACAGGCAGAAGCCTGAGGGCTAAACTTGCCTTTTGTGGATTTACATGGTGTCACAGCAGTGACAAAAGTCCCCTCCTGATCTCAGCAAGGGCTCTTTCAGTCGGGTCACATCCGACCTCGGGTTTCTTTGGGTGGAGGTTTCTCTGAGAACTGTCCCCTGAGGGGTTACAGCTCTACCACAGGGCACGATTCGAATTTAACACTTCTTTTTTTTTTTCACTCCATAGGCAGACTTTTTTTCAGACATAACAAGGTTACAAAGGACTTTTTGCGTGCATTGGAATATCTAGCGTGGTTGGGCTCAGTTATTTGGCTTCTTAGGGGTAACTGCAAATGCCTTGGCACACAGCCTGGTCTGGAGAAGGTTTCTGTAACTGTGCCAGCACAGCTGGGGTTTATTATAGGATGGACAATCTTGTCTACCTCTTCAGCTACACAACCACGAGGTAAGTGCTGCCTTTGCTGCCTTCCTTTAGATGAGGTTGGTTCACAGTGAGCTGCAGCCAAAGCTGAATTTTTGCATCCATGTTCAGGAAGAATTGCCTTTCCCCTTGCTTCCCCCAACACTGACCTCACTCTCTGCAGGAGCTGACTCAGGATGATATGAGGATGGGAGAAGAGAAGAAAATGGAAACGATTCTCAACTCTGACAGAATTCAAACTGCTATAAACAATATTAAGGGAATGGTGTACTGGGTTTAAGTAGATCAGTCTGATAGAATCATGGAGAGTGCCTGTCTCCATACATCTTGTATGCAAGCAAAGGGGCATTATTTTTCACATTAGGGCTGGATTCTTTAAAAGGTACTGGAGAAAATAAGCTCTAAATGCTACTGAATCCTTTGAAAATCTTGGTTGCAAGCAGTATTTGCTATTGTTTCTTCTTCCCTTTCCATGAATCTCTGTTTTTCTATCTGAGCAAGCTGACAGATCCTAATTTGTTTAAAAATAATCTTTCCCTTTTCTCAGATCTGAGAGATCTCTCATAATGTTTTACAGTGCAGGCTCATTTAATGTCTGTGCAAACACACAGATAATTAATTAACCCTTTAAATGTCTTCCTATTTATAACCGATATTGCATAATTTTTAGTTCATAAATATTGGTAAGACATAATGTCAAGAGATGCATCTTTAGAGCTAAGTGCAGCTTTCTCCTTTAGCTAAATTTCTTTAAGATTCAAAGTAGCCACAGAAACCTGAAATTAATGCTTACAGTTAATCCGTTATTTGCTGTATTTTCTGTGGTGCTTCTGGTCTCAAATAAAACCTATGCTTTTTTCTTTTTTCTTTTTTCTTTTTTCTTCTTTTTCTCTTTCTCTAAATTTTTCTTTTTTTCTTTTTTCTTTTTCTCTTTCTCTAAATTTTTCTTTTTTCTT